>NW_005054351.1:5002845-5031112 GCF_000277835.1 Geospiza fortis | reverse complement strand
TTACTATTCCCTTGGCCTCTGCCGCAGAAAGGATCCTGCCTATAAAGACCCCTGATCTGTTCTAGCTCAGCCATTCTTTGCACACTGTCTTCTTTAAAGATGAAAATCACATTCTGAATTGTGTCAGCAAGGAATGAACATTACTGTCAAAATCTTCCAGTTGGAGCAGACAAAATAGTAAAATACATTAACACATTCCAGCTATCAGGGTTGAAAAACCTGATGCAGTACCTTGATTTCTTACTGTCCTACACATTACTATATGTGCCCATTTATTCACCACATTTCAGTGCTTGCACATAGTTTGAAGAGCACAATTCATTGTGATTATTTTTCAATTTCAAACATAGCAAATTGAGAACCTGAAAATGGAAGGGTTTGAGTAAAGAACAGAAAATAAGGAGAAAGAAAAGAAAATTAGTCACAAATAGGAAAATACTGTTTTAAGCTCTGAGACTTTCAAAAATCTGTTGGACTATTTAAGCATAGATGTTAACATTCATTTTCATTTCTATACCAGCAGAAAGCTATGGAATGAAACTTATTTAGATCTTCAAATTTTTTAGTGTTTGTTTTCATTCTGACACACTTTTGGCATTAAGCTTTATTATTTAGAGTGACCAAAAAGTCTACACTAAATCAGAATGAATATCTCAAAAGAACCAGCAGATGGCAATAAAAAGATCTGTGATAAATTCTGATTTCGGAAATAAATATAATCTGTAGTAATGTACAACCAGAAAACCTGGAATTTTTTTAACCTCATTGATATGGTTCCAGGAGGCTTATTGAAGCAGCCAACATAAAATTTTATACACACAAATCCATGAATCTTTCCCCACATCTGAAGGTGAGGAGAAACAAAAAAACAAACTCTGAGAACAATCTGTTCCGGTTACATGTGACTTCATTTTTACTCTTAAAATATTGCCAAACAGTAAAATAAACAACCAGCAGAATTTGTTAAGTCTTTAGACATAGCCTTTATATAAAGTCTTTATAGCTTTAGAAGCTTTCTCACACCAAGGCTATTCAGCAACTACTGGAAATCGTTGCCAGGGTTTCAGCTTGAAGTTAAAATATCCCACTATTTTTATGTCTCACAATTTCAATTCTAGGAATAAACTGCTGTGGCTTACCTGTCTAGCAGAGAGCAAAAAAATCAAATTACTATTTTGCATTGTATTAAAAATATATATATATATATTTGATTTTTAAAGAGGGGCTGTCAGATATTATTTATTTTATATATATATATATGTAAAGTAAACGTTTGCAGCTGAGGTAGGGGTATTCTAGAACAGAACAACATGTTAATTGAAATCACTAGTGGTTTGTATTAACCTTTTTTAATATTCAGCACCAATAATGCTGCATTTTTCCATTTTCCTATGTTTCCCATTTTCACCACATTCAAGCATAGGTAAGTCTTGGCTAGGAAGTCTGTTTCACTGAAATAAAATATTTGATGAATTAAATTGCCAAGCATTTTCCAAAAAATGAACCATAAAGCTGTCAGTAAGGTTTTCACCTTAGCATGAACCATTTTTCAAAAACAGATTTATTATTAATTATATTTAATTACTATTTTCTCATTATCAGTAAATAATCTAGTATTTTTTCATATACATTTAATTATTAGGAAGAAAATGAGACCACACATCAAATATTTACACTATGTACTCTACCTTCCAGTTATATCTGAAAACTGACAAACCACTCAGGTTATAAACGTAGTATATATGTATACATGCCAGCTTGGAAAAAACACATTACCATAAAAATGAATTAACACATGGAAAGAGAGATACCTCAAGACTGTTCCCAAAAGAACTTCAGCAGTAAGAAAGTTAAAAGATTTTAACACTCCCAGAAATTACCACTCCCAGAAAAGAGTGGACCAGGCCGCCCAGAGAAGTGGTTGACTTTCCCTCACTGGCAGTGTTCAAATCTTAGCTTATCTTGATAAGGACATTGAGAATTTAATCAAGGGTCCTGCAGAAGGTTTGGGCAAATAATCTCCAGGGGTCCCTTCCGCCTAGACTTCTCTAATTCCCTGTGTGAACCTCTGCAGCTCCTATATCCTATGTTAGTATCTAGCAATAACACAGAAATATTTTAGCAGCAAAAACACCACTTTATGCACAGCTGTTATGCTTCAACCTTTGAGCTTCTGTAATTCCACCACTTTCAAAGGATTAATACGTGTGTATGCTGATGCAGCCTATTTTTCTGCATTTTTCCCAGTTCCTTTTCTACTAAAGCTGTCCCTTACATAAATGTGTATTTAGCATATGTTCTAAATCCAAAACTCATGAGTTCTACAAGAACAAAGCCGTTTCTCCACACATGTAGCACACTACACCATGCAGAACCATGCCTCAGTTCCACCTGGCCAGAATGGAGTCATGTACATTACTGCCAGGAAATAATTCAACCAGAACTGTTTTGTAAAAAACAAAATTACCCAGCTTTACCAGGAGAAAACAGATTGCACAGAAATCTATTGCAAAACATTTAAGAAACTTTAAAGGGAAAAAAAAGAGGAAATACTTTAATTTTGACATAACAATCCACCTAAATTTGCTTTTGGTCAGAAAGTGGGTTCAAAAGATCTTCAATTGCACTCAGGATGCAATGTTTACTGATTTTCAAGTTTGTGGAGAATGCAAAGTACAATGATGCCTAGAACTAGATGATAAATATACCTTGTCATCTACTAGAATTCAAACTGTTTGACTCTGGTAGTTTTTCCCAGTTTCTCTAGCACACCATTTCAGAAACAACTGTCAAGCTTACTGTTGAGCTGGCTGAGTGTTGGGCCTACTGCATCAAGATTATTCAGCAGAAGCTCAAAGAGCTTCTAATCTATACAAGGAGGCCTTTGATGAAAAAAATACACTCAATAAAATGGAATTCTGAAGAAAAGCTGTATACCAGGCAAGTCTCAATCACTTTGACTTTTGATCAGCTTTATTGACACACTATGATTCCTCCTTTCTGGCCTCTTATAAATGAACCATCAGCTCCTTCTCACTCAGAAAAACCAAAGCTCAAGAAAGGATTACTTCCTTTATTCTACTCCATACTTCTTACAGAACTGACTTCTCAATACAGGTTTTCTATGATGCTGATAAAGATCTATGTCCTTATGAGGACACCATGAAATTAAATCAACACAGACCAACTGTTTAAGCCATGTTTACTACAAATACACCACCCATGTCCCTATGCAAAAGTCCTCATTTCTACAGCACAGCTGATTACATTCTTCCCAAAATCATGTTGCTAGATGGTAATGTCAGATTTTATATTACCATTATCAAGAAGGACCTTCATTACTACTTAGTATTTCCAAGCTAATTACCAAATCCCTTATGTGATGTAGAACATCCAGGCTAAGTGCACTTCTGCAAAAAAGCTTTCCTTTAGTTTACTACACTGCAGTATCCAGATACATGAGTTGCTTTTCAAGGCTAGGACACATTCATGAGGAGCTGTACTTCACAGCTACTGCTTCAAAACACCACTCCTGATGTACTGTTAGAAGGAAAAATGACTGTTTAAGAGTTGTACTTAAGAGTAGAACTGATTTCTTGAACTCAGCTCTTAGAGTAGTCCCAACACTGATTTAATTTGCATTCCTTAGATTTATCAGAGTCCACATTAAAAAGAAACAGTCATCAGGAACAAAACTCTTTGTCAACAACTTTTGCAAGAAAGATTTTTTAAAGCACTGCAGAATTAAAGTTACACTTGTTTTAACCTACTTCCCTAGCTATGCACCAAGTTTCTTCAGAGTTATTTCCTTTTTTCGTGGTTCAAATCAGTGTAGGCAGTCAGAAGTGATCTGGAACAGTTTTACACAAGCACAGACACGTGTTTGGAATGTCCTACTTTGCACCTGAATTCACACCAGAATTATGTGTCTATGATGAAGTCTGAATAACTAAACACACAATGCGATACAACTGTTTTAAAATTAGGTTAATAGGGATATATTGTTTCCTGCTTTAAGGGCATTCAGTTACTTCTTTTTGTTTGAAAACTGCACTGGCTGCACTCAGTTAGCATCCATCCATAAGAAAAAGAGTGGAGTTTCATCATCTGCTCCTGGTTCAAATCACGTTGCCATGGAAGCAGATGTTGAATTGATGAAAATAGGTCAACTGTTCAAAAAAAATCACTGGTTTAATACTTGAAAAATTCTTATTATATTTTATTATTTTAATGCTTGCCATTATTTTCAAATTGGTAATATTTTATCCTGTGGTATTCTAATTAACATTTACTTTGCTCACACAATACAATATTCCCACCAAAAATGTAGATAGCATCAGAGTAAAGAGTCATTAATGGGAAAAAATATTTTGCATAAATCAGTAGGGGCTGGGTACTGAATGCTTACAAGAATATCACAAACACAATTCTTTGTTACTTCAGTAGTGTGGTGTTAACTGTTGCCATATAAGCTGTTTCCATTTGGAGAGTATTAGCATTATTAAAAAGCACTAGCTTTTTTTTTTTAAAGAACAAAAAAAATCAGGACATCACTAATACCTGTGCTTGGCTTTGACAGCAACAGTGCTTTTCTGTTTAGTTTTGCATCAAACAGATATATAAATACTCAACTGTAGTCTCAGTTACTATAAACTTATTAAAATACTTAAAGACAGCTATGATTTAAATAGGTTACCCCATCAATAGAACATGTGAAAATACACATAGCCAAATCAAAGAAATTTCCCTCTTAACATTTTCAAACTGCCTGCCAAGATGCTGTCAAAATAGTGCAAACACACAGTAAAATGTTGATCTTCACCTGCAGTAAACATCAGAAAATAAAATAACTCACCTGTATCACGATTTTCTGAATCTCTGCTAGGTGATCTAAAACACTTTCCTATCAACATCCTGACACATCTGAATTTTTTTCTGCCTTGACATTGACATACTTTAGATGCATTGGGTTTGTCCTAGAAGTTTAATGTAGTATATTCTGTTCCTGAATATTTTTTTTACAACTGAAATGCAGAGTTTAATCATAAATAGAGGTGCATGGGAATACTGCCAATACATGAGATTTGTGCTCCTTTCATAATTCAGAGACCCTTCTGTAGATTAAGTGATACTTAAAGTAGAAAGGCTCAGTGGTGCAGAAGTCCTGCAAATTTAATCCAGAACAAACCTTCCACAGCACTGCTGTGTGTGTCCTACACACTGCTGCTCCTGCCCTGCTCCCTGGTGGATGGGGTCAGACAACATCTCCCACACCAATTCCCTGATCTGCTTCATCAGCATCAGGTAAAAGGAAGTCCCAGCGCAACAGGTAAGATGGGAGTACATACACAGGAAGCAAAAAGAAAGACATCCCCGTCTCTTGAAGATGGCATAAATCTATACTGCTGCTGTTCATAGCCCCACAGCATCCAGTAATCCTCCTTTCTTTGAAACTTTTGTAGTCAATGTCTTAACCTGAAATATGTACAACAGAACTTCTGATTAAAAAAAAAAACTGTAACATGTTTAGACATGTAAGAACATGTTTAAACACGTAAGAACATGTTTAACTGTCAACACAGTAGAAACTATTTTCAACAGAAATAAAACTCATGTTTGCTGTGCTCATTTTCATATCATTTTTTAAAATTAAATTTCTGTATAAAATGTCTTTCACTTTGGAGAACTCTTTTTGACTCTAGAAAGTTCAAAATTTGTGTTATGAAACTTTGCAAAATTATATGACCTGAGCTCTCTTTAAAAAACTGAGATCTCTTTTAAAAACTAAAACAAACCAACAAAAAAATCCCAAACCCCACATCTGGGAAGATGTTAAATACTGTTCAAAATGTACAGAAAGAATGTCCTTAAGGAGACAGCAAAAGTCTTACATTCCACATTGAGTAGTTGCAAAACCGTTTATAACCAACCAACAACATTCCAAAAAAAAAATCACATGGCTTATGCTCTAGAAACATACTGTAAGACTTGCATGTTGGTTTTGTATCTCTGTTTTCTCGGACAACAAATAGCTGGTAGTAACAGAAAAACAACCATCCAAAAAAAAATCAGGGACGGGTATATTTTAAATCATCAGGCATAGTGGTTACTTTTAATCAAAAACTTTTTTAGCAGATCTTTTCAGACCACTGCATCATGGCATGTTGTTTTGTTGTTTGGTTGTTTTGGGTTTTTTTAATTAAGCAGAATAATTAGAGAAAACTTGACTTTTCTTTAACCAAATTAATACCTTTAATTTCCTCTGGCTCATCCAGTATTAGCCTCCAACAGCCTCTTCACATACCATGACAATTATAGATTGGTGGTTTTCACCAAAGCTGCTTCTCTATATAAGACAACATTTTTCCCCTCTCCTCCCCTCAGTACTAATTCACTTCTTCCGTCCAAACTTTCTTCCCTTACTTTTCTGAATCTCCCCTTCCACAGTATTTACAGATAATCTGAGATACAATGTTAAGGAGTTCCAAGAGCTACCAAATTATTGCGCTGCAATTCATTTTCCCTAAAGGGCTGCATATAAACAGAATTTAAATTTAGAGAAAAATGATGGTCTTCTCCTTTGGTCTACCAAGAAACAGAGGTCTGCCTAGAGATCAAATAGCCAGCTTCACATTTAAACAGATAAAAGTCTAACACACAGCAAGCAAAGGCAAAAACAGCCCCATCTCTGAGGTGTCAGAAATCCATACTGTTTACATTTACTCATCCAGTTTTCAAAATATCACCTCTCTAGATATGTTGTCCAGGAATGACCTATATCATTGCATTTGACTTGCTAAATTAGTTTTATATTACAACTACTCCTCACTGAGGTCAATGTAAATGTCCACATGTGCATAATAGAAGAGTGCATTCAGGCTGCCTGTAGATGCAAATTCCAGCAAACCAGTTGACATGATTCATATTTACAGCTAACTCTGCAAACCTTAAGGCTTGGAAAATAAAACTCAAAGCAAGCTCATAATTCATTGCATAACACTTAATACCTGTAAAATGAACAAATAAGAAATAAATGCTCCTGATGCACCTCTGTAAGGTGATGCACTTTTGTAACTACACATACAAAATCCAGACCTTTTGCCATGAGAAAAGTAATGCAGTTTCTAAAAGCTAAAATAGAAATGGAAAAAATCAAGGTAATACAATATAAGAAAGCCCTGAAGGAAGGATTTATAAGGGCAAAGTCCTGCAATATCAGTTCTGTAAAATACCCACAGTCATCCCTCCATGTCTGAAAAGGAATGACACTGATGTGCTTACTACAAGGAATCAGGAAAAGATTAAACCCAAATGCTGTTACAATCACAAATATTTACAGTCATGACACACAGTTGTTTCAGATAAGCCCTACAGGATATATCCATAAAGATTATGTAGGAAGTCTTTTTAGATATGCTCGGGTCATGACCAAAGCAGAGAAATAAACAGTTCACAAAAACGTGATTATTTTGCTTCTTGAAATAGCACTACTAAATACTTGAAGTACATGAAGCAACAAATGCTCGGTATCTTGGGAATGCTTGGGAAAGTATGGCAACAGCATTCACAGTAAATCAAAACACACAAGAGAAAGAAATCAAAAAGAAAGACTTTGAAACACTTCTTTGATAGGGAAATCTTAATTTCCTTCTAATATAAAATGTGAGGTGAAGTCTAATTCCTGCTATCATTTTCACTGGTTTTGGGTTATTTGCTACAACATGCATTTTTGAAGGCAGACTTACCTCTACCAATGCCACAGTCAGAATAAGGTCCATTTTTGAGTCTGGGAAAAGGGCATCCACTTCTGGAGACATTCCAATCAGTATACAATTAGTAACAACTGATATTACACTCATAGTTTCAAAGGCCAGCTGAAATAAAAATATATTTACAGTTATGACCATTACCTCTAGCTTACTAGTCCCCAAATTGCTCTGAATGGTACCTCTCTTCATTAAAGCCTCAGAAGACCCATAAGTTTAACTTATTTTCTGTTATCCTCCGAATTCTATGGCACAGGACTTGTTTGGCAAGCAGTCCAGACCTCATCAGCTTGACAAGACCACAGCAAGGTTGTAACCTGAACACATGAAACAGCAAGCACTCCCAACAACAGCTGTACTCCCAAACAAACTTATTTCAGGATAAAGGAAAAAGTGCAAAATTCCAAGAGGAACTAGTAGTCCTAACACTGGCTTTGGAGTTTCTGTCTGAATGTTAAGAGGAAAAGGTTCAGAATGGCTTTTTAAAATCACAACCACTTGAGATTTGTTGACAGATTTACATTTAAACACATGCAATAGCACAAGTCTAAGAAGCTCTTGCCTACAGAGCTCCCACAAAATGTCTGAAAATATTAATACAGCTTAACAATTGCATTTGCAGTATAATGGTTACTTATTCCAAGGTCCTGTCTGCAATGAGAAAGACTGACATTGAATTGTAGTGACTGTCACAATGAATTAGCAGAAATAACTTTCTCCTTGACAAGAAGCTAGTGACTCAGCTCACCTGATAAAATAATTCCAGTATTCCTTTAACAGAAATCTTTCAGCAAATGCTTTTATTCCCCATATGAAATGGATGACTTGAAAAGTTAGTTGTTATTTTTAATTCACAAAGCACATTCATTTCTGCCATTAGTTGAAAAAATGACACCATAAAACAAAATTACAGTACTGTAGTAATGTTATAATTTTTCAGCCTACTCCCTTGATTGAAACAAACTATTCTAGCAAAAAAAAAAAAAAAAAGCTATTAATACATCTGCAGCTATACTTGTGTCTTATGACCACAGCCTGATTATTCTGGTGGTTACACAATGTTGGTTACACAATTGGTCAATGCAGCTGTAGCATTAAGATGTTGGCAGCATAGACCTGGACTGAGAAAGTACATCCCATGTTAAAATGCAATCAGATTGTAACTCACACATTTTAATGGCATATTATTAAAAGACTTCACCTCTAAGTCCCCTTCATTAATATCTATGCATGTGTCTAACGAACATTGCTCAGAATCCTAGGTTTGCATGTTTTTACGCTATGTTTTACTTGAGGTTTCAGGATTTCATTTCTCACCTCTCATTTGCTTCATTTGATAACACTTACAACCCCTCCAAACGGAATAATCCATTAGCTCACTGTGCCCTTTATCTCCATTACATAACATTAGAAAACCTGTTAAATAAAACTAGAATATGAATCATCTCCTAGAAAGGTCCCCCAACCTTATCACATTCCCTTATCAAGCACTGCTATTATGGAATGCTAAAGTTTCTGGGTGCAATTTAGTCACTCCAGAAAACTCTGCTCAGGATCAGTTCACTGATGCAGCACTCTCCACAGGCCCCAAAATAGCTGGTGGCAGCATGACTGCATGGACAAACAAGTGAGGACAGAAAATGCTTAACCCAGTACTATTACCATGAAATTGTTTAGATAGACTACAGTGTTCAGGCTGTGCAGAAAGTTCCAGCTCCTGCTCACAGGTCCAGGTTATTTTCAAATTAGTCAGCTTGAGCACCAGTAACCATGGGTGCATAGGCCACAAGCCTGGCTTAGGAATACAACTACTTACCTATTCTTCCATTTCTTTTGAAAGCCCTGCTGTGCTCCACACTTCTGAGTTACCATCAGAAGCTACCATTTCTAAAATACACTGCCTATAAAGAATACTGGGCAGTAGCTGGAAGCTTTGCTTTATTGAAGTTGCAATAGAAGTACAATACATACACAAGAACTAAAGAAAAAATTTGCTTTTTTTTCCAAGGCAGCTAAAAGGCATGTGGTCAAAAACCACACCAAAAAGATCACTGGGATATATAGTTGGACAGATGATATTCCAAGGCATTGAAGAGAACAAAGTACCTACTGAACTTTGAAGTGGCTCGTGGGACAAACACAAAGCTTTCATACTGGTGCTGAAACCTCTTTTAGACAAATGAATAGAAAAAAAAAAAAAGACACAAAAATTACCTGCCAAACACCAATATTCGCTGTGGGTTCTGCAAATGGACGCTTGTAAACTCTGCACATCTTTAAGGCATCAGAGTATATCTCTGTGATGTTGTTTAACACTGCAAAAACAGCTGCCAGTGGATAAACACATGAGAAAAGACTCACATAGCCAAACTGTAGGAACAACTCCAGGTAATCATCAAAAGTACCCTGAAAAACAGAGGAAATATAAGGGCAACCAACTTTAACCTACAAAAAAACTATGACAAACACAGAAATAGCACTACAGTTGTAAACATGTTTCCTCATCCCAAATCAGCTGTTTAGAAATGACTGCTGATAATAGATAAGAATAATTTTTTTAAAATCCAATTAATTTGGAATTATTCAATCACTAAAAACTTGTCATAAGGGGAGGCCCAGGTTTTTCCTTTTGCCTAATGCATTTTATGCAAGTCACACTTCCTATCCTTATTTACATGAAGTAACTACATAAACACACTCAACTTATGCAGGTTTCTGAGCATCTCAGTTAAACAGTGACAGAATCAACAGCGAGCAATAGAAAAACAGCACCATGCATTTCAACTGGCAGAACATCCTCCTGAGAGCACTGTGGCCACAAAAGTCCTAGCATTTCAGACTGTCCATGAAAGACCTAACCAGAATGGTAGGCTGGTAGGCAAATCTTTTCCAGTATTTCTGCTTGTTTATTTCAAAATGGGTAGGATAGAATTACTGGTTCACTTGAAGATTGAAATCTACAAGGCAGCACTGGCATCTGAAAGGAATAATTAGTGCAAACAAAAAACCCTATTTAACAAATCCCAATAGGTTTATCCCCTGATCTTTGAACCAAGAATGTGGGTACTTAAATGCTGATTAAGTACTCACATGTAGGTGATCATATATTTGTTTGCATATAAGTTTTGTAGTATTAATAACAGTTTGCTATGATTGCAGCAATTTTTTAATGAAAGAACCAAACCAACCCCTTTTAAAGAAAAAGTGCTCATAAACAAAGGATGGTGAAATACCACAAAGTTAAAGTAGGATCTAGGTATCTTGTATTTTCACAGACACATGTATTGTCCTCTCTCTCAAAACTGAAATTATGAAGACTTGACAGTAACTGTAATTATTGTAAGAACCACATGAAAGTGGTTTTGGCTCCATGCATCAGATACATGGTTCTCTATTTTTTTTGCCTGTCATAGCTGTTAAACTGACTGCCCTCTCCAACACCGAGTGCTTTTTTCTCCTAGGAAACAGAGGCAGAAGAAGCCTGCAAGCTCACAAATCAACATGGGGTACTCATTAATTGTATTTCTCACCTGAGCTCGTTTTGAAGTTCTACAGTATAGTTCAGTCTCACAAACCAGTCTGCAGGCCAGACTATGAACAGCTACCTAACTTTGAAAGCCATTTAGACTTTTTCCTCAGAAACATTTTGTACAAGCTCTAAATTTTACTAAGGCCTTCTTTAGGGACATTTGCAGGAATGTCCACTGGAACGGCAGCCACACATCTGCTACTGCTATCATTTTCTCAGACAATCACTGCAGGCAGAGAGAGAGCTTTCCTTTGTGCTCCTCCTTCTGGTAATTTCACAGTATTCCCACTGCTTCCTCACTCTTCTCATTTCCTTGCCCAATACCTACTGGCTTTTAGAACAGCAGAGTATGAGATAAATAAGTATTTCTTTTTTTCCTACTCAATTTATGAAGCTCTGTGTAGGAAAACAATGACTCTGTGTAGGAGTCTGAGACAATGTTAAAGAAGTTTGTAACTGTGCCATTGGTAGCCACAACATGCTACGGCATCAAGGAAACAAAAACAAGAGTAAATTAAGGGAGAAAATTAACTAGAGGAGTGAAGCAAAAATTAGAAAAATAATAATTAAAAAATTATTGCAGGATGTTTTATATCTTAAACAGGGTTAAGGACTGGATATTTGAAAAGTAAGCGAGAATGAGGACAAAAAGAATAGAGAATTAAATGCTGAAGAGTATGTGAAAGAAGGAATCAAAACAAAAGAGCCTGAAACACAGAATTCTGCCAAGACTCCACAGTTACTAAACAGTCAAATGCTTCCCCCTTGTGACAGTTTTAATTTTAGAAATATTCTTGCCTGCTGACAGCTCACTGCCTGCAAACAAATCAGCAGTCTAATATCATTTATTCACAAGCACAGCAAAACAATAATCTTTAGATTGAGTATAAAATTAAGACTTTGAGTACACAGTATTTAGAACTGAAACAGGCTAGCAGTGGACACATCCAAGGCAAAGTCCTAACTCCTTACAACTGACCTCTTGGGTATCCGTGAAAAACTATTCAGGGTATAACAGTACAACAGGTGCAGATTCATTTGATCCAGCCCTGCACAAGAAGCACTGGGCAATGTCACTCAGAGACACCACACTGGCTTTGTCACTGGCTCAGTGACAGCTGAGAATCAGGAGTCAGCTCAGGTCTAAGAGGCAGAGCTTATTTGGTCAAGCTTGATGCTGACACATAGAACTCTGGGAGCTGTGCTGGCCGATGCACAGGTGCAGTGCTGGACTGTGCTGATTTACCAGCTCAGACACTAACACAGGGACTTCTGCTGTGTTCTGCACTGCAAGACAGGCTGTCTAACTCTATCTCCCTCCAACCTTCACACAGGAACACATTTGTAGAGTTTTTAAATCGTAAAGGTGATAGTTCTTTCTCCTTTTCCCATATCATGGCACTTCATGCAGAAAGAATCTGATATGGTGTTACTATCAAATTTTCAAACTGCTAACATCTACCTTTTACATGAAAGGTACACTATCTACATGTACTTCTTATTCTGTAAAAGAAAAAATCATACAGTACTAAAACTCTTGTGACTTGCAGCATAGTCACAAGTTGACAGCCAGTCTGTGAAGCCTTAACATACACACTGATGTCCACTGTGTAAATTCCTTTAGATTTTTAAGTAACGAATTGCATGGAATCTGCTAAATACAATTAAAAATTATACTGGGTAGGAGGTGGTCAAGAACAGAACGAAGAAGACAGGGAATACCAAAGCTGTGGTTTCAAGAGGCTAGAGCATTCAACAGGAAAATTGTTTTGGAAAGCTGGTTTCTTCTGTCTTCTGTTTCTGGCCTCACCCAGACCTAAGCTCTCTCTCATAGGCTCTACTTTAACTGACCATTTAAACTATACCACTGCAAAATCAAACCAAAACAGAAATAATTTCCCTCTTTCCTGTGCCAACCTACTCATCCTGATAGTCTTTGGGTTAGCGTTGGGGATAAAGGCATATTACACAAATACTTCTTTCCAGTGGCATGGGGTTAGGTAGCTTCAGAGAGAGCTATTCATTCCTTCCCCTTCATTCTGCTGTTACTAGGATCCTGCACTGTATCCACTTCCTGATCCAGGATAACACACAGCTGCATAAACAGCTACCAGCAAAGCTGATGAAGCTGGAAATAAGCTGTCATACCAGAAAGCCAAAAATATTCTTGTTTGCCTTGGCTGATGCCTCTGTGAACTACAGCCCAGAAAAGTTTTAACTCTCTCAAGCACTACAACATACCAAATAGGTTCCCATTTCTTTCTCCATGTTGACCTGTTCAGCTAATGACAGGTCCATATCAGTTTTCTTGGAGCACATGCGTTTCTTCATCCTCTTGTTGTATCTCTTCTGGAGCCAGTAAGGAAGCAAGGATTCTGCAAATTGGTTGAGGATCTGTGAAGTTATCAGCAAAGTGGCCAAGCTCTTAAGTTAAAAAAAAAATAAATGAAAATTAATATAATTGTGATGAAACAATGATCATTTGCAATTCTGTGAGCTCGAGTAACACTCTAAGTTACTGTACTATGAAAAAAGGCCAGCCTAACAAACCTAGGAATAGCATGCAAAAAGTGTAGATGATCTAGTTTCCATCCTTTGCTGGGTGCTGAAAAGGACTAATTAGGAGTTAGCAGTCTAAACATTTTGTGTATCTGGTTGTATCTTGAAAACAGTACACCAAGTACAATGAAGGGCAATGCATATTTAATATATGCCAATGACATTCACAGAACTAAAGACAGAATTTTTTCTATGCTTTTTTTAATTGATTTTACCTGAAAGTAGAGAAAATGTCACAAATATTATGGCTGGTATAGGTATGTAAAGTGTTTTGCTACAGTTCACTTCACAGTAACAGAGGTCTTGAACTGAAGTTCTTGTTGTACTGCTCATTATGTTAAGAGCAAAAATATTTTCCTTATACCAAAATTTCATGGATTTGAGTGTGAAAGTTGATTTAAAATACCAACTACAAATCATTTTTGCTTTTATTTCTTCTCAGATCCTCACTGTAGTCAAACTTAATCACGACTCTATCCTCAAGAGTCTCTCATTAAGAAGACTACAGAGAAGAACATCTTCTAACATAAAAGGAAATAGAGAGGAAATGAAAATTTCCCAGTCTCATCTGTGTGAAAGAATAATCAAATTTATTTGAAAACAGTTCCTCATTTATGCAGAAATAATTACTCTACTCTGCTATGATTCTGCAATAATGTTAGGGGAACTGAAACATGGAAGCTAGATTTCTAAGAAAATATAGGTGAAATATATTAATTGCCAAGTTTATGTTTTAGAATAAATACTGAAATCTGTTTTAATCAATCCTTTATTTTTCTAGATTCACCAACACTTAAGATGTTCTTGGAACTCACCTGCCTCAAAAGCTTCATATCAAACATCACAAAGGCAATGTAGAATAGAGATGCAAAACAATTTAAGAAGTTGAACTGCAAATAAAAATACTTGGTTTTAGTTCTTGAGCAAAAGTTCAGATGCAGAATATCATCTAACTTAACAGCTACCCTGACTAAATGGCTTCCATGAAGATGTAAACTGCCCATCAAAATTTTCTTTACCCTTAGGTCAGAAGAAACACATTTTCAATATTGTTCTTACTCAGTTTTTCCACTTAACAAGCTTAATGCTCTCCTAAAGCAAAGTGAAGAAGAAAGAGAGCTACGACTGAATTACAAAATGTGGACAATAAAAACACATCACCTTCTACTTAACTTTAATTTTTTTGGCAATTTCTCCAGACAACATTAGAAAGGGGATATATTGATCTTTATTTAGAGCACTGACTTATTTTAAAAGAGCTACTTTGTCAAAATATACATGTTGGCTGATATGTCTCTCAATCTCTAAAAACAGTCCTTTATATATGTTAGCTGCAGTTGATGTTTAATCACTTCAAAAGGTTTTATGGCTAAGAGAAATACTCCCTACTTCTAAAATGAGATATAATCAACAGTATTTAATCAAACTCCGAAGTTTCCTACATGCTGTAGGTGCTGCAGCTCCTGTTTTGGAGCCTTGGGTCAATACAGATAATATTGGGAATGCAGAGAGCCATTCACAGACTGAGAATGAAATCTGGGGGAAACTTACACTTGACAGTTCATAATTTTTTTTAATGATTTTGTATAAATACCCTATGGGGAAAAAGAAATGGTCCTAAGTTTTACAAGAAAGGCTATAGGAGGAGACAAAGTTTAAGTGATAGCTACAAGAGTTTTAGATCCAGAGGTTACCAGTAACAGATGGGTAACACCAAGATTTAACACAAAGAAAGCCCCAAAATGAAACAAATGAACCCCAAATAAACACGCACACACACACAAAAGCATGGTGAAAAAAATAAAGAAGGAGCTCTAAGGAAATTGAGGAAATAAAAAAGGAAGAAATTTAAATTATCTTTTCAAAAAGGAAACAAGAAGATTAGATAAATTAAATAAATCTGCATATGCTATGAACTACACAGGAGTAGACTGATGGACAGGTATTTTCAGGTTTCTCTGACAGGTTGTCTGAATGCTAATATAGGTGGAAGTTAATACATGAACTTTTCAAAACATGGTTTACCATAAAATTGAGCAAAAAAGTAGTTTTCAGTTGAAGACAGGACCACACCAATTAAGAGAATCTTATATATACAGCATCCAATGAACAAACAATTCAAAGCAAATGAAAAGCCAACTCTCCACTATAAAAGAGACTTCTAAAATAGTCTAGCAGTTACTGCAACCATAACAGAAATCTTGTTTACTGTGATATTTGTGCTACTATTTGGCCTAGAGCAAAACTGCAGGTCACTGTGGTAATGCTAGGAAAGCACTAATAAAATACAGCAGAAGCTGTATTTTAAAAGCTGCTTATAGGACATACTTACCACTAAAACCTTCAGAATTAAATGATTCTGATATGAAGATTCCAGCCTGTGATTTTCTAAAATACCAACAAAATTATCAATTAGTAAACAGCAGAAACTTCTACCATTTACTACACATTGCTATCCAAAGAGTGAACAGACACTTAGTCCACATGAAAATTACTTATCTATAGTTGTCCAACACCCCGTGGTAGAAAAAACTTATACTGTACCAATATCTCACTTAATCTATGAAGCTAAACTGATCCACACTATTATCCACCCATATTTTTGACTACAACTTCAGCATTTTTTCGACCACAAAAGTTTCTTCTTTTATCTATTTCTTACCCTGAAGAGCTATTTTATAAGAGAAAAACATCCATCGCTCATAAGGCTTAACAAAATGTGTCTAGTTATTGATTGCTCTTTTATCTGAAAACTAATGGGAATATATAATGAAAAGTAAAAATAACAAATTTGATTCAAAACCAGTAAATGCTCATAGAAATATTCCCACTTCTCTCCAAGGAATTTAGATAAGACCCTACACTCTAAAGCAAGACTAGAGTATGTGAAGTTCAACAGATGCATTACCCATTCTAAATTGAGATTTTTAGTTCACTGAAGATAGACTGTCAGAACCTGATGTTTCAGCAAGGCTGATTTACTAGAGGGGAGAAAAGGGAAGTGGATGGGAGATTTTCAATTTCTTTCTGCTTTTGTTAGATTGTACCTTTAAAACCCTGGGTAAGCAGTAACTGGGAAGGCGGCACACCAGCATGTGCTGTGTCAACAAGGCTGAAAGGAGACACCATCACCTACGGACCTCGCTCAGGACAAACCAGCAGAGCTCTGCTCTGACAGGAGCATCAAATTAGGCCTGACATGTGAAAATGCACTCAAGTGACTGCAATTTTTACTTTTAGCTTTCACTACACAATCAGCTTTCATAAATGGGTGCAACGGGGTGCTTAAAATACCCCAGATTGTTTCCCGGGCTTTGTCATTTTAGCTGTTGAAGTCAGATATTATCTGAAAATATGCCAGGTGGGAGAGAAGATAGGAGAGCCAGATGAGTTTTTCAGCCTATTCAGAGCATGGCAGCAGAAACATATTGGACAGCACAGAAAAGGCACAAGCTGTCAGTGTAGCAGGTTACATAAATACTACCTCTGCTGAATATGAAACATCAGCTTAAACCCAAAAAAAGTCTGGATTAAAAAATCCCTTGAGTTGCCTGTTAAAGACATTTTAGTCTATCAGGTCAACATAACTGGGTATTTCACAGAAATGCCTTTTTTTGCAGCACAGTAAAAACATGAAACAAAACAGCCAACTGAGCCCTAGATATGAATTTTAAAATCATTATTTAAATAAAAACCTTGAACAGTCACAAACAAAGAAATTGCTTGCTTTTACTATCACGGATGTCAGGTGGAATTTGCTGAGCAAATCATTTTGGCAAGCATAACCAACCCCCACTTCAACACCTGTTTTTACTCTGTCTTCTGCACCAACCTCCCCTTTGCTTTATCTTTCTTCTGTTAATTTTCTGGGTTTCCAGCTTTACTAATCTGGATTCTGTCCTGCAAATCAACGCCATATGGAGCTACACGAAGCAGTTAATTCACCATCAGCTTAACCTATTAACTTTGTCTGAAAGTGACTTCACATGTCTGTAGAAGTGCTAAAATTCAAAATAAACACCAGCATTTCACTGTCCTTATGTTAGGTTGCAAAACACAAGGCCCAATCTGTTAAATAAATCACACACACAGAGGGAAAAAAAGGTAATCTATTTTAACATTCCTCCTCTTCTCAGAGCGCCCAGAGCAAGACATTTTGATTGGGATGTGGAATCCCAGTCTTTATTACATATGTAGCATACATAAACGTTCTCATGTGACATTCAGAGTTGGCTTAGATTAGGTTCCATTAACTCAGTGCCTCTGCCCTCTGCACTGATGTACAGTAGATGAAAGCACAGTAAGCAAATCCAGGCTGTGGGTGCAACTTATCAGGACAATCCCTCCTGCCATCCATGCACCTCTGAGCTCTTAACCTCATGCTGTACCCCCACCCCTTTTGCTGAGACAGCCAAAGAGCTAAATCAGGGCAGGGAAACTTCTGCACCAAAGGCAGAGAGAGGCTGAGCAGCAAGGCAGGATCCCCCCTTCAGATGGAATGTCAGACTCAGACAAAATTAAACCAAATATGAAACTGCAATCTCAGAACACTCAGAACATAAGAAGTTAAAATGGCCATCTCTTTTACCCCACAGAAAGAACCTACTCTGGGAAATCTCTTTCGCATTCTGCTGAACAAGAGCTCACAGTAATGGATCTACAAAGAAAGTCGGATTCTAACTTGAAAGAAGAGTGAACAACTTTCTTACCCCAGGATGTTAAGAATTCAGCGGCATACCGATAGATTAAGTTCATAATTTCAATGACAACGGCATAGATGATACTGGGCACGTACAGCATCAAGCTGCTGAAGTTAGACTCATTCTCTTTGTGATAATCCAGAGCCCACTGCTCCAAGTCAAAGTAAATCATCATCACGTACAGTGAGAAGTAGAGACAAAGGCACACAAATGGTAAGGACACCAGGTAAATTCGTAATTGTCTCTTAATACTTGAGTACATTGGCTCCTCCCTCCCAGTGACAGGATTGATCCCCAGCACGCCATGGAAGCCTGGTCTTGGCTCCTCAAACTGTCGTTTCATCAGCAGCGTGCCCCAGCGGTACGTCAGGATGGCACACATCCGCTTCCACACCTCCAGAATCACAGTGGACCACAGCAGATTGAACGTGGCAAACATCACGTATTTGTCGTAGTCTTCCCATGCAAACACGTAATAGGGAATCCCAATGACAGCCATTGGAATCAAAGCAAACGTGAAGTATTCTAAGAAGCCAAAGTAGAGAGCAATGGTTTCGCCAAAGTAGCAGCGTATGTCATCTGCAGAAAGAAATGAATCAGCTAAGACTCCACTTAACAGAAATGTCAGTACAATACTAAACTTGACCTTACATGAACTTACAATTTTTCATTGGGCATAATTTTTTTCTAAATAACACAATAAATATCATTGGGTTTTCTTTCTTCCTTCACCCTTATTACAAAAAGTCAGATGGTTATCTGAATTATTTTTTTCAATGTTACATATATACTCACATAAACATACCATTCAGATACAAGGAAGTCAAACAGATATCCAGAGAAAGGAAAAGAAAAAAAAGAAAAAACCCAACCAAAGAGAAAACACTATCATGCTTGCAGACAGAATTGGTCAGTGAATGTCATGGAGGATATCTGACATAGTAAAAGCCACTTTAACAGCAAATGACACACAGCTTCTGAAAATTCCCACTGGCATATGTACTCCTGGGAAACAAATTTGTTTCAGCTTGCTCAGAGACAAAAAGGGCTAGCTGTGCTTTGACAACCCTCAAGGAGCTAAAGGAACAGATGGACAGGTGTATCAAAATCTTAAATCTTAAACACAGATAGAGTACTCAGGTTGAGATACTATCTTCAGCAGACAACTGATACATGAAATACATACTTGCTGTACTCACTAAGTTTGTCTGCTCAGGTGCTACAGAGACTTGAAAAGTGGGTACATAATGGGTACATTTCATGACAGATATATTACCTCCAAGAAGACATATCACTTATCTTACTAATAAAAAAATATAGGATTATCATTCATATAATCTAGAAGTGATTAGATACAGAAATGCCTGTCAAAGAGTTTAGAATGCTGAAATCTCTTCTCTTTGCCTGCTTGGATGACCAGATTGATTGTATGCCACTGTTTTGTATTTACCAGCTTAAAGAAACAGCCACAGAAGCATGACCTCTGAATTGACACTGTAAATACACTACTACAGTGCATTACCTCTGTAATACACTTCCACCAAAAAAAACCTCACATGCAATACCAGAATATTCTTATGGCTTACAAAACACTACAACAGAAGTTTACAATTGTCAACCAGATAAAGTCCCTGAAAGCAAGAAGGAAAGGTAAACAGACAGAAGGATCAGCACTCCAACATCCCAGTCAATCAAAAATTCATTAACAAATACATTCAAGTGTAGGTCATTAGCATCAATCCACACTCCAACATGGAAGACATCCCTAAATTAGTACACACTTAACAGGCTCCTGGGATTTGCTTCAAAATTTTGTATGGATTCAGTGTCAGTCCAAAAAAAAAAAAAAAAACCTTTCTCACATAAAGACCAGCACACAGTAAGGCTCCTAACACAATACTCTGGAGGCAGGCATTACCGAGCCAGATATTTAACTTCCTGCAGCACAGGAAAGAACCTCAAACAACTGCAAGAACCAGAGACTTATAACTGGCAAGCTCCCAAATGCTTATTTTCTTATTTTTTAATAAACTTAACTTTCCACATTGCCTGTCTAAAAATTATATTATGATTATTCAGTGTCTAAAATATACTCAAGTGACGCTAGCATGCAACAACATACATTCTTCATTCAGACACTGAATTTAAAACAAACAGTTGTAAATACCCTTTTGACACACCTACAACACAAAAAGGCTTTGGGAGCTCCAGACGTGGGAGCTTGGCAGGAGTCAGTTTGAAAGAACAGTCTTAGCTTGGACCGTTCCTGCTTTACTGATGGGTGGGGAGAATGTGTGATGTGCAGAATGCTGTTACATGGAAACTCACAGACTCTGGAACCACCAATTCTGCAAGTCTAGAATCATTTCAGCAGGTCACACAGGAGACATTAAAAGAGGAAAATCTTGTCCAAATGGTAAAAGAGCAGTGGTCTGATTTCACAACTCCACTGCATGACCACAATGCAAAGGCTGTTCACATACCTAAAGGTTGATAACCAATTTTCACTCGGCCATACCAGCTGTGAGAAAGCTTTTTCAACTCTTCTCTATCATGCAGAGGGAAAATTTGAACAAGAATACCACTCGTCAATAATCTTCTCACTAGAAGAGGAAAGAAAAAATAGATACCTGGCACTCCTTCACAGGACAGTGAAGCTGACATAAGTAAATAGGTTATGTTGTGTATTTACCAAGCCTAAAGTTCCTTTGAAATAGATCCAGCACTCAAATCCTAAAAAAATTGTCTCATGTTAATTAAAAAATTGACAGCAGTTATACCTATTCCTGCAAGTACTGTGCTGTCCATTGGAATACAAAGAGCAACCTTCTTACATATAATAACAACTCCACAGCCTTGCAATATAGCCAGATGCAGATTCAATAGCAAAAAGGTACTGCAGGTCAGGACTGAAATGCCACATGTAGCTTTGCAAGGATAGCCACAAAGCCATCATTGTACTAATTATGGGAAAGATACAAAAAAAACCCTTTGAATTACCAGTTTACACTAATTCATAAATTGCATCATATCTTCATTGCAAACAAACTACATATTCCACAATTTGTATTTAGCTTTAGTATGGAAAGCAATACTACATGTGTGTATAAACAACAAACTCCTCTAAAGTTACAACCATAGAAAAAATAAAATATATTAAAAAACAGGGAGGCACTAAAGTGTGACAGTATTTTGCTATTTCCCATCATCATCTACTTCACACAATTAGAAAAATACCTTGGCTATATAAAAAATTACCAATGTAAACTCATCTGACATCTACATTTATTTACATTTTTTGAACACAGATCTCCTTCTCCGATGATCAACACTAAAGAATAAAGATACTGTTAATAAAAGGACATACAATTATTAAGATCCATTCTCCTAAGAATCTTGGCCTAAGTTTGTTGGCATCTCTGCCAACAAACTCCTTTTCGTTACCATAAAAATAGCACCAGCTCTCATTGCTTCTTTCTCCCATGAAAAGGAAAAGTTCTTAAAGCAAAGAGGAAGATCAGGGAAACCAAATAAATTAAATAAAATTTCCTTCCTATTATGAAATTTGAAACTCTGGAGCACTGGTACCCATTCCAGTATTTTCATACAGAGAGAATCCAAATATACAATCATGTAACTTAAATAATAAATACTTTTGGTACTAATTAAAAATAATTGATAACACCAACAGGTGCAAAAGCTACCCAGCCGAAGAGAACATAAGGCCAGAGCCTCAGCCTCACAGAACAACTCAAGGTGGACAGCCCTCTGGAAGTAACCCAGTCCACCTTCGTGATAGGTGTGGCTTAAATCAGGCTGCTCAGGGCCTTGTCTAGTGAGGATTTAGAAGCCTCCCACAACAGTTACCAACAATCTCTTTAAATCCCTGATCAAATGTTTGATTACCCTGTTAAAAAAAATACTTTCTTGATACCTATTTAGAATTTCTCTTGTTGTATTGTGCATCCATTGCCTTTTGCCCTTTTACTGAAGCAGTGAAAAAACAAATTTGGTTTAAAACAGTGGGACTTGAACATCTGAAGGATTTCTCTTCATTACAGGATTTTTTTTTTCACCATGAACACTATCCTACATCAACTCAGTGAGTTCGAGGCAACAAACTACATTACTTACCAATTGATTTTCCTGGGTACAGTTTTGCCTGAGGATATCCAGGGATCATCTTTTCATCTTTGGCTCTCAAATTTTCAAGTTCATGTTTGATGATGTACTGACATTCTGCCATTGTAAGGAAATCGTGATTGTCATCTAAATAAAAAGGAAGGTTGTATGAAATGGTGCAGCACATGGATACAACCCTGGCAGCAAACAACTACAAAAATTACCAGAATCAGGAAAAAAAATATTACAGCAACAAACCTATGTCAACCCCATCAATTTATCATCATGGAAACAAGAGTTAGATTTTCTTGACATAAAAACAATTTTTCCCCCATTAGGAATAAGAAACTATAGCGATTGCCCTAAATATACTAAGTAAGAAGCTAAAATATCAACAAAACTCTAATACAAAGAATAACAGTACATTATAGTTTAACTGCAACCAGAAATGCTACCAAGACAACACAGACTGCAGGGTTTCTTTTCTAGGTGACAATTTCTCTGATTGCACCTGGACAAAACTAAAATTACACTCGTGTTTTTAAAAAGAAAAAATACCAGGAGATACAGCCAAAATATGTTTACAGCAGTTGGAAATCCAGCTAATCCTAGAGATTCTGTTAGCAGTAGAATTTGTGACAGATTTGTATTAATAATGTAAAGGCATGAAAGAAATGGAAGTGGCGCTTTTGCAACTGACAACTCTTTTGAAGGCTTCCTAATTTCAGGAAAGCAAGGTCACAAAACTGAAGGCACTGCAACAGTTATTGTGCAACAGTGGTGTTGAGCAAAACTGCTACTGAACAACAAAACTTAAAAATTGTTTCAGACAGACCCAAGAACCTTTATATTGAAAAATGTGGTGAAAGGCATCACTGAAACAGGCACATTAAAAGCATTAGCAATACTCAGCTGGAACTCCAATATTTACCTGCAGAGCAAAAAATGAGTTCTGCCACTGTAAGGGCATTAAATACCTTACAAGCAGCACATTTAAAAGGAAATGTTCCTGTGTTGGCATCCCCACAAAATAAAAGAGTAAAAAGCAACAATTCCACTAATCATGCCCAAATCCCACTGAATGCATCTGTAATGTTAATTATTGTTTGTTTGATGTGTACATGTAACAGAGAAAAATGCTTCTATTTTTTCCAGCTTATTTTAAGATCATAAGCCTCAAAACTGGCTCACAGAAATTAAATTGCTCCATTAATTCATACCATGGATTGATAATCATAAATTAATGTTTATCAATTATTTTTCTTGTCTTATTTTCCAAGAAAATCTTTCATACGAGTAAGAGACTATTTGGAGCATAGAAAAGCGTGAAGGAAAAGACAAGCAAAAAATTAAAGTCATGTGAAAGAAACCAAAATTCATTATATAACTTGAATTTCCATAGTTAAAAACAAGTTTTGTTTTTTTTTTTTCATGGCTTGGTCTTTGAATGACAAAGATTCCTACCATTACTTACCTGCATAATGTTTGAAAGTCTTTCTACTGCTGTAGGTAAAAGTTCTCATTGAGTTATCACTACATTCCTTCACCAAACCTACAGCTTCAGCTCCCAGCAACAGCCTTAAGTGGGAAGCTCCAACTAGATAAATATTTTCAACTCCATTTTCCGTAACCAGTGGTTTAATCAGTAGTTGTGCACCTTTAAAGTAAACAGGGGTAAAATGAGCAAGAAAATACATTAAAATTATGTCTAAAAGCCCCAGCATTTTAGCATCCAATGTATTGGCCCTAGCTAACAGGACTGCTGAAAATGTCTCTTTTTAAGGGCACAAAGAGTTAAGGTTTCAACAGTACTTGACATAGGTTCTTCAGAATCTTGCAGGGTCACCCCCAGATTTAGCCCTGTTTCTGTTGAAGCACTCTCAACAGTGAACTGGAACAATGGGGACTGTTTGGATCTATTCCCCTAAGATTCACACCATAAAGGCAAGAAGTGCTTCTGCAAACAGTTCAATTGGTTTTAAGGAGACTAGATTTTTGAAGCAGAAACGTCCCTAACTTACCTAAAAGAGACCTGAAAGCAAGTTTGTAATCACAAATCCATCAGCCACAGAAATATTACTGACCATAAGCTATAAGCTACAACAGCCACAAATAATGACTTTTTAAAAAAAAAGTTTTAAAAAAAGTCCAAGGAATTACAAATAAATTAGACTAACTTCAATTGCCAGAAGCATACCAAAATGAGTAATGAAATATTGCCTTTTTAAGACCCTCCATGCTAACAAAAAAATTAAGTAAAACCCAACATGAAGTTATCAAGATTAAATTGCTTTCTGCTAATTTAATTTTGTTCTACAACATGATATGAAGGTTTATGGACAGGATGTGAAGCATCTTCATTTAGCCAAGGCTTACTATGTTTCTGTAAGCAACAAGAGAAACACGTCTAGACAACTGTTATAAAAACTGAGAGCAAAACTACATTGAAACATAGGTTATCAGGGCTTCAGTGAAAAAAAATGAAGAATTCTAGAGTTCAACTGGCATTTGAGCTTAAGTCAATGCTTTCATTAATAACAGGGTTAAGAAGGTTTAAAAAATGCAAAACAAGACTGGCAAGCAATCGTTATACCACAAATTCCCTGAAAACTAATTTTCTGTATGTCTTCACATTATGGTAACAGCCAATTTCATTTCAAAGTGCTACAGAAGATCATACTATACTTACCTCCATTTGCCTTTTTGTCCACAATTCGTTTAGTGAACCATTCTATGGTTTCCTCTTTGGTGCCTTTTGCAAGTTCAATTACAACCAGGGGCCTGAAGTTAGACTCAGCAGTATCCAAGAAAGACCAGCTTTCCATCATCTCCTTCATTTTTCCCGCCATGTCATGAGAGCTTGCTACATACAAAACCAAAATCAAATGCAAGTGCTAAAAAATATCTGGTACAAATCAAAAACCAACAAACTTTACTGTAGTGAGTTGCACAAGTCTGTGCTTGTCAAAGGCATAGGTGTGCACTTTAATGCATTTACTACTACCAGGTTGAGTAACCTCTGCAGTTCTCTGCTGTTGCTATGTATAGCAAAGCAGTACTGAGAGGAAAGCAAATAAATAAATTAAAACAAATCAATAAGGTGAAACTATCCTCAAAAACAACAGCTTGCTACTTCTGACAGTGTATTTGCCAGCAAATGAAAACATTAACAGAAACATAGTCAAACAGGTATTTAAAAATCAATAAGCTTCTCGTGCCATGAGTATGCAAACACATTATAAGGAAGAACCTTCTCAGTTAATCTTGTGAAGCTTCAATCGTACCAAGGAGATTTATAACCATCTCGGGTAGGTGAGTAAGACACCTATCACACTGACAGGCAGATTACACTCAAAGCACTTAAATGACTTTTTGGAACCTACATGCCAAGTGTTCTGTGACAAAGTCCAGCTGTAAAGCACTGACAGCACGACTTCATGTGTAAATACTCCAAATTATCTAAGCAGGCCTTTATAGACTCACAGACCCATTTAGGCTGGAAAAGGCCTTCAAGACTGAGTTCAACCATTAATGCAGAAGTTCCAAGTCCACCACTAAACAATGTGCCTAAGAGCCACATCTACAGAGCTGTTAAATACCTTCAGGGATGGTGACTCAACCATTTCCCTGGACAGCCTGTTTCAATGCCTGGCAACCCTTTCCATGATCAAATTTTTCACAGAATTTTAATGGCACAGCTTGAAGCCATTTTCTCTTGTTTTATCACTAGTTACTTGGCAGACCCCCACCTTGCAACAACCTCTTTTCAAGTAGCTATAGAGAGTGATGAGGTGTCCTCCGAGCCCTTCTTTTCTTCAGGCTGAACAATACCAGGCACTTGTATTTTGTCTTGTTAACAAATTTTGTATAAATTATTCTACAGAGATCATTGTATCATGCTTCATAAAGCAACTATGAAATGTTGATATAAAACAAATCTGTAACCTAACCTACTCAGTTACAAAAAAGTTTAAAAACCCAAACAAAAATCTATGACAGACTTAATTTACTAAATTTAAAAGTGAGGGGAAGGTTTGGTGATTTTCGTTTGGGGTATTTTTTTTTATATTAACTTGACTAAAGAATGGAATTTACCCACTGCCTTTAAGCAGTTTCCCCACTCCTGTTAAAGTATTTAATTTCTAAGGAAGTTGCTTTAAGGATGTAGTTCAGCTTTTATGACCATTATACTTCTGTGATTCAAGGACAAATCAGCCTCCAGTATTTATTATAAATTATCCTACAAAATGTAATGATACTGTAAACACATGGATATCATAATAAACAAGTCTATTCAACTTGTCAATTTTGGCTTGCAGAAAAAAGCTTTCAAGGCAAATTTCAATGGGGCCTTTGGTTAGTTTCACTTGCCTTTTCACAGGCACACAATTCTGCAACATACACATTTACAGCTCTGAACCCAAGTATTCATGTATTTTCAAAAATGCACCAGATTAATAAAGTGGTTTTTAAAAATTCAGATGTGTATCTGTACAAACAAAATGAACCAGAGAAAAACATAACCAGGGATGAGGCATTGTAACTGAGCTTGTCAGTGACTACCTACACTGTCTTGACAAGTCACTGCACCTTAATCCGTCACTATCCATAATCAGGGGTTTGCAGGGGTTTGCTAAAATTATGCCTGACACATTGTATATATTGACATCTCTAAAGAATTCAAAGAATGAAAAGCACTAGATAATTAATAAATACTACCTACTGGTTAAGACTATTGCTTTGCAGAACAGTTATCTCTTGAAAACAGCCTTTTTAATAAAGTGTGCTACTCAGTGAACTTGGCTCCAATCATTTATTCAGAATCATTGTCCTTGGCATGGTGACTGTGTAAGAATCACAGAATCATCACAGAATCAAAGAATGGTTTGGTTTGGAGGTACTTTAAGGATCACCTAGTTCCAATTCCCTTGCTATGGGAATGAGCACCTTCCACTAGACCAGGCTGCTCAGGGCCACATTCAGCTTGGCTTTGAATGCTGCCAGGGATGGGGCATCCACAGCTTCTCCGGGCAACCTGTGCCAGTGCCTCACCACCCTCACAGTAAAGAGCTTCTTCCTAATATCGAACCCAAAACTACTCTCTTTCAGTTTGTTATTTTCAGGCTTATTACTACTGAAAACTACAACAGAGCTGACGTACTCTTCCAAATCGTGTCTGCATGATTTCCAGTTTTCCTATGAGGTTGTCCAACGCCCAGCACGGACCCTATGAGAGGTAATTTGGGATGTAATTTGGCCTCTTCTTTCATCCTACACACTGTGCAACCAGTGACAGACCCAGAAGCACAGGGAACAACCCAAGAAGGCCCTCGAAGCCTCGAGCTCCCGCTCTCACGGAGTGGCGGGGTGGCGGTCACAATTAATCAGGTTGGAAAAGACGTCTGGGACCATCGACTCCAACCCACGACCGAGGACCACCTTGTCAGCTCAGGGCAGAGGGAGCTACAGCCCTTTTCCAGGGCGTGTGGGCGCAGAGCGGGTCAAAGCCAGGCTTACCGCCCGGCCTCCACCCGCTCGGCGGCCCCGGGAGCCGCCGCGTCCGCGCCATGCCCGCCCTCAGGCGGGCCCTC
>NW_005054351.1:4999263-5002506 GCF_000277835.1 Geospiza fortis | reverse complement strand
AGGCACCGGGCGCTGCCGGCACGGGCTCCGAGCCGGCCCCAGCGTGACACCGCCCGTCGCTGCCGCCGGCCACGCCCCGCGCCGTGGCCCTTCCCGGCCCGGCCGTCCCTTCCGCGGCCTTTCACAATGTTCTAATGTCAGCGTTTTAAAAATGCTCCAGTGTCAGTGTTTCAGCAACGCTCGTATGCACCCGCCAGCTCTCACTTCATCTTCTTGTTTATTTCCACCTTTTGCTGCCTCTGCTGCCTCCTGTGCCAGAATCACAGGATCAATTAGGTTGGAAAAGGCTTCTAAGACTATGACTGAACAGCGCTGTGTCAACCAGACCATAGCACTGAGTGCCACGTCCAGTCTTTCCTTAAACACTTCCAGAGACGGTGACCCCACCATCTCCTTGCCCAGTCCATTCCAATATTTATTCATCCTTTTTGTCCAACATAAACTTCCCCTGGCACAGCTTGAGTCTCTGCTCCTCTTGTCCTGCACTGGTATCCGGGAAAAGAAACCAACCCTCAACTGGCTACACCCTCCTTTCAAGTGGTTGTGGAGAGCGATAAGGTCACCCCTTGAGCCTCTTCTTGTCCAGGCTAAACAATCCCAGCTCCCTCAGCCACTCCTCATAGGATTCGTGTTCCAGATCCTTCACCAACTGCATTGCCCTTCTCTGGACTCACTCCAGCACCTCAATGTCCTTCCTGAATTGAGGAGTCCAGAACTGGGCACAGCACTCGAGGTGTGGCTTCACCTGTGTTAAGTACAGTGGGACAATCAGTTCCCCAGTCCTGCTGGCCACACTATTCTTGATAGATGTCAGGATGCCATTGGCCTTCCTCGCCACCTGGGCACACTGCTGGCTCATGCCTTTCTCTGGACATGGCCCAAACCTCCTCCTGGAGCTTGAGTTATAAACATCCTGCACTTCAGCTGGGTCAGTTACTTTTCCAAACATTGTTTTGTACAGGAAAAGAGATTATTTTTGCATTTTGATACCAAGACTTATGTAGGGAATATAGTCCCAAGCATCTATTTGTAGCCAGGAAGGCAGAAGTGTGACTGTAAAGCAGTGGTGGCAGGCAAAGGATGTGGCCAGCAAAGCATGCTCCCCTGCAGGGCTTGGAGAAGACTTTTCAGCATAATTTGAAATAAATAGAGATATTTGTATGTACATTTTGTGATGAAATTTTGATTTGTGTTTGGTAGCAAGGGTAAAATACTAGCTTTTGGTGTTTAATTTTTCTAGTATTCATAGCCAATGAAGCAGTGAGGGTCTAGGGCACCATGGAAAATGGGGATATGCGAATACTTGAAATTTAGGTACTAGAGACTGCAGTGGAGAGTAGAAGACAGACACCATCTTTATCAGATAGTTTGGCCAGAATGTCAGACTTAAACTGTGTTTCAGTCTTCTCCAGCTTCCAGTGGCCTCACCATATAGTTGTTAATCTCTGAGCATAACCTACTGTGAAAACTCTCACTTCCTGAAGTAGCATGGCAGTAACAGAAAGGTGGGTTTAACAAAAAGGGGCTTTAGACCTTATTCTTGTGTTTTGCATGTTGGATGTCTCCAGTTATGATGCGTCTCACAAATATCCACAATGTCTTCATGGGCCTTGAGCCTCTGGCCTCCTTGGCCTGTCATCTTCAGTCTTCTAGTAGTTTACAAACAATTATTTTAAAACTATCTCTGACATCTCCTACATTTATGAGTTTTCAGTGGGGATTTGACATTATCCAGTTACTTTGGCCTATGCAAATAGTCATTCAAAATCCATCTCTTTTCTGCTATCAAATTAAGTTTTCTATTGGACAAGGTCATCTTATGTCAATATTGCTTGATGAGACTGTCACATTTCCTCAATGTCGTGTATCCACTAGGTGTCACATTCTTGCTACGCAATGAATTCTTTACAGTCACACTCTCAGTTTCTCTCTAGAAAGTTCACATTTTGCTAGCCATGCATAATAGTTAGCACATTATGCTGTATTCACAGAAGAAAAATAGGATTCATAAGTGGAAACAGTCTCACCATGATGGCAAAAAGTAAATTACGTTGTGCCAATCACAGTGTTGTAGAATTTGCTCTTAAGAGGATTAGCTAATTTCAAGATGAATCAGGTGCGCCCATCCTAAATTGCAAACTGCACTAGCACTACAGCTAAATATAAATCCTAAGCTTGTATCTGTTAGTGGCTGTAGTTCAGCCTTGTGATTCTGCTAGCTGATTATAGCATTTTCATGGTCTGTCAGGCACCATGCAGACTGCAGACATTGTAGAATGGATGAGCTGTGGTAAGGCAGGAAGAAAAAGGGGGGAAAAAGAGAGACAAAAAAAGACTCCATGAAAATTTCAAGAGCAGAGGATTTATTTTTATTCTGTGGTTAACTCTCTTCTCCCTGGACTAATGACTACCACAGTACTTTACTAAATAAAGAACCCATTAATTTACTGTGAAGTGAAACTGGCTTTTACACCTGGTTGAAACTTCGACCATATTTTGGGTGTAGTTTAATGGCTAGCTGAGCCCATCCAGCATCTCACTGCCACTAAAAGGGTGATGAGATCTCACTCCCACTCCACCATTGTCATCTCCTTCTGGCTGTACCCACATTGTCAGACCTAACTAAGGCTCTGCCCCACACTTAAGCCAGCACTGGCATTCACCAGATCCATCTCTGAGTCCATTCAATTTACCAGCTCCATAGAAAACCGGCCACTTTTGGTTTGTTTTGCTTTGCTCTCTTTCTGTGATTTAAATAAACTCAGATAAAATTTAAAGAGCTGGCACAAGGAAAGCACCTTTCCATACAGCAATCCTCATTAATTCAAATGCATGTAGATGTATGTACAGTATGACAACCATACTCAACCATACTTCACATAGTCACATAATGAGATTAATATTGACTCTTATCTGAAGTCATATATAATAGCAATCATTCTCGTAAGATTTACCTTTATGGTTTTGAGCCATACTGGAACACTGTGTTATCATAAAAATTAGGAGCAACTAACAGCAAAGTATCCTTTTAATTCACAACATAATGACATACTAGTTTGGGTGCAAAATAGATGATGAGATTCCTAAAGTTTAAGGCTAACATTAAATTACCTTATGTTATTAATAACAATTGCATTAAAATTTTGGTAATTAAATTTCGATTAATGTGTTTCACAGAATAAGATACAGTGACATTTTACCAATTTTCAATTACATTTTTTGTCAGATTATACAAGATCTTTC
>NW_005054351.1:4982049-4999199 GCF_000277835.1 Geospiza fortis | reverse complement strand
ACACTTGGCACAATTTTTACATTCTGATAGGAATTTTAATATAAGTGTTTTCAGGCAGTACAAGCACTGTTTGTGTCAAACTATGAAAGCTTTCATTCATAAATACTGTTCAACAAAGCTGATTGTAATCTGTAAGGTACAAGGAAGACACATCTCTTCCATTTCACATTGTGTCCATCTGATTAGAAACATTTAGTTTTAGCTTAGGTATAAATAAGATCATCAGGGAACAAAAAGCCCTGTCCTGTCAAACAAAAGGGAAACAGCATAATAAGAGGAGGATCAGCCTGCCTAAGACAGGAAGAAGGGAAAGAAACCATTCTCAAATTATTACCAAGGAGGAGCAAATAAAAGATAAAACATGTGTAAGATGTTATTAATCATTTATACATGAAGAAAAATAAATTTAAAGTTAGGCAAACAACATCCTAGCCTGTATCAGAAATACTGTAACTAGCAGGAATAGGACAGTGGTCTCCCCCTGGACTTCGCACTGCTCAGGCTGTACCTCAAGTCCTGTGTCCAGTTCTAAGCCCCTCTCTCCAAGGAAGACCTTGAGATGCTGGAGCAAGTCCAGAGAATGGCAAGGAAGCTGGTGCAAGGAAGAGATCACAAGTGCTATGAGGAACAGCTGAGGGATCAGGGATTGTTTAGCCTGGAGAAAAGAAGACTCAGAGGAGACCTTATCACTCTCTGCAGCCACCTGAGTGTGCAGCAAGGTGGAGGTTGGCCTTTTCTCCCAGGCAACCAGTAGGACAAGAGGAAATGGCCTCAAGTTGCACCAGCAAAGGTTTAGATTGGATATGAGGAAAAATTTATTCGCTGTCAAGGCTTGGAACAGGCTGCCCAGGGAAGTGGTTGAGTCACCATCCCTGGAGGTATTTAAAAGCCGTGTAGATGTGGCACTTGGGGACATGGATTAGTGATGGACTTTGCATAGCTGGGTTAACAGCTGGACTCAATGATCTTAGAGGCCCTTTCCAACCTAAATGATTCTATCTTTATTGCCTCAGTATTAGAGTAGCCTGCAAAGCTGGGCGACGATGAGGGAGATCCAGCAAGCCAAGTGATCTTTATGTTTTGGGGAAGTGAATAAAGTCAGTAATTTTACTGTACATGAAGAAGTATTTCAAAATTTCATCACAGAACTTTGAAAACCATGCCTACTTTCTGATTTTCTTTTGAGATGCATGTGTCAGTATTTAGGATGCCCCAAATTACTAGATTCTTGGCTTACAGAGCCTCCCTGAATTTGTGAAAATAATATATGAATTCATGTAAAACCCGCAGAATTAACCACTGGGGTCAGTTAACATCATTGTGATAGTGTCAGGAGCAAAAAGGTTGAATTTTGCTGCCTTTAGACAAATGCAGCCATGAAGTTACTGAGTTACAGTGCTTCTGATTAATCTCTATGGCCTTCTGTTTCTACTAGCTATCCCTTAATTCCTAAAACAATGTAGTTTACTAGACTTCACCATCCACCTGCTGTGGAATAGCATCCTATATCCTATGATCACTGGTCTACTCAGAAGTAAGTCATCACTGGAATTTTCAATACATTCAGTTGGACTGCCTCCATTCAGTGACTGGCATACAACACCTTTTTTTTCTCCCATCTGGAGACTTCATCAATTGCAAAGGCTGCACTTAGCATGTCCTGCAAAAACAGGGGGAAAAAAAAAGCTGTGTATTTTGTATATTTCAATTTGAAGGTAATTTTCTTTCTTTGCATATTTTGTATTACAGAGAATGGTGTCTGTCATTCCACTTGGGCAGAACATACTTGGGTTATCTGTTAGTGCATGGCTAGAAGAAGTATTGCACAGTCAATTGGTTAATTACTATGATTTACTGGATAGCATAATTTAACACATTCTAACAAAATGTGCAGTCTGGATTCCTTGATAGCCATGATGCCATGCCTGGGGCTGTGCCTCAAAGAGGCAGTCCCTGACTATACTGTCTGATACAGCCTTTTAGCCTTTTGTGTTTTTCAAATACCTGTTTTAATGGTATTTCTGCCTGGATTTGGGAACTGAATGAAGATTATTCTAAAAAGCTGAAAGAGCTTGAACAAGGTTTGGGCACGTCAAGTTCAGGGATTTGTTAGTCAGCAAAAGTCCTTCCAGCCACTACCTTCAAAGTAGCACTCACTGAAGATAACAACATGATAAATCCCCTTCCAGTCCTATGCTGAGGGCTCTGGATTATGAATGGGAATTGCTGTAGGAGGGCTGAAAAAGTTAATGATTCTAGTTGTCTTTCACCTCTTGTGCCTGAATTCAGCTATTGGACAACCACAGCATGAGGCTTTAAGGCAAACCAAAATCAGAGAGAAGGAACACCATCGGCCATTCCAAATGGCATCAGATATGTACATGGTGGTTTTTATCATGCTTTGTGAACTATTTAATGTGTTCTTACAGACAACTTCATGAGGTTATCTGTATTGTTTGTAAATTCCACACCTCTATATAATCCATTTTACTCTAATTTTTAAGTAACTTGAAGCATAACTTGGGAACTGGTCTTTTATGGAGCTCTTGATTATGAAAAGATGAGTTTTGTAGGTTTTCTAGCTGATTCTTCACAGTGTCACAAACTGAATTCTCTAGGGAAATACATTCACTTATATAGTTAGGCAAGGGCTGTAGCACTGGCAGACTGCTGGCAAAGTGATCGTAAATTTGACAGCTGTCCAACAGTTTTGAAGCTAAAGACACTGCGATCTGTTTTCCATTCTTGCAATGTACATGTTGCACTGTAAGATACATTTTCAAGTCTGCATATAATTTCTTTGTTTAACTGCTATCCCTTAGTATGAATTGTACACCTGTTTATTCTCACTATTGCTTGGAAAATGATTAAACTGTAAAAACTACAAAACTACAGATATCCTACTACTATTAATTGCTATTTCTGAGGACCCAAATTTGTCATTATTACTGATGTCAGTCTAGTTTTACATACTACATCTACATACTCAGATTCATATCTTCACTTTCATTTTTAGGTGACCCCAATTTCATGCATACAGGTGTTTACACATCAAAGACTTTAAAACAGAAATAAAAATTGCAGGCTTTGAATAAATCAATCTTAATTTTTTGATCAAAATATAAATGTAATCATTGGACTTCACGAAATTATGGCCCTTGCCCCCTTAGAAACCAACAACACCAAGAAAAGAATATTGAACTAATGAAAATAGCACCATCTGAAATACTCAGTGAAACATTTTAGCAATCACTGAAGTAAGACTAGCTATTAAAGAAAAATGGGATGAGTCAAAAGAGAAAGCCTTTTGCTGTGATCTCTTCTACAGCATGCTGACAAGAAAAGTACTGACAGAACTAGGAGGTGAGCATATGCTATTGTTAACTGACTGCATGTGCTGATCTAGTTCAGCATGTACTTTTGGTATCCAGCTAGTTCCTTGAATGCAAAGTCAGGTACAGTTTTTCAACATCTGCGTTCACGTGGGTCCCAGTGCTGTCATCAAATGTTCAGAGCGCAGGGTAATAAAGATTTATGATATCTTCTGGCAGTTCGAGGGAACACAAGGCACTCAAAGTGAATCTGAAAATATATTTAACCTGACTTGTCTGCTACAGTCATACATTCAAAAACACCAGACACAAAATATTTCTAATGTTAAATATATTTTATAAAAATTCCAACTTAATAGAGACTAGTATGTTATCTTTCTTAGTATCAAGTGTTTCACTTAAAATCTAGTACTATGAGTCTGTACAGAAAAACCTTGATTTTATCAAGGTCTTTGAATTTCTCTTTTATTTCTGTAGTCTATAATTCTATAATCTGATTTGAAGCACACTCGGATATAGCAAACCTAATTTTAGGAAGAATTTATTTTAGTAAAAATCATCTCCAATCAGCAATTAGAAATGCAATGTAGTAGAAAACAGAAATTCTATTTCTGTTCTCAGTTCCTTCTGAAGCAGATATTAAGTGTTTGCCAAGAGGCAATGGCAGAAGAGTGTAGTATTTGCCCTGTTTTAAGTTGCAGAAGGGAGTGCTCCCTTGTGCAGGGTACTACAGTGAAATAATCTAAGCAAAACATTAAATTAAAGAATTCTCCATTCATAATGTCAAATGTCAAGTACAAGTCAAAAAAAGATTACCAATTAATGTTGCCCTTAAAAAATCTTTTGCCTGGGGGATCTGAAATCGTGTCACTAAAAACAGAGAATGGAATGCAAGTTCCATTTGGGGTTTCTTCTTTTTTCAGGAAAAATAATGTTTTACTTTGGCGTTACATTATATAACCAGGAGTCTGTGTTCACTTCAGATTTAATGAGGGTGTCAGGTGTCTGGGTACAGACAATCTCAGCCACTCCAGCCTAGATGTGAGTGGGTGTATTTAAAGCTGTATGTGAGTCACAGCAAGTCTCACTAGTACTGCATGTAAAGCCCTAGAACTCATGGGAACTCATATAAAGCTTTATATGTTACTGCAGTACTGGAGTGCATGAAGGCTCTACACAAAATCAGCAGATGAAGGCTCCTGTCTTCTGTGCAGGGCCAGGCATTGCAGGTGCATGCCCTGGCCATGCTGAGCTATGTGGCAAGAACACACTGCCCTGGAGGCTCATAAGGCAGGCACACACAACGTGTGGAGCAGCAGTGCAGGCAGAGATGGACCTTGGAGACAGGCACAGCTTCTCCCCAGGTGCCCGGGACTGGTGGCTCTGAGAGAAGCTGCAGTGCTACACGCACAGCACCAGTTCCCTGCACTACTGCAGGAAACGACCTGGTGAAGGCCAGTGGAGGTGTGGGAGGATTCATCCATTGTTTTATGAAATCCACACCTGCAGCAGCATGATTCTTTCTCACTTAACTCTGAGAGAACCTGACTGCTCTTCCAGACACTCTGGAAATGTGGGGAAATCCTGAGTGACTGTCAGCACCCATTTATGTTGTCACTCTGAAGCTGACATCTTGCTAACAGAAGAGTAAGAAGCAGGGCTGGTTCTGTCCCCCAGCTGAACCAGCTTGTCTGAACTGAAATTCCATCTCCAGACTAAGTGAGGTGGTTTCAGGTATCCACGAGCAGTCACCATGCCAGTGTAAGTGCACAAGTAACGTGCAATCCCTCAGGCACCCCCTCATGCACTCATAAAGGACTGGTGGCAAGGGTTGAAAAGCTGCCCTTAGTGGTATTTAACAACATGTTCAGAGAGATGGTTTTCCACATGTCAGATAGGCAGGACCTGCAGAATTGAGGATCTCTGTATGTCTGGAAATATGGAAATATGTCTGGAAATATCTGTGCAACAACTGGTAGGACAGGCTGTTCTGGGCCAGTTCCAGCTTAATATGGTTGTGTACTCGGAAATGGATGAGAATTTGTGCAGCTGCAGAGCTTTACCAATTCAGGCAAGTTGGAAACTCACACTAACGAGGTTTGAAGCATCTAAAACATCCTGGGCATTTAATTTTCTTAGAAGCAGGGTGATTGGTAGATGGCTGAATTAGGATGGGTACTGGCAATATTAGATAGTGTCAGTAACAGTATCCCACACTGAAGGTCATGGTCTACTTAGCAGCACTGACCTAGCATGCTGGAATACTAGAAATATCTGCATCATCTATCCAGAAGAAAGACATCTTGTGAATATACTTGGATTTTGCATATCCTTTGGTTAGGCACCTGTTAATAAGCAATACTGAGTTACCAGATACATTGGATTTTTTTCCTTGATCCTTAGCAAAGTAATGAAATATACATCCCACTCTGACTTTTTAAAGAAGGACCTGAAATTCAAAGGTGAAAGATGTTTTGCCTTCAATGGACAGTATTTGTGCCCATTTAGTTAAATGGTCTTTTAGGAGACCTCAATATACTCATGGAACTTTGTTGTATGACCAAAGTAATGTTGTATGATAAATATGATGAAAAACAACATGCTTAAGTTTCCCAAAAATGTTAACACCAATTTAAAAAATACGGAACTCTTACAATAAGATGTAATATTATTTGCACAATATAATTTAAATTTTTTATGAACATTTTGCAGCTTACTTTATACATTACTATCTTTTTTGATTATGTTATATAGGTCTGCAATTGTTGGGGTTTTTTTTAATTTGTTTGTCATGGAATGATTACATTTAATTATTGTTTTATTCACTGCGACATCATTCATTTTCTGAGGGATACAGTGGGTAATAAAAGTACTTCACCAATTTGGGGGTTTTTAATTTCAAAAGCCATAAACATTTATTTTTAATTTTAAATGTCCATGTTTGGTATAGGACAAATTCAACATAATTTGAACCTATTTGAATAAGGAGGAAAATTGTAAAAAAAATTATAGTTCTTTAAAAGACCATAAGAAACAATACCTTAGCCTTTAACTGACCTTTACTAAAGCTTCTTCCATACTAGATACAAAAATCAAATAAAAATTGAATCCAGGTAACGTATCCAGTACTGTACTCTGTACAGTGTGGAGTCTGCTCTTACATAACTCACACATGCATGATTTTTTAATGTGATTTATTTGTCTTGACTCCACTAAGTTCAGCCCATGTAACTGTAGAATGAATGTTTATATTTTCAGGGCTGCACATCAGTGCTCAGACACATCTAGGTGAGGAATTGGTTCCCCAGATAGGTTCCTCCACACTGCTGTTACCTGAAGGAGTGTCAGCCAAGGCTCCCGGGGCGACCTTTCAGCTGCCACTCAGAGAGATTATCTGCATGATCTAGTGCCACTTGACACACCCTTGGGTATCAAAAAGATCTGCAGAGGGCTGGCTGAGACACCACAGGACTGAAGACAGACCTGCACCGTTCTGAAGCAACAGTGGGAGTACAGGAGATACACCACACAGTAGTGAAAATGGTACTAGACAGATATGCTTAAGCAGCTTATTTAGGTTGTTGCTTCTCTAGCTAGGTGGGCATTTTATATGTCTTCTCAAGAGACTTCTGCATCAGCCTCAAAAGCCAACAGTTCTCCACACAAGAAATTACCCATCAAGGACATGGCTGCATAAATTTTTCTCATTTTGATTAGTAAACATAAGCATTATTTTTTCTTTCACGCAGCCTACAGTAACACCTTCATACATACATCTTTCTATTATTTCTCCAGCAGTACAAACCACAATGAAACTTTGGGTGTGCCCACAAAGAAAATACACAGTATTAAATAAACACTCACATCAGTACGATTAGTTAGCCACACACCAGTAAGCACATGGAACGTTTTGACAAGAGTAAACTTTAAAAGTTTCCCCTTTCTGCGCGAAATTGCTCTACATGACCAAACACCCTACACAACAAAATCACGATGTGCCTGTTGCACAGGGAGGTAAATGTGTGCTATGTTTAATCCAATTAGCGTAGTTACAGGAAGCAGTGTAGATGCAGCAGCATAGGCCAGACATTATATACATTTATACATTATACAAATCAGAATACAAGCCATACAAAAATCTGGCAACATGCTCTGAACCTTCTTGTTGTTTTCTTAGGCTTCCAGCAGTGACCAAAGGATTGAGATGTGATTTGTCTCTGGCCACTAACTTCAATGCCAATCAAGACACACCTCCCATTGTCTACTCCCTTACCTACAGTTCTGTCACCTCAGTCTTCAGCAGCACCACATTCCATTATTTCCGTCACATGAAAAAGTACTTCCTAATGACTTTTTTTCATCTATACCACGATTCACAGGATCCTCCTAATTATTGTATTGTGAGTTTTGTGAATGCTTGCTTCTTGTTTTTCCTTTCCACACCATCCATTGCTTTAAAGATTTTTCTTGTACTGCTTTCCATCATCACTCTTCCAGGCCAAGAATTCTAAACTATTTGACTTCTCCACACATGAGAGAATAACATGGTAGTTACTCTTTAACTCTGAAAGTCTCTGCCACCTTTCCTTCAACCTCCTCTTGTCCTAGGCTACTATACCAGAGTGGCATAAGCAGAACTCCATACAGGAGTAAGAATACTTCAGTCCCAATTAAAATGCTTGATTTATTCCTTCTGTATACTTACTTTCCCTATCCCATGACTAAAACAGAAGAATTCATGTAAGGTGTTCCAGGAAATAACTTGCAGCCACAGCACTACAAAAGCTAAATTTAATCTCTCTCTGTATGTTTATTTCTAAATATTAGTATTCTCATACGTTACACAGTGATTGGCCTTTACTTGGCATAATTGTGCCATTTTGGAACTGACTGTAAAGAAATGTAATAGTAAGCTGTTATAGGGGGTATATTATACCTAAACCCACAGATCTGCAATCAAATACAAAAGTTCTGCTGAAACCAAGGTGCCAGGCAAACCAACAACTACATTTAAAACCCTGAAAAGTATTCAATAACAATCCATTTGTGTTGCCCAAAGCACAGAAAAAAAGCAAGATTAAACCAAGTATCTCATGTAGAAGAGAAAAGCGTATCCAAGCAACAACACTAAGACTCAAAAGAAATAGGTCATGTGAAGAGAAGCACTAACTTTAGTAATCAAATGTATATTCAGCAGAAAAGATAAAGAAGCTTTAGTGAAATAATCTAAAGAAAAACAAAAGAAATTAAGAGATTTCTGAAGCTGGGAGACACATGATACAAAAGATGTGCACTTGGTTGCAACTGTGCTACTGAAAAGAAATTCCATGATAGTTAGCTGAGTTAAATTTGTATGAAACATGAAATAACTCAGAGCAGATTTTGGTACAGTATTTTATTTTTGGTCAGAAGCTGATAAGAGCTCTAGTTCATTGGGTCTCTACACGAGCAGACTGAAGTCATGATATGTTAAGCTGGTACAAAAGTACAATGGTAAAACTTTTACTGACATCACAGGGTCCTGCAGGCAACCACTACTATTTGCTTTTCATTGTAATTGGGTCGGTGACAGAGCTCTCCTCCATTACACAGAATCACACACATGACTTAATGAAAAGGTGTGACCACAGCTGCTGTTGCCATCCCATCTGAGCCCAGTCAGTTCAGCTGAAGAACTTGCTCACCTAGGATCTTACCCGGAGGTGTAACAGCTACCTGTCTGGAGCCATAGATGTGGTAACACTGGAAGAATCACTCTGTTCCACAACTTGTTACAAAAAAACCTGAAAAAGTACTCTTTTCCTCACTGAAGGATTTCTACTCCATTTCAGAGACTGTCTTGTTAAATCCTCGAACACTCATGGATGGCATTTTTTGTAACCGGGGAGTTTCTGCCACTTCAGACACACCAGCTTTGTCACTCACAAGAGCTTTTCTTCCACTCTTAAATTGTAGGTTCTCTCACCTTTGGATAAGGTCTGAACTCCATGGGAACTCCCTGCCCAACACAAAGGTAGATCATGCAGCTGCAGGACAGCTAAATTAGGACCTCAGGAAGAACACAGAAACTCACAGCATCCAGGAGAGTAAAGGGCTGACTCATGAGCAGCAGAGCCACTTGTCCTTTCCTCCCACTTAGCTCAAGACTCAGCAGAAGCTGTGCTCTGGGAGTGCTTGCTTCCCACAGTAATAGTTCGGCACCATTCTGCTGCTGTGGGAAGCAGCAGTTTCAAAGCCAGCCCTCTCCTGAGGTCCTGTGGGAAATACCAGTGGGAGAAAGAGTACGCTTCTCTCAGAAATGACAGCATATTTTCATTTAGAAGGTTAAAAAACAAGAAAATGCAGCATATATGCTGCTATATACTGCAGCAATTTGAACATTATGATTACAGAAATACATATTTCATGATTAATATAAATTCATCCTGTCGATTTACTGTCTCTGGGAGTAGCCATTGACTTTGCTCTGAGGTCACTGCTGAAAATAGTGGGCAGAACAGGATTATCTAATGATGCTAAATTTGCCTTTATTTATCAGTAACTGACATAGCAAAAAATACTGGCTGAAACCCAAACATGACAAGTGTGGGGTGGGAACTAAGATATGTGGTATAAAGGGTAGCACTGTGGTTTGAATGTGAATGCAAAGGTTGAGTATATTTAGGAAGGACAGTGCCTATCTGTATGTCATCAGCACTCAGTACACAAAACAAAACAAAACAAAACAACAAAACAAAAAAAAAAAGCCATGGAGAGCAAGAGAAGCAGCAGTTATGCCTTCAAGAGAAAGCTGAAAGAACAAACTGTAAGCAGATCTTAGGCTCTGTGTACTTTGATTCTCTCTCTTTCCAAGGAAATAGGACTTTGTGAACATTTTGTTTGTAAATTAAAACAGTGCACCATAGAAATAACTGGTACTGCATTCCCTATTTTTTTAAAACTTATAAGGCTGAATCTGGCCAGCAACAGAGGCTACAAAGTAGAGGGAGAAAAGTACTTTAAACAGAACTTAAGCAGCTATTCATCTTGACATTGTTTTACAAAAGTGATCTTTATGTTGAAAAGGCCAAACTCCAAGGAGAAAAGTATTTTCCACTCTACTACTACTTATTATTGCCATTTTCTACAGGCTAGAATGAGTACAAATAACAACTATTTCTTTTTTTGCCTTATTGAACCCTAATACTTAATTATCAAAAGAGAACAAAAAAAAGGGACATTTTCTCTGAAAAGAATTATAACAAAACATGTTGACTGACTTTAAATATTGCTTTCAGTGTTCTCTTCACACAAAGCAGAAGATTTTATTAGTAAAGTTAATTATTCTTTATTCATGTTGTATACATAAATAACTGGGACATAACAGGGATGAAGAACTCTGAGCTATTTTGATTAATCTGGTTGAAAACACTTATTGTATTTCAAGTACAGAGCTATCAAAACAATATTTTAACAAAAAAAAAGTCTGCAATAAGAACTTATTTCACAAGAGAAATGATTGGAAATTCTCAGGTTGAGTTTAGCAGATACCAAGTACAATACCCATAGGAGGCTTCCTGTAGTTACTCATGGAAGATGCTTGGAGATTGTTGACCAGTTTAGTATTACAACATATACTTTAGGGATCAAAATAAAACAAAATTTAAAAAAAAGAGATGTGGTTTTATGTACAAAGAAAACTCCAAAACATTGCACAAGTTTTTATTTACAAGCAACAGGGTGAAGATGAGATCGAGATTACACCAGAGAAGTTGCACTGTGTTTCATAGGTAAATTAATTTAACTAGGAGAAGGATTGTGAGGAGGATTTTTTTGTTTGAAATCTTTCACTAGTATTAAATTGAGAGGTATGGGCTCCAGGCCATGAGATGGGACAATGGGTGTACTGGTGGACAGGATCCACTTCTTACCAAAGCCTGTAGAGACAGGAAAAGTGGCAACATTTTCAAACTTTAAATCAGAAGATTTATCATTGGTATAAGCATGAACTTTCTTATGATGAGAGTAGTGAGATACTGGAACAGGCTGCCCAGAGAAACTGAGGATGCCCCATCTCTAGGGGCACTCAAATTCAGGTTGATAGGGCTTTGAGTAACCTGGTCTAGTGGAAGGTGTCACTGCTCACTGCAGTGGGATTGGACTAAACAACCTTTAAAGCTCCCTTCCAACCCAAACCCTTCTGTGATTCTATGACACTAAAAACAATCAAAACAGAAAGTCATATTAACAGCCTCACTATACTTATTAAATTTCCGATTATGAAGGAGATGCACACAGCCTGTACTTAAAGTGACAATGACAGACTATGATCATACCACTGGCAACCTTTTTCCAGTACTCTACCCGTCAAAAACATTTTTCCTAGTGTTTAACCTAAAATATCCTGGTTGCAATTTCTGCTCCTGCTGGGCATAGAAGGGAAGTTATTCCCATCTCATCAGTAACTTCTCATATACTTGCTGACTGTTGTCCTTCTCCTACTCTTACTCTTCTCTAATTAACCAGTCTGAAATAATTTGCTATTATCTCTAGGTGCCTTGACATTCTGGTTGCTCTTTAGGTGGTCCACATAATTTTTCACATGCAGCATTCAAAACTAGCTTTACAACTCTTAAGCAAAGCAGAATTCCTTGCCTGGTCTTGCAAACTCTAATCCTCATAATACATCCTAGCAGAATGCTTATCTTTTTTTTTGCAATAACAAGCCATGGTTGACTCACACCCAGTCTGTGACCACTCAAAGCCTGAGTTACTATTGTACAGAATTTCTACCTAATCAGTTTGCCCTACCAGCTGATTATCCCTGCCTAGGGCTGCATCTGTTTTGGCTGAATAACTTTGCTTTTTTCATATTTCTAACTGAAGATAATTTTTTATTTTGTCTCTGCCCTCCAGCATACCTATTCCCTCCCAGTCTGATACATATGTCAATTTGATAAGCATTTCCCTTTTATAAGAATGCATCCATGTCACCAGATTCTGAATCTGTGCAATCCAACTTGATACACATTTCCATTTTGTCAGAAAAACACTCTGTAACTCTGCTTTTCCAACAAGTGTTGCACACACCTAGCTGCAGATCAACATGAAACACACATTTCATATGGAAAGCACATAAAAAGTTTCCTGAAAATCAAGACATACTGAATCTAGAGCTCTTCTCTATCCATAAGGTAGGTCATGTGGTTGTAAGGGCAATCAGATGTTTGAGATGAGAGTTCTTGTTGCCAGTTACTCATCCCTATATTATTTTTCAGGAATGTACAAATACATTTTTCACTATTTTTCTAAAAAAAATAATTTACTTAATAACATCATACCTTTTTTTCTCCTTCCTCTCTCCACCAGGCTTGTCACTTTACAGCCTCCCCCTATCCCACCTAGCATCCATAACTTCTCAAATATGTTGATACTGACACTGACATTCTGTTAGCAAGAGCTTTAAATACTCTAGGACATAGTTTAAGAGAGAATTCAGGTCAATTTGAAAATATGTGGCTTATACATTCTACTCTTTTCTTAACTGAAAATGCACCTCATTAATGCATTAGGTTCATTATTTTACTACCTTAGATAGTGAAATCTAGAAGGTACTGCATTCCTGACACCTTTTAGTTTTCTCACTTCACAATTAGAGTACACTTTCTATTTCACACAATTAATGAGCTTCTGGAGTGATGTGAGGGTTTTATTTTGCTTGCTAGTTGCATTTCATCTCATGCTTGTCTTTCCGATTTTGTTCTCACATGCTTCTGTTGTACTTTTATTTTCAGCCCTAACAACCAACATAAAAGCTAACTTACTTTCTTCTTTTCTCTAGGTTTCTCTCCAGTTTGAGTGATTTAGCCAAGCTGGTTTCTTAACTCCAAGTTCATTGAAAACTGCCTTCCTGACTCCTGTGGGGTTCATGTTGATCAAACTCCTTGTTCTGGTCCTGCAGATCACTAATCTCTCATCACTCTACCATGTCATGTACAGTCTCAACTAATGCTTACCCTGACCTTTTCAGCTACTTGCTTCTTTCTGACTATAATCAAAACTAGAATAGCTTTACTGCTCTGTGCAGACTTCTCCAGAAAATCTGGAAGGCTCAGTTGTCTCCGGCCTTGTGTCCATGTAGGTATTGACAGGTGAGGGAGAGGAAACAAGAAGGTTGTGACGCTGCTTAAATTACACACTCTGTCTCATGCAGCAAATATCTCATCATCATGAGTTCTTCACAGGGACCATGTATGACCCAGACAGACACAGTCACAGCACTCTTTCACTCCCCTGAAAACATGAGACCTTGTCTCTCCCCAGCCACTCCTGTGTCTAGGAGGGAATGTCAGGTTAGTCACATGTGAGTCATGAACTCTCGAATAGCCAAGCATGAAAAGATGGAAGTTCTGCCTAGCAACACAGCCTGTCACAGCCTCAGCTGGTGAATATGCTGACATATTAATAAATATGTATCTAGGCCCCCTCTTTGCAATTCACTTGCTCCTTGAACACTTAAAACTTCTCCTGGCCTTCTCGTAGCTGACTCTTGCACACAGTTACTCAACTTTCTATTGCAACTGCCATGGGCACGCTTTCAAAACATTGCCTATAGGGCAGACAGAGGCTATGAATGCAAACCCACCCTGAGATGGTGTGAACAGCAGCTCAGTCAGGACTGCTCTGTTCTTTACTCCCATCACATGATCATGGTGAAGAAACCAGCAAAACTTTTCTTACAATTCTCTTCAACTATACCTCTTTTGTTCAATGCCAAAATTCACAGAGACTCTGGTTTGCCCCAAACATTCAATCCAGGACCAGCCCCTTACAGTCGTGGCCACCGTGTCATCGATTTCCCGGTTCACAGACAGCCTGCTCCCAGAGTGGGATCAGACATGAGTCCTAGAAGGGACACAAGAAAGCTTGCCCTCCTGTACAGCAAGGATGTGAAAGGACAAGAGGCTGAGACAGACTGCCTTCCCATTCAGGGGAGGCTTTGGGAACAAGGAACATAGTGAAGTACTAGCCTTGCTTCAAGGAGGGCCTCCCATGCCACCAACATCCCTCAAAGCATCTAGGAGTTTGGGAATCTGTACAAATAGCCTCCTTATGCTACCATAGGAAGACATGTGGTTGGAAGATGTTGGCAAAGTGAATGTGAAAGAAGATCGCCAAGTATTTGAACAATTCTTGGTCAACCTGTACTCATTTAGAACCTACGCCCACATATGTCTAGGAAACAGGAAAACATGGAGCAGACACACTAGGAACACAACAAGTATGTTGCCACTGGTGTCAAAGTGCCACTCCAGTTTGGAGTGGAGCATGGAGACAGAGCCCACAGAGCATTACGACAGATCAGAAGTTGAACAAGCTGCCCAGGGCTGCCATGGCCCTGTAGACAACTGGGGTCTGAGAGGGCCCAACGGTATGGATCTCCAGACTCCACTGGAAACTGACACAGTTACGACTTTTTGTTTCTTCAATGACTTAGCCAAGGCTGAAACATTCTGCTGCCACAGTACTGAGGTCCATATCCAGAGAGAAGCAGCTCAGTTAATGCAAGAATTCCTCCCACACATCAGTAACACAAAGAGCCCTCCCCAGAGAAACACAGCCAACAGGACTCAGGGTGGAGTTCCTCATTTACATCTTCCAGTGCTGTTTGGGCTTCTGCTTAGGCTTAGCCACAGCTAACTCCAACTCCTGCACCTCCAGTCCCCTGAGGCACCTGACAAACAGCCTTCTGTCCTGAAGGAGCACAGCAGAGGAAGCCAGACCTCCAGTGACAGCAATACATGGACATGAGATGCCAGGGCCATTCTCCCAGGGCTCCAAGGTCCTCCTGCCATCCCAAACAGGTTCATTTTCAGAAACCAATAAGTTTTATACTGCTTTCTCCCTGCTATTCTGAGGCCCCACAAAATGTCAAAATAAGAGCAGGCATAATAAATGTCCTTATTTTCATATAAACATGTTTAAACAGTCTTAGGCTGTAATACTTGGCCAAGTCAACCCCCTCTGCAGTTTGTTGCTCAGACTGATTTTAGCAAGCTGCAAACTGCAACTGCTGCAGTTTGGAGAAGTAGCTTACTGATGGGTAACATATCACTTATTGAATAGAATGGTAGTAAACTAATTCAATAATGAGGGCCAGATACAAGCCCCACTAACCATCAACACAGAAAAGTGAGAGATTAAACAGTAGCAGGGACCACTCCCTCTGAGACATTTTCAGTGTCCAGAAAATTTTTGAAATACAAAAATGGAAAAATTAATCTGAACTATTTGTTTCTCATTATAATACAGCTGTCCTTTATTCATTGACACTCCACCGCAACATTAGCCAACTGATGCACAACTCTCTTTCTTCTATCAGCATTATCACAGTCATTTCTTCATGCACAGAAATAGAGCTGATTTATCCACGTAATCAAATCAGCTCTGAAGAAACTGAGTCATTCCTCAGTAAGAGAAAGAAGGGCTGCTAAGTGCGAGTAGGCTGCTTGTACAAGTATACTCTTAAACAAATGTAACCAATTGCTGTTCGGGTGAGCACCAATGAATTAAAATCACAGAGATAATAGTGTCTGAACACTTGCACATTCCATGAGTAGGATGTAAATCTCATTTATGAGGTTTTTAACTTACTGTTCCATTGAAATTAGAAAGAAATAAAACCAAAGCGTTCAGAACTATTGATTCAGGCTGTTTGCAAATTCTAATGACCATCTTTGCAAACCTTTGCCAGCAATCATATAGATCTACACACACCGATAGTCATTTTTTCTCGTAAATAAAAATTTTCAGCACAATAATAAAAATAAATACACTCTTCTGAGAAAAATATGAGATTGCCAAACCCTTGTGACACAGCCAAACAAACTTTAGCTGAGATTGTGTAATCTCAACAATCACTGTTGTTAAATTGCAGAATGGTTTTAGCTGAGAATTACTTCAGCTATTACCAAATTCACCTTATACTTTTTATCAAAGGATTTCAGAAACCAAAAGAAACAGTAATCATCAATCCATTTCTTTTTCTATAAACAGCTTTAGAGGTCAGTGACAAAATGCAGAAGAAATGCAAGACTTAAAATCTTCTCGCCACTCCTTCCACTTGCTGTACTTTGCTGCTTTGTTTCAATTAAGGTTTGCCGATTGCCCAATACCAATGCAGTTCTTATGCAGCTGAACAATAACACAACCAATATTATGAGACCAAATGCTGTCTAAAACAAGCACACCCCAGCATTCTCCTCCCCATAGGCACTGCTGCACTTCTAAAAGTCTATCAAAAGTCTATCAAAACACTTGAAAATGACAACTGCAAGAGTATTCTATTTGGAATCGTCTTAAGGACAATTAATACTTAAGTTGCATCCAGAACTCCTAATTTGCTTCTTATACATAAAAGCAAACATTACAGCCTGCTAGCCCTGCTGCCCTCTTTGCAGGCCTTGCTGAGGGAGTTGGCCCAAGGAATGTCTGTGGGGGAGCTGACGCTTTAGTTTGGGTTCTGCCCCCTCTCCTGCTTTACTTGTCAGCTGTGTGCTGGCACGGGGGCTTTGCCACCTCTCCAATGCCACAGTAGCGTCCCCCCTGTGCGCCACTCCCTGGGAAAGCAGAGGGGTAGATATGCACAGTATGCCCGGTGTGTAGGGTGTGTACGCAGTTATGACCGCACAGTGTACACTGTGCACAGTACGGGCTACACACACAGACGCACCGTGGGCCCCGCGCTCACGAGGCACGGAGGCCCGGGAAGCCGCGGCCCTTCTGCACGGGCCTCATCTGTGCCGCCATCCCGGGATCAGGAGCCAACCAACGCGAGCG
>NW_005054351.1:4976135-4981514 GCF_000277835.1 Geospiza fortis | reverse complement strand
TCCCTGCGAGCCCCGTGTCCCCGCCGCTTCCCTTTCTGCACCGGAGCTCCGCCGTGGCTGGCCAGCTGTTGTCATTGCACACCTGCCTGCAGGCGTGTCCCTGCGCCTTTACCTTGGCGAAGTGTGTGTACGCAGTCCGGCTGTCATCCACCCTTCCTTCCCTTTGCGCCCCAGAGGTCACACGGCTGCATACAGTGCTGGCCCATGCTCCTGTATGCCTCTGCGGCTTTATCTGGGCGTACAGATAGCCCATCTTCTCCTTGCATACGTTCTCTTTGATGGAGAGCAGACAGTACACTTGTCAGCCTCTCTGTGTCATTATTCTGTACTTTATATAAGTAGGAGATGAGGGCACATCTGTAAATTACAAGCATACGCTGTTGCTCTAACTTTTCCAGTACTGTATGCTATCCCTGCTAACTTTTTCTTTCCTTTCACTGTCCCAGGGCATTCACATCTACTGAAATAACTGCTATGGCATGAGTTACCCTGACCCTGTTCTTAACATGTGTCTCTAATACCTGTTTGTAACCACTTACACCCTTGATATAAGACTTAATTATTGCTAATAATCATTCTTCTGCCTGAAAGTGCGTAGTTCCTCACTATATCTTTTGTGTGTCTTACATTCAGATGGTTGTATGCAATTTACTAATCAATGGTCTGTTCTTCAATTTGCATGTTCTTTACTCAAGTATGCCTTCTTAGTATATGCTTTATTTCTTGTTATGCTTAAGCTTCCATTGCAGACCCGTTTTTATACCCTTCATTGTCCCCAAATGTGTTGTATGCCCCTGTAGAATAATACAGTCATCCTGTCTCTCAGTTTGATTACCAAACATACTTGAGATATCTACTGGTCGCTTATCTCACAGTTTGTTCCATCGTATTTTATGGTTCTAATCCAAACAGTGCTCTATCAGAATATTTCTAGCTCTGCTTTAGTCAGACATGTGCTTTATTCCTTCTGTCAGATGTGTGAATATGCTTTATATGCACTGTTTACATTAATTTTTCCTCTTTCTCGTATGCTTTATATGCATTGTTTACATTAACTTTTCCTCTTTCTCTGTGCTTTAAATATTAGGTGGTATATCCCATTACTGATTGACTAGTCCTCAAAAACTAATTTCTTGCCTTTTCTTCTACCTCTCCCTTCTTGCATAACTAAGTCTTGTGTTATTTTGAGAAATCAGACATAAAATTCTTCAGCTGTTTGCATGAAAATCATGCCATGCATTCATGACTTCTTAATTAGGTATATTGCTATTTGCATGTTGTCATGTTATGTGTCTGTTTTGTTATCTTGCAAAACTACCTGCATCCTCAATTCTTTTTGTAGTCCTTTTTCCAGCTTGGGATTTTGGTATTTCATCTTACATCTTCTCCTGCTCTGCCAGCTCAATCTGACCAGATCTGGACCATCCATCTTTTCCAAATTCCCTCTTATGCCATCATCACCATATGTACGCAGCATTCTCATTTCAAATGTAAACTCCAAAAGCTTCCCTTTCAAAGCACTCTGCAGTTTTGTCTGCTCTGTAACTCTGCACTCTCCTCCTTTCCTCAAACTTAAAATAGCTTTCAAAAATCTTCACCTCCACGTAACCTCTGCAACATTACCCACCTGAAAACTACAAGTGAAACGCTTCTTGGTTCTGTGTTCTTTCTGACCCCTTCACAGTCTTAAATACAAGTAGTTTGTAAAGCTTCTTCTACAGGTTTCCTAAGTACAAGTCTTAAAATAGCTGTGCCTCGGCCTGTTTTGTTTGTGTGTTCATTCAGCGCATTAGGCTGAACTGCATTAGCTGTCTGGTTTGATCACACAGAGTGCTGAGTGCTGCTGAGATGGTGCCAAGCGCCCTCCACTCCAGTTGCCTTTCAGGATTGCAGGATCGTAGCACTCGTTGATCTGGACACAGGGTTAGGCTGAATTTTCAAGAGGATTACTGCAAGTTTCTTGTGTGGTTTACACAGCTGGGCGGCTTTTGAGGGGTGTTGGTTTTCTGAACTTCTGAACGATTAGGCGTTGATGCGGTATTTTTCAGAGTAAGCCTCCCAATTCACTAAAAACTTCCAAGAACAAAATATCATCCTCCTTTTCCATGAATTCAAAAAGTGTGTTTGTGTTGAAATGTTAGTGCTTTTATTGGTCAGTTTCTAGCAATAATTAAAATTAGCATTTGTTCATGCTAGTAAACAAATTAGCATGAAGTTTTGAAGTTGAGCAATGTTCAGTACCCAGGGGAAGTTTATAAACAAGAGAAGTATGTTAAATGATTTTTCATTTAGAATGCCATGGCAGTGATAGAAAGTTACTATATACCATCAAAGCCCTAGAATAAATTACTAGTGACAGGTGCACACAAAGAATAAATGCAAAGTTTATCTGCTTTGAAAACAATAGTGTGACTCAACTTGTTAACGCAACACACTTGCTTTGTTGCAATTTGGTAACTCTGGAAAGCATGGTGAAAACTTTCTTTCTGGAAGATCTCAGTTGAAAAATATTAATGAAACTATTTATGGCCCTGTCCTAGCTTTGAATTAGAAGATTAACTAAACAAATGTTTTTGTAGTCACAGTGATTGCTTGGTTAACATGTCACGTGCTAGTGATTTCCAAATCTTTTTACAGCCTTGGACCTCCTCTGTGTAGATTTTAGATGGAGACTTCTGCCTGTAAGGCAGACAGCTTCATGTGAGCCTTTTGCCAGTATTGAATTCACTTATTCACTCTGGGTGCAGCAAGACTGCTTATGGCTTGTAATATAATTAGGAAGAACAGCTACTAAATGTCTGTATACATACAGAAAAAGATCCCCAAACTGCAATACTGGGGAGTTTTCCCCCCTATACGTGGAATCGTTTTCTTTAAGTTTTCTTAAAACTTAGTTTTGTTAAATAGTTTTCTTAAAACTTTAAGACATCTGCAGTTACAAGCCCACATCAAATTGCTTGTAATTGGCCTTTAGTCTCACAAAATAGTGGCTTGGGGTAAAGGAGAAGACATACACTCTAACACCAGTGTTTATGAATATTTTTGTGTTATCCTTCAAGCTTGTTTGTATTACAGGACTCAGTTTTGAAGTGAGCTGTTTGATTAATAAAAGAGGAATAGTTTGTTAGGCTTGATAGAGCCTGTCTCTTCTCCTAGGTAGGATGCGTCACAGTGTTAGAGCATGAATGGACACTCTGAACTCAGATTTTTTGCCTGAATTTTTTGCTAGTTACATGATCTAGGTTTTAGAGCAAACTGAATGGGTAGGCTGCTGAAAGCAGGGTCCTGCTTACTTTTTTTCTTTCCTGTAGTGCTGGTGGCCGAACACAGGTTTGGTAGCTACGACTTGCATTTTTAAAAACTGAGTGAGATGTCAGTGCAGTGTGGAAAGCAGATGTGGAAAAAGGTCATTTCCTTCCTCTTTTCTGATTTTGTCTTTTTGGTTAGCAGGGTTGTGTCAGTCACAGCTTCAGTACTTAAAGCCTTTTGTGTTACATGCATGGGCTCATCAGAAGGTATTTGTATGAGCAGGTTTTCAGGCATTTATGGGATTATTTCTAATAGTTTCTGGTGCTTGTATGAATTTGGAGAGGGAAGGTCTATGTTCATCAAGATCTCTCATTTCTCCCAATGCAGACTAAAGGGAGAGGGAAAGATGGCAAAATGTAACAGGGGCTATCTTCTCATTCTGGTAGCAGAAGAAAGATGCTCATAACCCCACTTTCCAAGTATCAAACAAAGACACTTCTTCAGAAGCTGCCAAAGTAGAATTAGGGGGGGGATCTTAGCCCCAGTGGAAATGACAGTGAAGCTATAAATCCAGAGGGGCAACTAGCTGTGGTTAGTGTGCTGGTGACTGTGTGTCATTGGAGAACACAATTTTTAGCCAGTATTGCGCATATTTGGGTATATGAAAAGTTGTTTTAGAGCTTGCTGGGGGCTGATAGGCCCAGTCAGTGACCTACCTTTTTGAAAGGGACAGTGTTTGTGTGCTGGGGGTTCTCTGACTGTTCTGAACTTCTGTGGGAGGCTCTGAACAACTCTCCCAGCTGACAAACTATTAAAATGTTTCTTCTTTTATAGAGTGCTTTATTAAGATTTCTTGCTGAGGAAATTTTGATGCTTGTGTTTCATAACTTCTGAGTATTTACTTGCAATTCTGATATTCTTTTGGGATAGTTTTTTGCACATGGGTTGCATTGACAGCCAGGGAGAAGAGGGCACGAGAGGAAAGGTGAGTGTCTGCATTTATATTGGCTCAGAAAGATCCAGATGAGAAGCTGAGCAGCAGGAGAGAGGTCAGTGGAGAAGAGAGATTTGTGAGTCAGTAAAGCTGTGTAAGGGAATGAGGTCGATCTGGAATAAGGTTAAGAGGGTAGAAGGAGGTTTTTAAGTGGCAGCAAGAACACATGGTGCCATGGTGAGAAATGGCAGACAAGGAAGGTGCTCTAAGTGTGTTGTACTAGAAAACTCAAGATGATAGGAGATTACAGAAAGGCCGGGAAGACATGAGCATAAAACAAATGCATTCTCTAAAAGAAGATCTAAGAGCGCCTGTTGCCATTAAGAAAGTCTGCTCATTTACTGAAGTGAGAGAGAAGGGTGTGGCAAAGGGCAAAATACAGAAATAGGGTGGGTTAAAGCTCTAACAGACCACTGTAGAATTTTTTTCTTGGTTGTATTTAGTAATTTGGTGTCATACTGACACCAAAAGCTTCTTAATTACATCTTTACCTTTCCATAAGAGGTCTTTTGATGTAATGACTTTTTAGATCCATTTAACTTCTTAACTATTTTTAAGACTACTTGCACTTCCTTGACATCTAAAGCATTTGTGGTGTAAGCATGTAGAGAAAACAGTCTGCTGTCAAAAGGGTTGTGCACCTCTTAGGTTTTCCAGAAAATGAAATGGGGATAGGTAGTCCAAAATGTTGAATACCAGTTATTGCATTTTGACATAGATAGCTCTTTGTCACCTTAGGTGGCTGTGATAAAGGAACACATCATAGAAGCTGCTCTAATGAGCTTCAGTGAAACAGCCCTCAGTGTGTGTTCATACTTATGTACGAGGGGGGGTTGTGTATAGCATGTTTGGAGCTGAGGGAAGTGATGCTTTAGATAGTCTTATATCTGTGTACTTATATGGGCCCTTGTGGAAAAATGAAAATATTCACCTCCTAATGTTGTGATCTAAATTGTGCACAATATACAATAGAATTTTACCAAAAGAGAAGCAGAGTAGAGTGTGGATGGGCAATGGTGCAGTTTAGTGAGGGGTGCCTGTTGCATGTGTGCTTTGCTCTCATCCAGTTTGATGGAATTTGGGAACAGGCTGAAATGTGGGCTGCTGGCATGGTAGGTATGAGAAGGCTGACAAGG
>NW_005054351.1:4952535-4976107 GCF_000277835.1 Geospiza fortis | reverse complement strand
TAATGTATGAATAAAATAAAAGAGTACAAAGTTGAATAACATCTGATGGACACCAAGAAGAAATTTTCATAAACTTAATTTTAGATTTTAGTTATGTTTTTCTTCACCAATTCTTACTGCAATGTGCAGTGTGGTGTTTTTAAAAGCACGTGAAATGGGTGCTATTGCCAAGCTCTATCAGATGTGAGTTTACTGTGGAGGGGGCAGAGGTAAGACCTCTGTGGTACCAAACCTGTGGTCTCTGTCAGAGGGTTGAGGAGTTTTAGTAGAGCTGTTCAGCTTCCCCCTTGCTTCTCCTCTGCATCTTTATCTCTGTATTCTGTGTTATTCCATACTTGGTATGTAATTGCAAATATGTTTTCTCTTTGGATTTTTTTTTTTTAGCTTTTAGATAAGAAAGTGAAACTGAGTTGGGTGCTATCACATCTTCTTTCGAAGCAGTATGAGCATTGCAGGTTGCAGGCTTGGGTAACACTCCATGGGTAAACTTCATTCTTGTGGTGCATACTGAAAAAGCACTTGCCCTGAAATGGGCACCTTTGGGTATAGCTAGAAAGAGGGTGGAAGGAATTATAAAAGCATAGAAAAAAGGATACATATGGTTTAAAAAAAAAAAAAGGCAGTGCTGAGAGACTCAAGAAAGGGGGAAGAGACTTCAATAGTGCAAGTTATACTGCAAGATATACTGATGTCTGAGGTCCAACATGGGAGGGAGCAGAATTATAGGTTCTCTCCACTTCTTGAATGCTCAGGTTGCTCAAGTGACTTAAAATAGTCACAGTAAACTTTAATATCTCTAAAATAGCCAGAAAATCTCAAAGATTATGGATTCACATTCATGAGGTACAGTTTCAAGTTAATTTTGATAATTGATAGTTAATGTTGATAAAAACTGTAATAAAACTTCCTTCTGAATTTTTATATTAATTCTGATGTTGAATGCTTTGAACACAGAGTTCAAGATGCAGTAAATACATGAGGAATGCATTGTTTTCACCTCTGCCCTAATGTAGAGCAATATTCTGCAATAAGCTATCATGGGTTTTGTGTTGGAATGGGGCTGATGTATATTACACTTCCTAGAAATATTATGCAGAGGTTTTCAAAACATTCTGTTTTAACGTTACTGAAGCATCCAAGAGTTTCACAACATCTAATTGCATGGAACATCTTGGCTCAAAACTCATCTAAACAGAACTTTATGGGCAGGGTTATAATGTCATCTGGAAAAAAAATCGTTACCCTTTTTTAACCTGTTGACAATGATTTCATCCATTTTTTGTCTCCTTGTGAAAATGGTAAATAGATATTTCTTAAAGCAAGGAGCTTTTTTGTTCCCATACTATATTCCTGATACTTGCTTCTGGGTCTTGCCTCTTTAGTATGCACTTCAGGGTCTTTCCCTGAGGATTTTTAGTCTGCTCATGCAATGAAAGTGAAAAACGGAATGTTTTTCTTCTCCTGATTTTTGTCTACAACTGCCAAAGTGTTTTGTCCTAGGAACATCTCATTCAAATTGTTGTGGTTGCTACATCTGACTGCTATTGTACATGCAGAAGCTTTGTCCCTGGATATATAGCCTTCACAACAACAGTAACTGTGTATGCCTGAATGATTCTGACTATATTCACCGCTCTCAGGAAACACAAGCATTGAAAGAACATGATGCACTTTAGGGACAGCAGTGAAGGACTTCAAGGACTCCTAAAATTGCTTATGCTCTTAAGGTTCTCATGAAATCATATCCTGAACCTTGTTGCAGAAACATCCCTGCCTAGTTAAATGTGGACTTGATGTCATGATTATATGTTACTGTCTGTCAGTGGCAGCTCTAACTTCAAAGCTTGGTGTCCTCCACATTGACTCACAGTGTTTCTTTGCACCTTGATAGTTCATAGGTATGCTGGTTAACTTCCTGGCTTTTTCTGTAGCTATGTTAAACCACAATTATCTGGTTTAAAATCTAGTGCCTTCTTCATGCCTGAATTTCACAGATCTGGCACAAAGAACAGCCACCAAGATGGACTTTGGATATAGTGATTACTAAAATATTTTTCTTTACGTATTAGGGGATATTGCCGTGGTGGTGTTTCTGGTAACTCTTAACAAAGAAGGGTCGATTCTTGCCATAATCAGTCATGTAAACAGCACCAAATATTCTCATATTGCAGGCTATTAAATTAATGAAATGGGAAAGGAAAAGTTTATTATAACTCAATTCTGTCATAGATAGAAATGAGCCAGATGTAAATCTGCTACTTTTCTCTGACATTTTGACACAAAGTTCTATTTGATTGTGTCATCCTTGACTGTTTCTTTTGCTTTTTATTGTTTCAGGTTATTACCCATAAACTTGAAATTTAGCAACCAAATATAGAATTTGCTCTGAAAACTTAGTGGTGTTGATGGTGGAAGAAGCCATCCTATATACTCTTAAGCTTTGTGTAGACTACTGCTGATGCTGAGGAAAATGCAGAAAGCATGCACTAAAAAGGAGATAATAAAAATTATAAAAGGGTATCTGTAGTTACTTCACTTAAGCATCTGTGCTGTGTTAACTGTAAAGTGTTTATAGAGCATTGTAGTAAAACAGTTTTATTTTTAAAACTGGCAGTTTGCCATAAATTTGATATGCTGACCTCTTTATCAGTTATGAATACCTGATACTTCTTTTCTACCCATTCTTAGTATTTCTATAACAACTGAAAGGGCTGAATGAGTTGTGAGAAGTAACATGGTGTTTTTATGGGATGAGGTTTATGTAAGACCTTAGAAGAGTGAATCTTATGTTGCTTATATTTAGATTGCAACATATTGGCAATTTTGAATTCCTTTGCCAGCACAGTACTGCAAATGTACCTTATGCATAAACAAGAGGGTAGAATCTCAGCTGCCTTTCCAATAGTTTACCTTTGTTTTTTTCTGTTACAGTGTAAGAGTCTCTTAAATTGGAGCTAGCTTGAATTGCTGGGTGGTTATGGCTGCATTGTCAGCTGAAAGACCCTGAAAATCCCAATGCCATGCTGGGCAGAAACAGTACCAAATTCTCTGCATTAATTTGTTTTTCTTTCCTTACTTAGTTCTAAATGGCTGAAATTAATTCTGGGAGTCAGGAGAGGTGGGGGTTAGGGTTTTTCAGAGATCAACTTTATTCTAAGAAGATTTAAGTGTAAAGGGTAAAGCTTGAAGTAGTTTACCAGTGAGTTCACTCAGTGTTTCAGCTTTTTAAGTTTTTGAGCTTGCTCCCTAGCTAAAATCTTGGTAGTTTGCAATATTGTCTGCAAAAGTTCAATTAAAAATATTAAATACATTTGTTTCCTGAGAGGAAGACGAACAGATGCAGCTCCGTTTCTTGTGCAATTCAGTAACTTTCCCATAATCCTTCCTTTGCAAGTTACTGTGTATTTGTTGTATAACCTGAGCACTGGCTTCCTTACTGATGTAATTTTAAAGTCCAAATAATTCTTTGTGACAGGAAAATCTGTTCTCCACACTCCTGTCACTGCTGCATGGTTTTTGGTCTGTACTGGGAGTTTAGATTACCATTCTAACTTCAAAATTCTTACTGAAAAGCTGATTTTATATTCAACATTTTAGAAAGGTTTTTGCACGTCTGTCTTGGTGGGTCAAAAATTTTTGACAGGTGATCATGTAGCAAATGATATTGTATTTGTTTACTCTGCTTTGGTGGAGTTCTGTTAACTTTTTGCAACCTGTTTGCAAGCCCCAGGTTTTTTGGTTTGGTGTTCTGCCAAAACCAGACTTTCCATGGGTCATGACAGCTAGGTCTGTGATGCTGGTGTGTGATTTCAAGCTTACTACATCTTGTAAGCCACGCATTCCTATAATTCTAATGTAGGTAAATCCTAAGCTTGAAAAGGGAGAGAATGAGCTCCATTTCTGTACATTTATTACCTCCTGGATAGAGTTATAAGCAACTTCTGCTGAATATTTTTATGTGATAGAGCTTTGATTTCTGGCACTACAAGCCAGAAATCAAATAGACTGTTCAGCTGTTTCAGTACATACCTCATTGTTAGAATATATTTTTTCAATTCTTCAGCAGTATCTAAGTTTTCACAAACTTTTTGTGAGTATGTCAAATTTGTGACTGGCTGCAGATCCATTTATTGCGTTGCATGGATTCAATTCTCACCAAGCTGAATAGGGTTAATGGAGCTGACAGACAGCTCCAAAATTGATGGTACAACCAGTTTGCCACATTCTTCATTTGGTTTGATCTGAGCCGTGGAGGTGAATGGGTGGGTCAGGCTCGCTGTACCTCTGTCTCTACTTGATTTTCAGTTCTTTTGAAAGTTACCCTCAGGCAATTCAAGCAGTGCTGACAGTAAGATCTTGATTCAAATTAACATTCAAGCAGCTAAGGACAAGCAGTATTATCCTGAGCTACATTTAACACAATATTTATTCAGTCATTAAGTGTCAAAATATAGTAATAATTATATTTTTTTTCTTATGCTTGCAAGCATAAGGGTCTCAGAGCATTTGCTCCAACCAGCCAGTGTGTTAGATCCTGCCTGGTGGCTTGGCCCCTGCACGTGGTGGTTGCTCCACTTAGTCAGATGTTTGTTTATGTGTTCCTTTTGTTTGCATTATTTATTATGGTATTTAATCATCAACATAGGCTACTGATGGTCCCCACTAATCTCCTAGTCTGATACTAATCACCTTGACTTTCACTAAGGTCAGGCAGTGGGTGTCTCCAGGGCTTTCCCTTACCTTCTGGTCTCCTTCCCCAGATGTGTTAGAAGAAGTGTGGAAGTGTGTGTGGAGGTCTGTCAGCAGAGAGACTGACTTCTTTGAATGCCTGACAGGCCAGCAGCCCCCCACCCCATCTGCTAGCCTTTGATTTTTCCGACCTCTGTTATTCCAGATGTTTTCAGATGGATGTGAAGAATGTAACTAAACCCAAATTGAAGATGCAAGGAATCACCCTATGCAATGCTTTGCCCTACTGCTGGTTATTGATTATTTTAGCATGGATGTGCACAGTGGTTTATGTTACTGCGTGGCCACAAAAAAATACACAGGTTAAATTCCACTCGTTATGTGCCTTGCTATTTGATGTGTAACACCTGTAAGTACAAAAAATTTGGCAAAAAAATTACAAAAATTTGGGCTGTCAGTTGCCAAATTTATTTCCCACTTTCTGAAATAGCAAGCAGCTGAGGCCAGTGGACCTCCTAACTCCTCAAAATACAAGATTCTGCTCTTGACTTTTTACAAAAAGACAGGTGAGAACAGAGTGTAAGGGAAGTGGTGGGTGATGAGAGCAATGTGGGGTTTGCCTCTTCTGGCAGTGGGTAGCTCACATACAATGTGGAACTACTGCTGGAATCGTTTGTTTTCTTTCATAACTCATTTCCATTGCTGGTGTGCATGCTGTTTTGAAAGGTCCATTGCTTCATTTTTGACATTATGTAGCACTTACAGCTTTATATCACAGAAATAAAAATGATAGACTACATAAGCAATGGACGTTCCTGTAGGCATTTAGAAGACACATTGAGCACAGATGTACAAAAGAAATGATACAATTCCAGCCTTCCAAAGTTATCAGAAAAATATTCAAATAGATTAAATAAATGTTTGTTCTCCATGTGGGGAAAACATCTAGCAATATCTTTTGGATCTCTGGAAGGAGGCAAACAAAGGATTAAGTCTTGACTGTAGGTAACTAAATGTTTTCTTCCTAAAATAGTATTTCTAAAAATGCTCACTTTTTTGCCTGAAAGCCTTCACCACTTACTCTTTTAGTTCAGCAAGTACAACAGGACAGAACTGCAAACATAGTTTTAATTTTAAAAGCTTCAACTTGCTAATTTTATTTGTCAAGCTATACATGTATGCAATGCCTCTTCTCAATTAAAATCTAATTATTTGTAAACAGTTCTTGTAAGTAACAAAAGAAGGAGTGGGCAACTTTACCATTCTGATACATTTTCCTAAATAATTTTCCTAAGTATCCAGGTGCCTTCCTAGGCCTAGGAGATAAAATTCTGGGACTATGATCTGCAGATGTCACTTGTTTCATTGTGGCCATATCCCTGCACTGTTTTCTTGTTGACATGTTGCAGCTTTACATTTCTGTGAATAAATAAATAAGATCTTTAAAGTATTTTCTTTGCTTATTTAGTGATTTTTCTGAGAAGAAACAGTACATAGAGTTTCAGCTTAGAGGAAATAGTGACTGGTTTTGTTTCTGACCCAAGAGTTAAGAATGAAAAGGCCTAGTTGAACATGTAACTAGCAGAAAGCTTGACTCAGAAGAGTGGTGACCTAGCTGCTGTTTAATAATTTACCAGAGTAATTCACAGCACTGGACACAATTAGCGTTGTTGTTAAACTCTGATTTCATGGTTACTTGCGGGTGAAATTACTTTTGGCTTGTCACAGCTTTAACTTCTTAAAGATCTTACTTTTAAATAAATGCATAGTTTAATGTGGAAGCAGAATACTTGGATTCCCATTTTCCTACAAGATGCTAAGTTCCTTCATTTCTTAGATTGCATGAGCACGTGGCATGGAAGGACATACAATGCACTTGTTCCCAGCTCCTCAATTAAAATTATGATAACAATTCCCATGGTCCCTCCTTATAATTCCAGTGATCTGGTGGGTCAAGAAGGTTATTTACATTGAACAGCCAGATACCAGTGTAGAGGAGTAAATAATACTGAATAGCAGTGGGCCTGAGTGATTGCATGATTAATCTGTTCTGGTGAGATATGGTTTGGGGCTTTGTTTCTTACATGTCCTCTCACAGGTTTCTATGAATCTGAAAAATGCTGCTTGCTGTTGTATTGTGCATTCCCAGAAAACCTTCCATGTCTTGTCATAAACTTAAGCAGCTGTAGTAGATCAGCCCCTTAGAATGTGTGGAGAAGATTCTTTGGGTAAAGAACTTGTGGGGCCCAATCTTTAATTTATTACTGATGAGTTGTGCACACTGAAAAACTGGGCATTAGTAACCTTATAGTCTTTCAGCATTAGTTGTTGTGTAATACTCTCAGTGTTCAGTCCTGAAAATTCTGTACGTGACTAAATGAAAAGCAGTTCAGTGTCGAAAAAGAGTGCTAGAGAAAGTTGATTTGGTGACTGACATCCTCTTCCCTGTGAGGAATGGTCCTGCAGTGGCAGCTTTGCACTGGTGGTCTAAACCACTTCAAAACCAGGTGAGAGATGGAAAAATAACATTCAGTCTTAAAAACAAGGGGGTAAATTAGCACCCAGGAAGATCTGGGTATGTACCAAATTGCCGTATCCTCTGCAGCACTGTGCTAGGAAATGCTGCCAGTGAGTCATTCCCCCTGCTCTCATGGGCAAGCTGGCTGTACCAAGATAGTAACTGACAGCTGGAAAAGCAGCTTCTGCAGAGGGAATTGTTGGTTTGTTTTCCTCTGTGACTTAGTTTCTAAGTTCATAATTAAGGTCCTAGGTTTTTGCTTGGTAGGATAAACCTGCTTATTTTTCAGTTTTTAAATTTAGAGTAATAATCAGGTTAGGCCAGTGAAGGCAGAGCTTATTGCTTTTTTGGAAATAATAGGTTCATGCAAGGTTACGCAGGCAGACTTCCAAAGGAACTTGATAGGAGGCTGGAAACTCCAGTGATTGTTACATATCCTGCCAAGCTTGTTGGGTTGATGTGAGGGTTCATGTCTCCAGATCAGTATGCTGTGATAGGAGGACATGGTGGAAAAACTGCTCACCCTTTGAAGAATGCCCCTGTTTGTGATGCCACTTTTTATAAAATGTCAGGAAAAAATTAATTCCCTCCCAGTGCAAAAATAGTGTTCTTCACACCGTGTGCTTAATGTGGGCTCTCTTATGAAGAGCAGCAAAAGAAATGTCTTCAAAGCATCAGTGCCAAAAATTACTGTGCTGCTCAAGATATTTTTATTCTATATTGCTGTTGTAGGTTTGGATGGTTATTCAGCTGGCTTCCTGCCTGGTGTCCCACATCCCTGCTACACCTTAAAGAGGCTGAGGACAAAATGCTAAAGTGTAAGTCTTTGGTTTTTAATAAGTTTCATAGATATAACTAGATTTTTTATAAATTAAGTATAATGAGAGAAGGTTTTCAGTATGTATTTTACACTGTAATGAAATAAACAGGCTTAAAATTACATTTTCATTTTTCACTTATGTAGATATTTGATTAGAAGCTATCGCCTTTGAAAGGAGCTCCTATTTAAAACAGTGGTTTCAGTAGAGAGTACTTTATATTTTGTCAGGTTTGTCTAGCAACACAATTTTTTCCCCTTTTTTCTCCAGGTATTGCAAGCATGTACAATAAACGATACGTGTATATATCTAATGGAAATAAAATATGGACACTGACGTTTTCTCCAGACCTTTCAAACAAAACTCCACTTGTTCTCCTGCATGGGTTTGGAGGAGGTGTTGGACTGTGGGCTCTCAACTTTGAAGATCTCTGTGAGAACAGGACCGTTCATGCTTTCGACCTCTTGGGATTTGGACGTAGCAGTAGACCACACTTTGACACTGATGCTCGGGAAGCAGAAAATCAGTTTGTGGAATCCATAGAAGAATGGAGAAAGGAGGTGGGGCTAGAAAAAATGATTTTGCTTGGACACAACCTAGGTGGATTCCTGGCTGCTGCTTACTCCTTAAAATATCCATCAAGGTATGTGAAAATAAAGGAATAAAGGGATTCCTTCTCTGTATTTGACTATTGATTTTAATATAGATTTTCTTTTTCAGGCTCTTTATAGATAATCTTTATGTAGATGACTGTGGTGATTTAAAGAAATTATACAGAATTCTGAGACTAAAGTATTAATTGTGTGGTTTGTTTCCAGGTGAAGGAAATAGGTAGATATAGTAAACATGATTTTCTGTATGCTTTTCTGTACCTCTTCAGTTCAATACCCCCTTGCCATGTTATAAGGTGAAATAGCAGTGAATATATTTATGGGTGAATGTTTTGTCTCAAAGATGATTTTGTGAAGGGAAAATAGGCCTGTTTCTGCCAAACTTCCCACTCTTACGGATAACATTGAAACTTCTAATTCCCCTTGGTAATTTATGCCTATATCCTAGCTGTCAGCCTGGTGCCAGCAGAATGATGTAAAAATTATTTTAGTGACTCTTTGATTTAAATTGTCTGTATGCCACTTCATATTTCTTTGTAAGACAACCCATCTGCAGTAGTTCTCTAATTGTATTTCATCAGCATTTTCTGCATCATTTTTTGTCCAACAGTTAATACATTTTTTCCCCTTAAAGTAGTAATTTCTTTTATATATCTGGTTATAAGTCCATGTTATATATCCCCTGCTGAGCTAGGATCTCACCAACCGAGGCAATTCTGTATCAAAAAATGGCAATGCTTTTGTTGGGATACACTTAGTGGTTTCCTATGAAAAACTGAATGTAAGCTTAACTCTCCACATCATACAGCCAATTCTGTATTTTACTAAACATATCTTATTCTTTTCTATTCGTGTCAAGTTTTACTGTTTCTTTGTTTCTCACTTGGATATATTTGAAGTAATTTCATGCATCGTTTTTCCCTAAAACACTTTGCCTTTTTCTTTCTAAATGGACAACAAGTAGCACAAGTGACTGGAAATGATGTGTGAAAGTAGATGTATTTCTAAATCCAGAATTGCAATAAAGATATAAACCTATTAGCCTTTTAGTTATAAACCAACTTCTAGCTAACTGTAGTTAGATTTTTGTCGGGATCTCTTATTATTTCCTTACCTCTTTTTCCAAAGGATCTATAAATGGCACTGTCCTGTCCCTATGGGATGGCATATTGGTTTTGCCCACTGCTGATTTACATCAAAAGTGATGCTTTATTTTTATGCCTCACTGTGCTTAAGTTGGGGTTAATTAATTTTTGGAGATTTTTCAGTTTGTGCTCTCACGTTACTAATGTTTCTCTGAAATTATACAAAGACCACCAAAATAACAAATTGACTGTTAGGGTCCTAAAAGAGCATTGAATCAAGTGATAAATATAGCACAGCTTTCAACCAGGTTATCTAACAATTCATTAGAGGCTTAAGGGATTCTGGATACATATTGTTAGGAAAGTACATCTGTTTTTCCAAGCATAGATGATCCGTTAATTTGCTATACTGTACCAGAGTCCATGGAAAATCCGAGGCTACTAATCCAAAAAGATTCCCATTTAGCATTTTGCCAACTTGAAGTGGACCATGATTTTCAAATAGTGCAATTTCTGTACATTTACATAGGAAGTGATTCTCATGGTCAACTTCCCATTATCCTGGGTTATGTTTTAGGCTTGTTTACTAAAAGGAGAAATGCCAAACAGGAAGGAAAGTATTAAGAAAGGAAACATGAAACAAAAGTTACTTTATTTGTATTAATTTGTTTTCCATATTATACTTCATGCCATAGTTTGTGCACGGTGTGTGTGGCTGTCCTGAATGGCTGCTCATGGCTTGCTCTGCTGTGCCTCTGATCTCCCCTGCTTGGTTTGTACAGTTAGATTCTACCCTGTCCTCTCTTGCTGTTGCTGTTGGCTGCAGGATGTGAGTATGCTCATAGCTGAGCTGACAACCAAGAAATGTCTTTGTGATGTTAATCCATTCCAACCCTTCATTCCAAGGACAGGTTTTTGGTTTCCCAACTGATCATAACCCAGAAATAACTTTTGGGATCACTTCTGGCATCATTTTAGGCACTCTGAACTCTTGTCTATGTTAATATATAATCTCATGGCTTTAACAGGGAAGGAAGTAATGAAGGAAAAAGTAAATATAAAAAGGTAAAAAGATAAAGATAAAAATATAAAAACCATAGGCAGATTTAGGTTAGATAAGACTTTTAGGATCTAGTCCAGCTTTTCACCCAGCACTTCCAAGTGCCCCACTAACTCATGTCCTTAAGCACTGCAGTCACACATCTAAATACCTCCAAAGATGGGTACTCAGTCGCTTCCTTGGGCATAGCATCATAAAATGGTATAGGTGAGAAGGGACCTGAAGGATTATCTGGTTCCAACGCCCCTGCCATGGGCAGAGACACATCCCACTAGACCAGATAGAACAAGACAGCCTGTTCCAATGCTTGACAGCCCTTTCAGTGAAGAAATTTTTCCTAATATCCAATCTAAACCTCTTTGAGGCTGTTTCCTTGTGTCCTATTGCTTGCTACTTGGGACAAGAGACCAACCCCCACGTTGCTACAACCTCCTGGCAGGTAGTTGTAGAAAACAATAATGAGAAAGCTGAAATGGAAAATCATCTTAAAATGAAAAACTATAGTTAAGAGTCACTTTTTCCCAGAAATCACTATGTAGGACATGTAAGAGTAGGTGTTATTATGGGATTAAATGGAAAAGGGACAATTAAAGGGAAAGGGACAATTCTAATCTACCAGGATGAATTAGAATTTTGCTTGAGGGGGATCCACAGCATGAAGTGATCAATAGTTGCGTGTGCTGGAGACTTCTACAATGCTTTCTGTACTGATATTCCTTTGAGTAATAATTTTACAAATTGCTTCTCTGATGTTTTCTTTCATGACCTAAAATCAATAAATTTGGAAGACTACTGCTAGTTTTACTCTGCCTTTTTCAGTTCAAATTTTACTTTGATGATTTTTCAGTTAAATTGTGTCTCTTCTTTGAACAGAGATCTTAGACTTCTAGAAACTTCACTTTAATGAAACAGATGCAATTATCCTCTTTTCTGTCAAATTAAACTGCTCCTGCAAATAATATTGACTGAGCATTTAGATTCGGCTATTTTTAAAAATAGAAACAAGACTATCCTTTCTCTCAAATGTTTGTGATGGTGGGTGTCTGTAATATACTGAGTTTCTCTTTGTGACACATGCTTCCATGTTTCTGGTTCATACATATGATTAGGTGTAATTCACTCTCTAATTAGTAACTGAAATCAAAATGGTTGATGAATCAGAAACTAGGTTATAAGCCTCTGTGATAGAAGTGACTAAAGTAGGCTGTATGTATATATCTGTAAAACAGACAGCACGTTTTCATCATGCTTAGTTAAAGAAAAGCTACTGTACTTTAAACCCATGAACCTTTTTTGCCAACAGGGTCAAGCATCTTATCTTAGTGGAGCCATGGGGTTTTCCAGAGAGGCCTGACAATGCTGAGCACGAAAGACCAATTCCAATCTGGATCAAAGCACTAGGAGCTATATTGAGTCCATTTAATCCATTAGCTGGGCTAAGAATAGCAGGACCCTTTGGTGAGTTTTAGCTACTCTTAAATACCGTTTCTATTTTGGTTAAACATAAACATGGAGCAGACAATGCATTATGATGAGGTTTTTTGCAAGTCTGTATCAGCCACGAAGAAAAGAGTTGGAGGAGAAAGTGGGAGAGGTTGAAAAAGGTTTGAACTCTTTAGGAAAGAAGGCAAACTCTTGCTATTAGAAGTACTAATATGATAGTCTACAGCAAGCTACACTATATTGTCTGTACAGGCTTCAGTTATAGTGAGTTGGATTATGCAGGTGTCTTTTGGGGAACCCTGACAAAGAGGTATGAATGTGAAAGGGTTTTTTCTGGTTGCCTCTGGTCACGGTCCATTTATATTCCCTTCTAATTCCAGTTTGATGAGCAAATGAGATTTCCAAATTCCCTTAACATTAGAAGGCAGTCTGTCATAAATGCAAGAATCTTTGGCCTGAGTTTAGAGAAGTTGAAACTGGGTTCTTTCCATTAGCCATTTTCTTACTACTCTAGGAAATCTTGTGGGCCTCACTGGTGTCCTGCATTATGGCGGCAGTTCATATTTCCATTTCTTCAACAGCACTGATGGAATAGTAGATGAACTGTCTATACTCTAATACTAGGGCTAGGTAGTGCTGACCAAAAATACTGGTTTTAGTTAATCTGGGGAATGGGGAGAAGAGTATAATAAAATCTAAAAGTCATTTTATAACTATTCCTTCTAGAGGAGAAAGAGGTTATCTGTCTGTTACTCTCTGTGCTACTGAATTATCTTGTGGAGAGTCTTGGAAAAATATATCCTTAAGATCCCTCACAAATATAATTAACTGACCTCTTAATCATTTTGGTATTCAGTCTGAAGATAAACTCATGAGATTTCTAGGCATTGTTTACATTTAAACCACATCTGTTTCCTAAATCTATTTCTATAGAATATGTATTTCAATATGCTGCATATGCTGATTTGTTTGTTTCTTTTCAATAGTGTGACAAATTTAGTTTTTCAGACAAGCAACACGTTTTGTACAAACAGATTTTTTTAAAAGTAAAATGCTAATTTGGTTAACAAAACAACCTGGAAAATATTGAGTGATATGCACTGTTTTAATGTGTTCTATCCAATAACAAGAGCATGCATAAATCAATGCACATGGGAAAATTCAAAGCTGAAACTGTCTTCCATAGCAATAAGTGAAGTCAGACTGTGCTGCAGAAGCAGACTCTGTCCTGGCAAGGTGTCCCCACACCTAGCCTTGCTTATAGGTTGCCGTGGAGGGCAGTGCCTTTAAATATTTTTTCATCTGTTTCTCACTGCACTGGTAAAAAAGTTTTCCATCACCAACTTAAGTTCTTGACAGGTGAAACATAGTTCTTAGAGAAGGGTAGGTCTAAACACTACATAGTTCTTAGAGAAGGGTAGGTCTAAACACTGTGCTGCAAGCAGGCATCAGACCTAACCTGATGAAGGCACTGAACTGATCCCTGGTTTCCTTCCACGTGCAGATGTGTTTAAGCTGATGGTCAGACCTGGCTGTTTGAACTTCACTCTAAAGCCAGTTGCTCTTATTCAAAGGTATAAGTTCAAATGTGAGCAAGTTCATTGGATATCACAATATTATCACATGGATATTTAATCAGTCCCATGGGCAAATACTTAAAACTGGAAGAGAGACACAATCCAGAGATATTTTTTTCTTTGAGTGGTTTCCAGGTAGTTGATTTGCATGTTTTCCTTCACTTAACTGGAACACTCACGCAGGAATTTCACAGTTTGGTGGGCTTTTTGTGCTTAGGTTGGATTTCTGAATTCCATTCCTAGAACTGGATGCCTGAAAATTCCTCACAACAGACATGTCAGTGTGACCACACCCTTTTTGTGGAAATCTGGGTCTTCAGTGTTAGAATTTCTTACAGTATTTTCATAGACACTGTGGAAAACATCAGCCAGACAATTCAGAATTTCTTCAATAAATATTACAACAATGACTTACAGTCTAATTTAATTCCAAATTTTTTCCAAGTTGCCTTGAATCCTTGTTTCAGTCTCCCCCGTAAATTCCCAGGGGAAAAATGTTTTGGAATTGGACCCACAGACAAAGCACCTCTTACCAAAACAGAAAGTGAATTCTAAAAGTTGGTAACACTTCATGCCATGGCCTCTATACTGATAGTAGGGCAAGGCACAGAATTAGTCTCTTTTTTCCAGGTACTCTTATTCCAAGCCAGCTGTGTTCACTTGTGTTCAAAAAACCCAAAAACACAGAAAAGAGTACAACTGCTGGACTTATGTAGGGAAGGTAGAGCAAAGCCAATCGCCAGATTTTTACAAAATCCTCATTGCTTTGGGAGTTAAATCACTGTTTCATAAGGGAATTCTTTTCTCTTACACTGTATTCATTTTCTAAATCTGTTTAAAGCATGCGTAAGGGCGTGTTGCAATAATCTCCAGGTTACGAAAACGTAGATCACTGTGACAAGGTCTACATAAATAATACCAGGCCTTTGCCCAGGACTGGGTGGGAAGAAGTGACATCATCATAATTGCACAGATTAACAACAGTATGAAGTTCCTACTGTCTGGGAAAGGGGAAACATAACCACAAATAGTCGCACTCAGTCAGCTCAATGTCCACATGGAGACCAGTGACGAGTATGGTTCCTCACAGATCGCTGTTGGGATCAGTTGTTATGTACCTTTGTCAGCAACAGTGAACAGTGGGATTGAGTGCACCCTCAGCAAGTCTGCTGATGGCACCGAGCTGTGTGGACAACAAGCTGTAGGGGAGAGATGCCAGCCAGAGGGCCCCTTGAGAGATGGGCTCGTGCTAACTTCGTGAAGTTCAGCAAGGCCGTGTGAAAGGTTTTGAACCTGGGTCTGGGCAATCCTGACCACCTTTGAACAGAGAATAGATGGAGAGCAGCCCTGAGGAGAAAGACCTGGGGTGTTGGTTGATGAGAAGCCCAAAATGATCCAGCAATGTGTACTTGCAGCTCAGAAAGCCAGCTGCATCCTGGGCTGCATCAAAAGCAGCGTGGCCAGCAGATTGAGGGAGGTGATTCTCCCCCTATTCTACTCTGCTCTCATGAGACCCCATGTGGAATACTGCATCCAACTCTGGGGCTCCAGTATAAGAATGTTGGAGACATTCCCCTTGGAGATAGTCAAGAGGAGGGACATAAAGATTATAAGAAGGCTGGAGCACCTCTCCTGTGAAGACAAGCTGAAAGAGTTTGGATTCATAAGAGAAGGCTTTGGGGATACCATGTAGGAGCTTTCCAGTACCTACTGGGGGGTGACAAGAGAGCTGGAGAGCAACTTCTTACAAGGGTCTGTAGTGATGGGACAGGGGTAATGACTTCAAATGGAAAAGTTTACATCAGATATTAGGGATGACTAATACTCTTAAACTAAGATTAGCCTTGTGGTGAGGCTCTTGTCCCAAAGATCCATCAAGTCAGTGCAGAAGAGGCTTCTTCCTTAGAGAAATTATTCAGAAAAGACTCTTAAGTTTAGGAGGCCTGAGCTGGCCCCTGAAGAGACACACTTCTCTACTGGCTTCTTAGGAGACCATAAGGACAATGGTGACAATAGTTTTCAGCATTAAGTCTCTTCATTTATACCAGTAGTTGTGCTTTATGTTCAGATTTCTACACCTGTTTTTCATCATAGACTTCTGTTCTTTCAACCATGCACTAGTTAGATGAACTAGCTTCAGAAGCAGACTGTTCTGTAAGAGCAGAAGACAGACTTAAGGAAGAAAACACCCCAGCTTTTTCAACAGTGCCTTCTAGTCCTGAAAGGTGTAGTGCATTTAACCTACCCAGTGCTGCCAGAGCAAGGAGAATGTGTTGGTATCATGTGAGACTAAACTGGTGACAGAAAGGCACTGCTTAGCCCTTTTGCTGGTCCCCATGGTACGTTTCTTCTGTTGTTGTAGTGACCCTACTCAAACATTCCCCATATGTATTTGCTGGGGGGAGCAGCATAAAATTCTTTGTAGTATTTATATTTCATTCCTATTAAGTGTAATTCCATCGTGTTTCCATGAGACATGCAAGTGGTAAAACCAAATGCAGGTTTAGAAGCCAGGAGTTTCAAGGGGATGTGTTCTCAGGGCTGTAGTGAAAAGCATTAGGCAATCTGATAAAATAATTTATACATATTCCTCCTCTAACAGTGTTTCCTGTTTTAACAGGATTAAGCCTTGTTCAACGTTTAAGACCAGATTTCAAGCGAAAATATTCATCAATGTTTGATGATAACACTGTGGCTGAATATATCTATCACTGCAATGTACAGTCACCCAGGTGAGTATGAATTTCCCAGTGTATGTTTTGTAGTCTGTTGTTCATTTACTGAGTGCCTGCTACTCCCTCCAATGGCCATGGCAGCAGTGTGCATGGTATTTTTTTTTAATTGTGGCATTTATTATATTAAAGAAAAAAGTACCATTGCACTTTTTCTGAATTCCAGATACTGATAAATGTTAAAAGTATCCTAATTCTATATTTATTCTCATTTTGTGTTAATTCTGTGAGAATTTGGGTATTTCATTTAATTAAATAATTATTGGAGAATTTTAATGTGTAAAGAATTTCTTTCAAAACTTGAAAAATAAGACATTTCATTCTTTTAAGTGCTGCCACTCAGTCATGCAAAAACATGGGCTCTTTCTGTTGGAAATTAAATGTAAACCTTTTAAACTTACTTTTCTTAATTGTAAAAAATCCCAACCTCATGTACTGTATGCTACCAAAAGGCACAGATACTCCATTTTAGATGAAAAGCAGGTCTAATGGCAATTGAAATTGTTTTTACCCTTTTGAATGCCTTGAAGTGGTGAAACAGCTTTCAAGAACATGACAATTCCTTATGGATGGGCAAAAAGGCCAATGCTGCAACGGATTTCACAAATGGATCAAGACATTCCTATCACAGTGGTCTATGGAGCACGTTCATGTATAGATGGCAATTCTGGCAGCACTATCCAGTCTCTGAGACCAAATTCCTATGTGAAGACAATAGTAAGTTTGACTTCTAAAGCAGTTGTTTGTTTTTTGTGTGGATTTCTTTTAGTCATAACTATGTGGCCAGGTTGGATGGGGCCCTGAGCGACCCGGTGTGTGTGGAGGTGTCCCTCCATGGGGTTGGAACTAGATGAGCTTTAAGGTCCTTTCCAACCCAAACTATTCTATTACTCTGTTCTTTCATACCAGCTGTGGAAATAGTGTCACTTTTGATTTAGAGCCTGGGGTAAAAAGTTCTGTTTTCTGTAACAGAGAGAGAGAAAACAAATGTTACATCAGAGAAAACCTAGACAAAAGTGTTGAGTCCCCAGGCTAAGAACAAAACTTGCTGTAACACTAGAAGCTGAGGTGATTCTTTATTTTGTTCTACAACATGCTAATAGAAGTAGGTATTGTGGTCACTGTTTTTCAAACCATACCAGTCCTACTATTTCCATGTATATATAAGATAGTGGGGGGGCTCTCATAAACTCTCTTCATCTGTCTATATAATACATTTGTTCCTTTGATAATAGAGCAGTTTGTACCTGCTGCTTAGGATCTTGTGAGCATCTTTCTTTAAGTAATTAAAAAAACAGTTAGTGTTGTCTTACTACCCAAGATGTTTTTTTGTAGAGGTATGATATTGTTATTTAAAATGTGCATACTTACAGCTTGATGTGAATGTGCACACTGCATTTTTTGTCGTTGATTTCTATAAAAACAAACTAATTCAAAAGTATTCTTCACACATTTTCACATCAGTCAGCTGTGATAATTGAATATGCATACATGTTAAAATGCTGTGAGGTGATAAAATGTTTGAGCACACCAGCTGTGATGTTACTGATGTCTGGAACTATCTGGACAGAAGCGTACAGTATGTAATGTTGATCGTATACTGTAACAAGTCACCCAAATAAAATTTTATAACTTGATACAGCTGGATTTAGAGCTGGAACTCAGAGAAAAGACATTGTTATCCAACTGTTCTAAGTGTGTTAAAGAGCACAGATACATTTCATAAGTGTTGACGTCCAGACTGAAATTGTCACTTAACTGCTTCATCAGAGAGAGGGAGTTGTAACAGAAAGTGTTAAAAAATGTACAGTATATTGCTGGGATAAGCTTATACCATTCAAGGAGATTTTTTCCCCTCCGGTCAGGGACTTTTAGAAGGAACTGTGGAAAATGGTATTACATTCTAGGCTAAAATTTTGGCAAGCCACATACAGATTCTAAAAGGTAAATTGGAGTGGTAAAATTGCAGGCATGCTCAAAAACTCATAGGAGAGCAAGGGCTCTAATGAGACGGAGATGTGGACTTGGCGGTGCCATGCTTGGTAAAATGCACAGAAATTCTGTGGTTTTGTTACATGCATTTATTCCTAACTAATTTTTACTTTGAGTTTCTGGGAGTTTTTAACACAATAACAAAGCTATACTTGTAGGACATTTGCTTAGAGACTTAAGAGTGGTGTTTTAAGGAGGGGAGGGGAAAACAGTTTTTTTTTTAAAGATTAGTCTTGGGCTGACTGTAAAATAGAAAACAGGTCAAGTACATTTGCTTAACGCTGTGGTGACAGTTTACTTCATAGCATTTTTACAGAGAATAACAAATTCTGGAAATAGGCTATTTGATAGCAGAGTGAAGGGAATCAAGATGCATCAGAAATTTGCTATGCAAGGCATATATATCTACTAAATTTGTTGTGCAGTGACTTGTTCATGCGTCAGTGATGGGGGTTTTTTTCAGCTAGGTGAGCAGCTGAATAAGCAATGGTTTTACTTTCTTTTCCTGTGTAGGAAAGTTTCTTTACAAGGAAAGAATATTTTGGTATTCCTTATGTTTAGAGTATTTTTTAGGTTGCATGATTTCAACCCTTAGGTAACGTGTAAAAGCAGATTCTTCACCTGTCCCAGTATTTATTTGTTTATTAGATATTGGTGATACTGACGTGCTTCTTCACCTTTATCCTCCAGGCTATCCTCGGTGCCGGTCATTATGTGTACGCCGATCAACCTGAGGACTTCAATGAGAAAGTGAAAGACATCTGTGACTCTGTGGACTGAGTGTCCTCTCTTCTTTAGAAAGCCATACCGTAGATAGCATTTAATGGCAATACTCTCTAGGAAATCACTAAAGAATGCAGAGCTAATGGAACAGGCTCTGCTTGCACACTGTTTCTTCTAAGAAGCCATTTGCACACTTAAACCACTGAGTGCCTATTTTTGGGGGGAATGAAGAGGTTTGAAGCTAACTTTGTACAGCTTTTTATTTTAATTGTCCTGTCAGATACAAAATTTCATGTAACTTTTGAAACTGGAATTTTCTTCAAAATTTAATTGAACTTTGCACATGTTGAACTCTAAAAATGCTGAATTCTCCAACACGGAGAACTGCATCAATAGAGATACAATGTACCAAATGCAATTTGGTTTCTTTATGAATGCTCGTACTTTTTAGCTGATGTTTCATAGCAAGAATATGAAACTGCATATGTGTTTTATTTTTGGAACCCAGAACTCCATATACAATATTTTAAGAGGGTTTTTTTTTTTTTATTGAAGTGGTAACAGCTTATGAAACTGATTTTGGAAAAGGGATGGGGCCAAAATAATGAGCAATGTCTGTCACTGAAATATGTTTGTTAGTTTATAAGAATTTGAGGCTCAATATTTGGAAATCCATCTTCTGTTGGATTTTATTTCCATTTATCTCAAGGCATCCTTTTCCATCTGTGCAACTTTTACAGAAGACTCAGTTTGTAAGAGTCAATGATGTCACCAGCACTCATGCTTCCATAAATATTTTGATGTGCAGATTTCTGTGATTTAAAATACAGAAGATGACTTGTTAGTTACTCCACCTATTTTTAACACTTTACTGCAAGATTTGTTACTAGTCTAAATCTAACAGTTGTGGGTAAGCTGATAAGATTTTGATTAGGGCTAGGAGATATCCACCTGGATAGTAAGCCCATTTCCCATTTTCTTTCAGTAGAAAGCCTAGTCCATATTTTAGTGAATTTGAGCTGAAGGAGAGGCAGAGGCAGAATATTGACGTTCTCTAATTGGGAACTACAACAGCTTAATGTATTTTATTTAACATTCAGCCTCCTTATAGGAAGGATTATTATTTGAATGAACAATACCACTGTAATGACTTATAATTACATGTTTTGGAGATTCTTTATATATTTTAATTGAGTATTTCAATATCAGAGATAGTCCAGTCTCTGCTACTTTTTGAACTATAGTTCCATGTTAGTACTTCACATGCCTAGTAAATTATATTAAGAAAAATACTTTGTCACTTTAAAGCCAAATAATGTGGTTGGTTGTTTTTTAACAAGTTTACATAAAACTATTGATCTGTTTTTGAATATTCAATTGACTACTGAAGAGTTCTTGATACTTTTATACAAAGATAATTTGAATTAATGATAGCACCGTCTTAAAGCTTGAATTATGTGCATTTTTTTATCAAATTAAGGAATCGCTCCACATATTTATGATGTGGAAAGCAAAGATACCTAAAATATTCAGGAGATAATGCGATTGTGTTCCCCAGCAGAACATAGTCTCTCTTACTGAAGGAAATATTTATCTATACGGTGCTATGTAGACATCAAACAGTTGTTGTGACTGCCTTGACTGGTAGCACTTCATATCTAGCAAGATAAATATTTTAATTAAAAATAAGCATTGAATTAAATTACTTTTACAATGAGCAGATGCCGGAACTGTAAAACAAGAATTTGGATTGTTTGCTAAAATCTTGAAAATAGAAAATCAGAATTACCAATTCCATTTTTTAATATAAGCTATAATTTATCAGTCATGCCACCATTTAGGTGGATGCCTTCAGCATGTTGGTTATTTTTCATCCTTTTCAGTGTCTTATTTTGTATTTATCAGACTTAAACAGCTGTTTTAGTTGTGCATAAAAACCTAATGCAAAAATAAATTTTGAGTCTCCTCCAAATAATAAAAGGTGAAACAAATTATTGGAATTTTCAGATAGCACTTACTGATGGGAATTGTAGATTCCACATCAAAAGTTGGAAGTAGGGATAAAAATTGCACACTGGATGTGAATATTGTTTTAAATATACCTTGCTTTTTCAGCTTATTGTACTAATAAGACTTATTGCTTATGTTTTGCACAATAAAAAAAAATCCTTAATGTTATATTTTAATAATGTTAAGACATTATATTCCTTTTTGAAAAAAAATATGTGCAATTAAGCCCTGGAAATCAAGAGTTATTACTAAGTTCAGGTAAATGATCCAAAATACATTAAAATTACATTAATGCTTATTTTCAAATGTCTCAATATTCTTAGGTTTCCTTGTATTTAACTGAAGCTAGTGAGTGTTTGTCAACAAGCAGCTGCAAGCTGCAAATGTTGTTTGTATGTATAAGGGAAAGGGTGTTTGTCAACAAGCAGCTGCAAGCTGCTTGTATGTATAAGGGAAAGGATTCTGTGTTATCTTCCAGGAAGTATTAGATGCTACTGTGAAGGTCAAGATGGAATTTGGAATGTCCTACTGTGTGCAGCATAATCTGATCAAATTATTTTAATAAATGTCATAGGAGGTGCTGAACAGAAAATGAATGGCTGAAAAGACTTGGGAGCTAGACCTTTTGTGAGCAATTACTGTTTGGAAATAATCTCAGTTTCTCCAGGAGTTCTGTTTCAGTGCAGTGACCAGTTGCTTAAATGTACTGTGGTGAGCACTAAATGCTGATGATGCTGTTTTTATTACAGCACTATAAATAACAGGCATAGAGGCACCCAAAGATCTATCCCATTCTAACATCAAAATGAAGACAACTGTGTACCAGAGGCTAGAGCATAACAAAAAGAATCTAAAATATTAATAAAAATCCAATATAAACTGCCTAAATCTCCAGGACACACTCTTCCTGAGGTTGTTGTGATAAAATTTATTTAAAGTAACTTAGTAATATTTTGTTTGACATGGCTGAGTTCATCTTGTTACTTATTGAACCCTGCCAGATTAGATTTTAGTTCTGAAAAACTGATTTTCAGAGAACTTGTTGATAAGACTCTATAATAAAATGTTTGCAACCATCACAAGGAAGTCCCTGTTTGTATCTGATTGTGAAATGGAAATGGAAAATGTGAATTCTTATGTGTTGATCTTGGAAAAATGGGTCCAAGCAAGAGAAATGTCATCATGTGGTTTCCCTTGGATTAAACTGATGCTGGCCTTTCTTTTTAAAAGGTAGCTTTTTAAGGTTGCTGCAACTGTTTGTGCTGAACTGGTGTGCTAGTCTCTGCCTGAATTGCTTTCTGTGGTCACTGTGGTTCCTCAAATTCCCAGTCCTTCCAGATCACAGTTACTCAGCTTTTTCAGTGGGATGAAAACAAGACTAAATGCAATAAAAACATCTGGAATTAATGTATGGGCAGACATTTTCAGGAATGCTTGTTTTGTTAGCATTCATTAAAACGTGAGCCTGCAGAATCTGAAGGCTCACAGTCAAGTGCTTTCAGATGGGTAATTTCTTGGGGCTCCTTGGCATATCTGTAATTTTGTTAGGCTCTTTTGGCCATTTGACCATCAGCCATCCTGCAGTCTTTGAGCATGGCAGCACAGCCATGTTGCCTTAAAGCCTTCATCGAGGGATTTATGTTTTGTAGGAAATACAAGGGAAACTTGTGAAAGGATGAGGAGGCACTACAGGAGCTGAAGAGAGACACATTTTAGAGGGACTGGTAAGATCAGAACCAGGACACAGGTGTGTGCAGAAACTTCCTTATGGTGTTAGTGGCAGCAGGTGGAAATGGATGGAGCCTTTAGGTTTTCAGGCAGGTGATGGGCAGAGGGCAGACCAGTGTGGAGAGCAGAGGCATGTGGCTGGAATGACAACCTACAGCACAAGGAACAGTAAGAGCTAGAAAAAAGTGAGGCAGCTGGAAACAGCAAAATTCAGCTGAAGAGCTTTGGGGTGGGAACATTCAAAAGCCAGTCATCTCTGGAGGAGGATAAGGGAAAGGTTTGGGTTGTCTGGTGTGCAAATAACAGCTTACCAAGGTAAGGAGGACACCTGCAGTGCCAGCTGGAGGGAAGTCTGGTTGGAAAGCTTGGACCTACACTATATGGGGCACTTTAAAGTTTTGGTATCCCTCCTTTGACTAAAGCTTGTCCTTGAAATGCAAGTGCTTTTTCCCAAGCTGGACACCATTCCTTCCAAGTGGTACTTGGACAGGAAACTTAAAAGGATTACCTCTCATGAGAAACTGAATTTCACAAATCAGAAGTGAGCTGATGGCAAAACATGTGATGGGGGGGGGGGGGGGGGGGC
>NW_005054351.1:4939289-4952525 GCF_000277835.1 Geospiza fortis | reverse complement strand
CTGCCTGAGGTAAGATGAAAAATCAAGATGTACAACAAGACTTGTCACTAAAGATCATAAATTCATCTTTTACAAGAGGAGTGGCTCTGTTCCAGTTTGCCTCGTCGCTTTTGATCACAGGGATATCCTACATTAAGGTTTGGATGTGGGTAGTAGAATGTAGAAGGATAAAATATGGAAATATTTGCCACATGTACTTTAAAAGTAAGAAGCACAAGTAGCAGGAATGTACTGAAGACATTTTTAGATATGTACATAATTTGCATTAGTAATTAGCAGCAAGATGAAAGTGGTGACAACAGTTAGGTGTTTGCTTGCATTTTATGCTTCACTTGCAGAGGAAAACTCGCAAACTGAAACTGTTAGTTTTGGGAAGGGGCAGGGCTGTAAAATGGAGTGTGACCCCAAATGCATGCTAAGGAGTAGATGTGCTTTGAAAATGAACTACTGCAAAGGCAGGATCTCCATATATTTACAGGTCTATTTCTGCACTCTCGAATTCACCTACTTGAAGTGTAAATGACTGGAGCTGTGAATGGAGCGAGGTGCGGCTGTCACTTCCTTTGTAGTGTTGTGATAGTTAAATGCTTGCCTGATACCCACCTGCCTTTCTGCTTTGACTTTTATTTAAGGATTCTCACTCTCACTCAGAGCTCAAACCTAAAATGGAGGCTAAAGAGCTCAATCCATGCAAATCCCCCAGCTAGAGACCCCGTCTGAAAAGGAGATTATTACTCACGTCTACGCAAGGTTCATGTTCTTCTTGGTGCCTGCCAGGAGTGAGATTGCTTGTCCTGCTAGACACTGAGCTCCTGTGTTCAGTCATGTGCCATGGCCAGTTCTGATTCATGAGTAAGCCAGTAGATGCTTTGGTGAGTACAGAGTTGAGGAAAATAACCTGCAAACGCAGTGGAAGGAAGACTCTGGTAGTGGGGTCATGCATGGGGGAAGAAAGACCAGCACGTGATGATTCCTGAGAGTGGTGGGATCCTCTCCCATCCAGCACTTGACCCTGGTTTGTTTCCCAGCTTGCAGGGCCTGAGCACCATGCTGCTGTCAGATTTGCTTGCTGCACACCCCCAGCTCACAATTTATTTCCCTGTGTCCAGCTCCCTGAGCTGCAGGATGAAGTCTTTGAGTCCCTTAAACACCTCTGTCCAAGCATTCCACCAGCAGTGAGCCTGCTCACAGCTGAAGCCACTGTGGCTGTTGCTGCAAAGGAACTTGGCAGAGCAGCAGTGGGTGCAGGTAAGGCACAGAGGAAAGTGAGAAGCCAGTTGGCTCATCCCCTGGCACTGACTCTTTCCTAGCTTTCAGCCCCTCCCTGTGCTCAGCAAGAGGCCTGGCCACGCAGGAGGTTCCCGGTCGGGAGCACATCTTCCTTGCCAAAAGTTGTAGAATCACAGAATGGGTTGGGTTGTAATCTAAGATTTCCTGAACCCTCAAAGCTGCATCCACCCTGAATTACCTGCATGGAGATCTCCCGTGCCTCAGTCCCTGTGCCAATGGATAACTTTTCTGCACAGGCAGGATTGGGCTGCACTGGGAGTTTGTGCATCACCCTGCACAGCTTCTAGGCTGTGTGACACCTGGCATGGTTCCTGACAGCAAAGCCTGCCTGAGTACATTAGTTAGGGCCATGCTTTGTTCACACAAAACAAGAATTCAGGTGTGTCACAGGCAGTTGTCACCAAAATGATGCATAAACTATTTTGGAGGTTTCTTGAATACAGGCAGATTTCAGCAGCAGTTTGGGGGACAGCAGCTGCTAAGCACACAGTAGTGTTTGCCTGTTGTAGAATGGCTATAGATTTGTTTTATGAGGGTTCTAAAAATAGGTTTTGTTAAAATGCTGGAGGGTTAGTGAGAAAATGAATGCATTTAATTTTATCCCAGCAATATCTGGAAACAGATGAAAATCCAGCCAGGTGAGTGAATCCAACCTCTCATCAAGTCACATCATTAATTGACAGGCAAATTATTACAACAGTATTTCCCCCAGCTCCTTCAGTGCAAGCCAGCTCCCAGCTGGGGCCGCACATCCCTACCGCCCCAGTATCTCCATACCTGCACTGTTGGCCTCGTGGAGCGGGGATGGCAGGAGCAGGGAGGGGGGGGGACACTGTCCCCTGCTTTCCCCCATCGGCTGGGAGGCTGAGGCTCTCTCCTTCATCAGTTCTCCGCAGACCCCACTAGAGGGGACACGGCGCTCCCAAACCGCCCCGGCACTTCCTCCGGGCTCCGGCTTCTGCACGGCGCTGCTTTTAAAGAAAGAGCTGCGCTGCAATTTCTCCTTCCTCCCTCGATAGATGGATACCTAAAGGCATGGGGCAGGGCTGAAATAGGCATTCCAGCCGTTCGATTCGCTCCTGTCATACGGGAAAGGGCAGGTAGTGGAAGGGTGTGTGTGGTGCCATCCCATTAATGTAGATCCCTGCCGTACCGCATCTTTGTTTTATTTATTCTAATGCCTTTTCACAAGGCAGAAATTAAATCCACAAAGAAAGGCTAGACGTTGGAAAGAGGAGGGGGAGCACAGATGAACCTCCTCTATTATTACAGACGAGCCCCAGAATGAGAATAAATGGTGATAAGAGGAAAAAATAGCTGCGACAGAATTATTAAATAAGGGGCAACTTTTAAAGTGGCTCCAGTCTGGCTTCTAATTTTGTTCCTGTAATTTGATTGTGGGTTTAAATGGGACTGCTTAGACATTAGATACTTCATCGGCAAGCAGCAGCAGGTGAGCAGTGCAGGGGTATGTGCCAGGCCCCGGCGGGTGCTCCCCTGCCCGCCTGCAGAGAGGGATGGAGAGCAGGGACAGGCTCCCTCCTGCCAGCCATTCCGCCACAGGCAGGTGTTGGGACCCCCAGAAATGGGCTGAGAAATGGGACACGGACAGGACCCCACAGGAACCCCCCGTCTGTGCCATCTCGCTCCGGGAGACGCAGTAGCACCTGGCTGGCCGTGCCCTGGGAAAGCCTTCAGTGAAAAACAGTGCAGGCACGGCTACAGAAGGCTGCCAGGGGCTGGCACCAGCACAAGGGCACCGCCAGCCTCCATTGCAGCCTGCCGCCACTGCATGTCACTGTTAGGACAGAGCGACCCGGACTGAGGTCTGCGCAGCTCTGGTGGGGACAGACCCCGCTATCCCGCGGGTGGCACCGCCCTCTGGAGATGGGCTGCGGGAACCCAGCACCAGGGCCTGGGTGAAAGCAGTCAAAAAACTGAGTGTGCCCTGCAAAAATGGGTTGTCACTACAGTGACAGAAATGAGTAGTCTGAATTACATTTCATTAAAAGAGTGGGGCTTTTTCTGGGACAGGCACCAAAGTAGAACCTGGTGTGGATAACTGGGGACAAGGGAGTAGGAAGTGCCCTTCCTACTGGTCATTCCCAGTCAGCCCAGTTCCTCACTGGGTCATTCCCAGTCAGCCCAGTTCCCAGGCTGAAAATTCACCCCATGGTTCAGAGGATTTATGGCCACAGCTGTGGCAGAGCCCATATGAGCACTGTGCTACTGGGCACCTGCCTTCCCAGCCCGGGTGCTGATGGTGCAAGAAGAGGTGACACCTCGGCCCATGCCATCCCCCTTGTCTGTGTTCCTATTTCCGTTTGGAGGTGGGATTAAGGTGACAGACTGCATGAAGGATGATCACGTGTCTGCCTCAGAAGCACCTACTACAGAAACAGGGCATAATTCACAGTTCAAGGGGAAAACTGTGCCAGGCCTCAGTCAGGAGGGGACATGGCTGTGAGTAAAGCAGAGGCTCTTGCCCTTTGTGGCCCTCAGCCTCATGTGCTTCTGGACATCTAAAAACACTCTCTGGAAGCAGGGATATATGCTGAGAGGGGAAGGAAAAACACCTGCAGCAACGTGATCTCTTTGATGGGAGATACAGAAGGAGAGGTGACATTGCTGCAGCCAGGAGTGCACTTTTGACACGGGCTCATGGTGGGCTGCAGTGTCACCATATGCAAAGCCATGTTTGATGCACCCAATGCCTATATTCATCACCATGTGTGCCAGCTGCAGCTAGACAGAAGGATTATAGTGTCCCAGTGGCATTTGAGGAGATCACCTGGGAGATGTCCATGGCACCCTATGACTCCTTGGACCAACCATCTCAGCACTTGTCATATCATCTCCCTGTCCTGCTGCAATCTGCTCTCCATGGTCTGTTACCACTGAACCCAAGGGCCTGGCCCAGACTATGGGGCCAGGTCACATCTCTCTGCTGTTCCTGAGGGACTCAGTGTTGGGACAGGAACAATTTAGCAGCCCAGCACTTCCTGCAATACTGAATTTCTGAGAGCACCTTTCAGACTGAAATCCTCTAAAATACTCAGCTGCTTGGCAGATCCCCCCAGCACACTTGCACAGGCTGTTTGTCTCAACAGGATATTAAAAAGAAGAGGTTATAAAAGCAAGGCGTGATACGAGGCGAGGCTTAGCTCGCAGCACCAACATTTATATCCTCTCTGCAGCTCATGTTCAGCAAGCAGGAAACATCTGCAGCCCTCACTGCCCCCTCCTCATGCCCTCCTGGGCTGCCACACTCCCCTGGGGGCTCTGGTGCTGTGATGGCAGTCGAGCACACAGGTCCCACTGGACTGCTTTCTCATGGGGGAGCAGGAAGCCTGTTCCAGCCCTGCCTGGGACAGCCAGCCCTGCCTGCGTTATGTTGGCAGCCTCTGGTCCTTCCCGCAGCATGACTGTAGCCCTGTGCTGTGGGTGGCTTCTCCTCAGCACAGACACTTTACTTAAACATTGCTGCTTATCTTCAACCTCCTCTGCTTCTGCTCTTGGCTGGATTTCCTGGTGGCACCCTGGTCCTGGCTCACCACGCCAGGGGCTGTCCGTGATCTCCAGGTCCAACCCTGCTACAGCAAATCCCATTACTGGCCAAGTTGTGTTTACTCAGTTTCCCAAAACTGCTGAAGAAAACTCTCCTTTGCTATTTGATTCTCATCAGCTCCACATCTGGTTATTAATCATTCAGGGCAAATGGTGTTTCCCACGACATTATCAGGGAAAGAAAGAAAGATCAGGCATCACATCCTGCTGGGCCCAGGTACTGGAGGTGCTCCAGCCAGGACAGGGTGCAGAGGGTGAAGCAGTGAGCAGGCACACAGGGCTATCTACTGTGACATGAAATGGCATCTCTCAATTTTAATATCAAAATAGTTGGCCACATTTTCTCAATGTGTGCAGAGATAGCTTCCTGTCCAGCTCCAGATCCCAGTGGACAGGAACACATGCAAGAGAGATTTCTCTCTGTCATGGCTGCCCACTCCCATAATTGTTTATTCCTTTTTGCCCCTAGCCCCCCAGTCATTTTTCTCCTTCTTCCTCCCTTCTGGTTTTCCAGTCACTGGATAGACAGGCTCACAGGCTATTTTTAGGTTTCTAAATTACTTTTCGGATCTATTCTAAATTTGTCTCCCAATAATCTGAAATCTTGACATTGCAGGAGCGAGAACCAAATCTGAAAAAGGGGAAAAAGTTTAAGGTCTGTCTTACTGGGCTGGACCCCTTTGCTGTGGCAGTCTCTTGGTCTTCCTTCTCATCTCTCACCTGTCCCATAACATGCACCCTGACCATCCTGACAGGGGCAAAGGGTGATTATTCCCACCCAAGCAGCATCCAGGACCAGGGATGACCGGGGGAGTGGGGGAGCAGAGGAGCCCATGGACAGAGGGGGATGGAGGCAGCACTCCAGGGTCCTGCTTTACCTGGGTGCAAAACAGGGAGCCAGTGCTTAGCTGGGTTTGCAGCTGCACTGCATTGCACTCCAATGGTTTTTGTACCTGCAGAGCCTCCTGTGGGGGTTGGAGGGGTGGGGGGAAGTAATGTTTTTGAAAATTAACCAGGAAAGCAGGTATTCTTGAAAAAGGTGATGCTGCAAGCCCAAGGCAAAGCTAGGAAAAGGAGGCAGGAGTCCTGCTGCGTGGTTGCTGCGGGTTGCTCTTATGCAGAGCTACAAAATAGGAAAACTTTAAAATATTCCTTCGGGGTTGGGCACCTTTTGAGCCGCTGCCAGCTCCTCCCTACAGTGCCTAAAGGATAAAGCTTTTGTCCTCACTTCTAAATGTTCCACACCCTGCAAACAGCAGACTCCCAAACCCTCAATAATCACCCTTTTCACAAACCACGCACAAAGGATTTTATGTCGTGGCCTCAGATGGATGAAACCTCTGGCTGTCGGGACAAGGCTGCGCTCCCCACACCCCGATCCAAGAAGCTGTGAGGGTTAAATGCTCTTAAAAATAAACTATTTCCTCCTCCGTCGTTCCTGACAGCCAGTTCCTAGGCAAAGCAGCAGGATGATGCGCGGGCTGGGGGGAAGGGGAGGGAAGGAGAAAAGGAGGGAAGGAGTTAACCTTCTTCCCGTGGTAAAGCACTGAGGCTGCTTGCCAGTTTTCGGAAAAGCTGCAAGTCATTCTGCCAGGACGAGGAGGAGGTTCTGAAGTCTCTGGGATGTTCTCAGGAAAGTGCCGCAGTACGAGCCCAGCTGAGCTGGCATCACGGGCAGGGAGGGGACCTACCCGAGACGGGAAGTGCGGAAAGAAACCCCAAGCAGGAGCATCCTGGCAGGATGCAAAAATGCTGCTGTCTTCAGGTTTCCTTCCTAACCTTCCCCTCTCCTTTGGCCCTCATCCTTCACATGTCCCAGCCCCGGTGTTCCAGACGCCTCCATGCAGAGAAGTAATTTGGGGAGTGAGGTGGTGCTGCAAGCCCAAGGCAGGAGTGGGAGCAGCCAGGGCAGCCCTGGTTCCCTGGATCACTGGAAAATAATGGATACCCTCTGACTGGGGGAGAGGTGTGCCAGGGCTTCTCTGAGCACTGCCTCCCTGTCCTGAGGGGAATAGCTGTGCCTGCCTCCTCCTCTTTCCCCCTAGCCCTAAAGATCCCCCTAGCCCTAAAGATCCCCCAGGTATTCTCGCACTAGTTTCAGAGAGAAATGTGCTGGAATTGATGGAACATAAGGGGGCATCTTGCTATCAATACCTACTTCCTGGGAGGAAAAAATGTTTTCTGGAAAAAAATAACAGTCCACGGTGCATTATATTTGGAGAGAAAATAAGTAACCCACAAAGGTAAAATGTCATTAGCAAAATACAGGGGGTCCCGTCAGGCACATCTCAGGGGTGTCTCAGCACAGTGGCTGCACTGAGCATGTGGTGAATGCCCAGAAAGGTGAAGATAGATTAGGCAGAAGAAAATAGAACCCCACTGAGTGATGCCACTTTGGAGCCCAAATTAGCAGATTTGGGAAGCAGAGGCGGCAGGATGGAACAGCAATGAAAGGCCACTGAACCACAGAGTTCCTCTTTTGGGGAAAAAATATCCCCCTCACAGATGGATCCCACCTTGATTTTGTTGCTTGGCAGCATAAAACCCATTTGACTAAAGACATGTAAAACCACCAGTGTAATTTCCTGGCTTATATTTTTATGTTTAGAGCATATTACATCCAGAACGACCCAGTCTTTTGAGGGAAACTTTGGTCAATTAAGATTAGCTGTCATTCTGCATTTATTACCATCAATTCTTCTCATTGCCAACAGGCAGAAGGAGAAGATGGTGCACAAAATAAATAAATAGTTGAGGGAGAAGCTTATCAGGCCCCTGATTTCTATCCCCCTGCCATCTCTGGCAAAGCTCTGTTCTATGAGTCAGCTCAGGCGGGCTCTGGAAAACCATCATTGTTTCAGTGCTGCTATTAACCCGAACACAGATTCTCCTGATGGCACTTGGGCTGAGTCAGGAGGCCATGAGCAAGGGCTGCCTGCCAGCTGGGGTGCCACTGCCCCTAACCCACAGAGATCCCAAAGGCACTGGACCTGTACTGCACTGGGCATTGCTGGAGGCAGGGGATTGGTCTTGAGGGACAACCAGGCTGAGCTGGCACGGGGGTTTCTGGCTGTGGCTGCTCACGGTGGCACTGAAGCATATGCCTCATGGTCCAGATGGGTGGGAAGGTGGCTGGGATGTTGGCACAGCACCCTCATTGCACAGCTTCAGCCTGGCACAGGGAGAGTAGAACCCCAAGACACTCAGAGTACAGGGACAGGTGTGGCACTCCTCAGCTCCAGACTGTATAGGGGCTGCAACAAAAAAGGGCCAAATTGAGACAAAACATGGGAAATATTTCAGATATATGTACCTAAAAGTGCGGTCCTAAAGGCCCTGTGCTCGTGGGAGTGAGTCAAAACCTTCTTTGTCTACTTACACCTTTAGTCTCTGCCTTGCTTGTGTAATTGCATAATAAACAGTATGACCTTGAGAGAGAAAAACTAGCAACTCCAGGATGCTGGTTCAGATGATGAGAGCTTGTGTAACACTGTATTTCTGGCAGGCTGTCGCTCCAAAAATGTATGTCCCTAATCAAAGGTAGATCTAAAAAAAAAAACCTTTTCCCCTCTGCTACCACAACACTATTTTCAAGGCACAAGTTGTTAGCAGCACATTGTTGGCTGAGGGGTTAAATCCTCATGTCTTTTATATTGTGTGATGTGCACCTATCATTTCTGCATAGATCTAGAGTGAAGATGGAATAGCTCATTACTCATCAGTGACAAACAAAAAGTACCATGAATCAAACTAATGGTTATGGGGGGAAAAAGGAAGATGATTGGGTTCCCATTGTTCAATGTCTTTCTTATCTTTCAGGAGCACCAAGGAGCAAACAAGCCCCTGGCTTGTGCAGAGCACTTTCCCCCAGTGAGAGGAAGTAACCCAGGCACTAAACCACAAGTCCTCTGCACAGTTAATAATTAGAGAATCTGCTGAAAGCAAAAGAAAACAAACATTGATTAATATGGTACCTAGAGGGAAGATTAGGGACAGGTTATGGCTCTTGGACAATGGGTCTTGCAAAGCTCACAGAGGCAGTGCTGGTCAGGGTGAGGATGCAAAGATTCATTATCAGCCCACCTTATCTGGTAAGGCCCTGCATGGGCTGGGCAAGGCTCCTCACTGCCTGTTTGTAGAGTGCTGCTGCAGCCCACCTGAGTAGAGCCACCTCAAAGAACAAGAACAAGTAAAATACGGGCAAAAAGGCAAGAAGAGCCCAGCCTGGAGGCCTCTTGGTAGCCTGCACCTGGGCTGGGGCAAACTCCGCTGCCAACACAGGCTTGGGCGTGAACAAAGATAGGGGTGAGAAGAACTTGATGGTGCTGGTGGATGAAAGGCTGGACATGACCCGACGACACGCGCTCGAAAGCCCAGAATACCAACTGCATCTTGGGCTGCATCAAAAGCAGCATGATCAGCAGGCTGAGGAGGGGATTCTGTCCCTTTACTCCACTCTGGTGAGACCCCACCTGGAGTGCTGCATCCCACTCTGGAGTCAGCTCAGGAAGGACATGAAGGTGATGGTCTGGAGCCCCTCTCCTATGGAGAAAGCTGGGAGCAGGAAGAAGAGAAGGCTCTGGGAAGACCTTCCAGCCTTCCAGTACCTAAAAGAAGCTTACAAGGGATCTGGATAGGGACTTTTTACAAGGGGCTATAGTGACAGGACAAGGTGGAATGGCTTTTAATTAGAAGAGGGTTGGTTTACATAAGATATGAGGAAGACGTTTTTACAGTGAGGATGGTAAAATGCTGGAACAGGTTACCCAGAGAGGTTGTGGATGCCCCATCCCTGGAAAGATTGAAGATCTGGCTGGAAAGGGCTCTGAGCAACATGATCTAGTTGAAGATGTCCCAGTTTATTGCAGGGGCCTTGGATCAGATGATCCCTAAAAGTCCTTTCCAACACACACCATTCTATGATTGCTATGGTTCTATTCCAGCCCTGCACATCCTTTTTCCTCAGGAGTGAGGATACCATAGATCTCATCCAAAGGGATGTGAAGGCAGTGGGACAACTCCCATGAGGTCACATCCCTCCTTTGTATTTGTTCCTGGACACGAATCAGTGTTTTATCAGACCATCTTCAAATCCATATGTGGTCACTACATTGTTTCTCACCTCTTTTAATTTTGAGGCACACTCCTCACAAGGGTGGCCACAGCCTCCATCTCCCCACAGCCACATTCATAGCAAAATCTTCATTTTCCCCTGCAGCACTATCTCTCCATGTCCTTAACTCCCAATGCTGGTCCAGCACTGAAGTCTTTCAAGCAGCTGGTGACAGACAGCACAAAGTAAACTTGGAATTACACTGAATCTTCTCTGAATCCTTTTTTGCAGTATCACCTCTTTGGGGTCACAAGAGACCTTCAGTTGCACAGGGAAGGACTGTCCCCTTTTCTTTGAATTCCTGTAATTTCTGATGAGAGACTCCCACACCCTTTCCCTGAATAAGGAGTTTCCATGAGGTATGGCTCAAGAAAGGAAAACTTTCCCCTTGTAGCTGATGGTTATAAATATATTATTACAATGATTGCCTTGGACTGTGTGGACTAGGATGACTCCTAATTGTTATATCCTTTGTGGAAGCTGTGGAAATTCAGTCCATTTGAGCCCCATGTGCTGCCTGCAGAATAAGCTGCCCATTATTCTCCGTGACCTACAAAACACAGGTTCCTGCTCTGCTGAGCCACTGAGGGCACCATGGGGCAGCTGATGCTCAGAAGTCTGCTGCAAGACCTCAGCTACCTCCTGTATTTCCCCTGCCATGATATGCTGCTTTCAGGTGGAGGTACACAATATTTTCAAAGAAAACTCCCCTCTACCATTTTGATCTCCCAGAAACAGCTTCTACTTATTCTGCCCACCCTCCCAGAAGAACCTTGGCCACACTGAGAAGCTCCACCAGCAGCAGTTTCTCTGAGCTACCCCTTGGTTTCCTCCTGAAGCCCTTCAGCTCTGGATGACTCAAGGAAACATTTTGCTTGTGATGCTGGGAAAATCCAAACCAACCTGGTGTGTTATGAGTGATGGGGCTGCTACTGAGAATTATGATGTTTTTTGGCACTCAGGGAAGGTGGTAAGTGACTGGTGTGGATGCAGCGCGTCCCTGGCACAGTTACAGCACTTATTCTTTTGGGTAGAGGTGGATTTTCAAATAATTTGCAAATAAATTGGAAAATCTGCCTGAGTTACAAGTACTCTGTAAAATACATTCTTTGACAAATTTAGCAGCAGTTTTCAGACTTATGCCTTCTCATACATGTGCTAGAGGAAATGCATAGATGTTTCTCCAGCCTTCCCTTAGGGGCAAAGTGTTTCACATATGTGGCTTTCATGGGCTCTCAAAAAAAGGTTAGGTGAGCCCTTCTCCTGCCTTTGAGCACTGAAACTTTGTCACTCTTTGGGAAAGGAAAAGGCAATATTGGCTGTCCCAGGGGTTGTCCCATTTCACAGGAGATGGAGCTCCCTTCTGGGAGAATGGAGCTGATGAGTTCGCACAATTCATACATCCCTTTAGAGAAGAGAAAGGTGGAAGTATGTATCTGCTCATAAGTGAGGATGTTTGCTGGGGCAGGAATAGTCTTAGTGCAGCTGAAAACACTGTGAGCTGACACATTTTGGAAAAGCACAAGGGCTGTGGGATATGTGGAGAGGATGTGGGCAGAAGGGCAATGAGGGGCACATAAGGGCCATGAGCTGCAGAGGCACCAGGGAGGTCTGCAGGGTTTGCAGTTACCTGCCTCAGCAGCTCTGCTTCACAAAACCAGCTTTGTTCCTCTGCATCCCTGCAGGAAAGCCAGAGCTTACAAATGAACTTGCTCATGAAAACCCAGATATGGAAATAGAGCTGGTATTCTCCAGATTTAAGTCATTACATTTCCTGAATATAAAAGTGTTCCCTTTGTAATTCACAGTCACTGTACCAGTGGAAGCTCCTCAAACAGATACATACACACTAAAAATAAATACATACATGGATGCATGATTTAAGAAAAAAATCCAAATCATACATTCTGCTATCCTCCTCTCCACAGCCCCTGCCATTGTAGTCTGTAGAGGGGCAAATATGGAACAAAACATAAAAATCTGGAAAGTCACAGTTGAGATATCCCCCAATCCCTGACTCTGCCCAGTGATGTTAGCATCAGAAAAAATAGAAGAGGATTAATTAGACTGTATTTTAGAAGACAGGTTAATCTAGTGCTGGAATGAAAACTAAATTGAACTGTCATAGTTGTGCAATTATTTCACAGTGTCACTAACGAGCAGGTCTCAGTCATTAAGGTTTGCCTCAGCCTAACAAATATACAAATCCTTATTCTGAATAAGTTTGGGGTTTCTCTTGAATTTAACAATTGCTTGTGCTTTCAGGATTCACAATGTTTTGTTTTGGCAGAATCAAAACATGTCAGTGATGCACTTTTCCCTAAATATGGCTGCTCTAACTTACCCCCATCAATGCCAGAGGCTTTTGGTGTTCCCGGCAGTGAATAGAAACAAAAAAGCCTAAAAGTGCGTTTAGGGAGTTGATAAAGGGTATACACAGTATTTTCACACCTTTTAAGGTTTCTCTAGTGCAAATTCCTTGACATATAGGAGCAGTGACTGGCTATGAAGAAGTTCTTGCTCTTCACGCTCTCAGTCATGGCTCACCATTTCCCAGGCAACTGAGGTATGGATGGACACATAAGAGAGGTACTGTCAGGTGGATATGTGTCCTAGAGCCTCTCACTTATTGATGCACCTTCAAATGCATCCATATTTGTCTGCACGACAATGTAAATGAAAAAGCCTTGTTTCCCTTTCTGTCTCCCACTTCCTCCTTGGGACTGCTTCAGTTACCAAAGCTCACATAGACACCACCTGAGATGAAAATGGGATGAACTGTCTGTCTAGATGGAAAAGGGCACACTAGACAGAGAACCAGCCCACCTCTGTGTGTTGTAGCCTTCGGTGTGAAATGGTGGTTTCAGCCTGGTAACACCCAGCCTCCTTGCACACAGTCCTTGTGGGGACTGAGATGGGATACCCATCCTGTCCCTGCTGTTTTCCATCCCCTCTGTGGGAATGTGGTGTTGTGGGGAGGCAGACACAGCCCCATGGCCAGCCCCACCATCCAGTGCTTCCCTCCCATCACTGTCCCTGCAGACTGTAACTGTCGTGGGTTTACAGGAAGCAGGTTTTCTGGGAATGGAGTGGCCAGAGGCCAACAGGTGTTCAGATTTTAAATTGACACCAGGCTTGGCCACTGAGGGTGGATGCGCCTCTGAGAACACAGGGGTTAGAAGCAGAGCACTCCCTTGGGCTCTCTTTTTGATTTCCGGCCAGCAAAGAGACAGGGCCTCCCCTGCCCAGCTTCGAGCTGGGCGGGG
>NW_005054351.1:4932702-4939243 GCF_000277835.1 Geospiza fortis | reverse complement strand
GGGCCTGTGGCCTTGAAGTGATATCGGCCTGTGAAGAAGGAGGGGGAAGGGGGGAGTGCAGCAGGGAAGGAGCCTGGCCGCGTGCAGGAGTTTGTTAACCCCTTTCTGGACAATGAAGACCTCACAGAGCATTTGGACCTTTCCTGGAGGGGAGATGGAGTGGATGATAAAGAGGAAATGGGCAAGTGAATGACAGTTGGAGCAGTGAGTGAGGCTGGGAGAGTAAAGAAGAGGCCGGAAAGAGATGATGGAGTAGCTGGTTGCTGGACTCTTTTTGGTACAGCCATGGACAGAACCATGCTTCCTCGCGCCACAGAGGCTGCATGCAGGGGGGAGGCGATGGCTCAGAACTGAGAGGGTTCAGTTTTGGAGACCCCCCGGCCCCAGGGGGTAGACAAGTATGGGGGGGACAAGAGGTCCCGAGAGTGATGAGGAAACTGTGCTTTTTTTGGAACTGGTCAAAGCACCCTTAAAAGGATAACCCTTGAAGCAGCTCTGTTCCTTGTCCAGTGGTGAGAGCGCTGGGCATGCAAGGAAGAGGTCACCATGGCCCCAAGAAGGACTCCTCTCCTCTTGATGGACTGGAATTGAGTATTTACAGGGTGATGGATGGAGAGTTGAAATTTGGAAGATGTATTGGAAATGTGGAGGGGGGGAGGAGGAAATGCTTTTTGTGGCATTTTCATTTTCCAGGTGTGTGTGTGTGTGTGTGTGTGTGTGTGTGTGTGTGGTTTGTTTTCCTTTTGTAGTTTAGTTAATAAACTTTTTTTTCTAAGGCAGAGGCCTGCTTTGCTTATTTCCTGGTCACATCTCACAGCAAACACCAGGGAAGTATATTTTCATGGGGCACTGGCATTGTGCCAGTGTCAAACCATGACAGTAACCCATCCCACTCTGCCATCCTGCCTCACATTCCCTTAATGTAGAAGCCATGCAGGTTTTTTGGTGGTCTTTCCCATCTGGGATTGTGGCAGCAGGTCTCAAGGCTGCTCCCAGGCAGGGACATGGGTGGCATGGGGCTGGAGCCAGGAGCCAGCACCCCCTGCTCCCTCTCTTTGCTTGTTGGAGCTGACCTCCTGAGAAGGCAAAGTGCAGACCACAGATCTTCTCCTCCTCCTCCTCCACTCGCTCTCCAACAGTAATGCACATGTGCTTTGTCCATAAATATATTATTTTGTGTTCCTGCCAGCCCAGACTAATAGGGCTAATGTTTCCTGAGGAGCAGCCCAAAGCTACATTAGCCGCAGATGTTTGATTGATTTAAAACAAAGAGCCTGACCGCCAAACTGCTCCATATGGTTTCTCTTCCTGTCACTTTGCCTGCAGGGTTATCTCTGAAATGCAATTAAGGTGCTTAAAAGTACATTTTCAGGAAGATGCAGAATTGATGAGGGTGGGTTTGCCGATGGGTGCCTCCAAATTGTTAGAGCAAGAGCAAGGAAAGTCATGCCCTACCCTTAGCAGCTGCACACATGGTTTTTCCACTTACGTGAGGACCTTGGGAGGGCAGGCCAAAAAATGCCCCCATTGTAAAGACTTTGCCGTAGATGTACTTTGCCAGTACTCATGTCTCTTGATATTCTGCTCATTTATTATTGAAGTCAAACATTTCTCTAATTAGATATTTACTTGTGAACTTAAGTGCTGCAGAGATTTCATTCGACCTCACTTCTCCTCCACTCACTCCCACTGCCTGGGCACTGGAGATGAAACCCCTTCCTGTGCAACTCAGGCAGTTGGGTTGAAGACCCAGCAAGACTGCAGAGGACAAGCCAAGCCCTGCTTGTCATTTGCAGTGAGGAGGGTGCCTGCCCTGCCTGCTCACCAGGGGACTCACACTGCCTGGGGACACACATCCAGGCACTGCAGACCCAGCCTGCCAAGCCTGGCTGCTGAATCCATCCCCCAGCTCCCTGTAGGGCTGAGACCCCTGCCCCATCCAGCTCCTGTCAGGACCACAGCCTCATATGCCCTGAGGGGGTTGAGGAGAGTAAAGGAAATTTATGGCTCCTTTGGTTTTAATGCACAGAGTAGATGTTTATAGATGGAGGATGTGTGCTTCTGTGCGGCAATCCTCCGTCCTCCCCTCAGTTCAGCTGACACAGAGGAGGGCAACAGCCCTTTTACTCCATATTTTTAAAGAATTTAAATGCTTTGGTTTCTGAAAACAAACTTTTAAAATCCTTTTCCATGAAAAATTTCCAAAATAGGTGCCTAATATCTGGCACCTTAATCCATGTCTTGGTGTGTAAGGAAAGGAGAGTGTGGTAAGTCACCTGCAGTGACCTAAGGCACAGCCAGGTCCCCTCTCTGGACCACAGACAAAAAATACCCATGGATTTGAGAAGGGAACCCCAATCTGTGGTGCAGAATTAATATTGTATTATGGAAAAATAGAAATAATTACGCTGAAACAGGTCTGAAGATTCATGGCAACGGTACATGCTGTAAATATAGAGCACGGCAGGATAATTACCTGATGTTCAACTCTCTTCAAACTAGACCCCTGTTAACCTTGTCCTTACCTCTCTCAGAATTACAATCCTAAGGTAATTCATCACAGAATTTCTTGGTAACTTCAAGTATAATTGCTAAGAAGTTTTCAAGCACATACAATTACCACACCCAATTAATCTTATCATGAGTCTTAAACCCAGGTTGTTAAATGGACCTTAGCTCTAAATAAACTCTTCTGCATGTATATGTATAAATATATAGAGATATATATATGTATATATGTGCATGTGTGTGAGTCTGTATTGGAAAGAAGGAGAGCAGCTCTCAGAAATGCATCTTTCTGTGTCACCTGCTGTGTTCTCTAATTAGGCATTTGTAGAAATATTACCCTGGCTACTGCATACTCCCTAAATTCACATACGTGATCACCACTATCCAGATCTTTGTAACTATTTAAAGTGAAGTTTTTCACAGAAAACCAATTGTACAAACAACACCATATTGCACAGTGTTTATTTTCCTTCACGGGCTTCCAGAGCAAATGTTCTTCAGCTCCAAACAAGAGGAGAAGCTCGCTTTCTTTTTTTGTCTGTGCTGCAAAATCAACCTGAGATATGAAACCTCAGCTGTTTTCTCCTCCTGGCTTTTATACTCCTCTCAGTGAAGGGAAACAAGGATTAGAAGAGTCTACCCTGAAAGATTAAGCAAATGAATTTAGCCACTTTCTGATTCATCCTGGCACTCCTGAACATCAGTAATAAAGCAGCAGAAAGGCTCATTGCTTCCGTGTGTGTCGGAAATGGGAGTGTTTGGTCCTTCCGAGGGAGGCTACAAAACACATTGCTCACTTTGTAAGCTGCTTGAGGATAACAGGCAGCATGCAGCTCATAAATAAAAAGAAATTTTGCCACAAAGGTCTGTATTTGCCCACTGTTAGGTTCTGGCACAGGCATTAAGCACCTGAGGCCTGTGGTTCTTGAGGAAGGTGTTAGAATAATATGATGGGTAACTGGAGTCATCCAAGGTGACAAAAATTCCAGCCCAACAATTTGCCATGGCTATAATCTGAAGATATTTCCTTTGAACTAAAGACCCCCACAGGGACCCAAACACTCGATTCAGAAACCTCAAAGCAAGAGGAGTGGAAGCAGCCTGTGGCCTTCCAAACTGAGCACATCCTTCAGGTTTTAAATGCATTTTACAGAAATTATTAAAAATAACTTGCTAAAATGGACAGGGACCAAGATTCATGAAATTTGAGAAAAAATGTATAAAAACTTCTAGAAAGAGAAAGCTATTTTCCTCTCCTCCACTCTGCAGCTTTGCATTTACATACAAGGTTGAATCTGCAATTTCCTGCTGTTTCTCCTTTCTTCTGATAAATATTTTTAAAGAGAAGTGCCAGGAACGTTGCCAGCCAGGCAAGTGTACTGCGAGGTGTTATTTGTAGTGCTCCTCCCCAGCCCCTGCAGGCAGCTGTGTCCCCTGCCTTCTCACCCTTGCAGGGCTTGTGCCTGACTAATACCTGTCCTTGGATGTTGCTGATCTCCGTGCCTGACATCAGGGTTCCCTGTCCCACCTCTGGGACAACCCTGTTGCCTTCTCTGCACAGGAATAAAGCCTGATCTTCCCTTGAATTTGTGTCTCTCTCTGGATAAACATTGCTGAAAGCTCTGTGTGAGCAACTCCTTCCCAGCCAGAGGAACGGATGCAGCCCCGGGACCAGAAAGCTGCGAGCAGCAGGAAATGTGGACATGTTAATGGGAAATAACCATGGCACTGAGCCACTTTGGACCCTTCTCTGATTCCTCTCTAAGTTACAGCAAATTCAGCTGGTTCTCAGAGCTAGGCTTTATCTCCCCTTTGGGAGGTTTCTGGGTCAGCTGTATTAAAATGCATTTATTCTTAAGGGGGTCAGTAATCTGACACAACAGTGATGTACGAGTGAATGGGGAGAATACATAAATTTCTAACAGTGCAGAAAGAAGAATCCCGGAGTTTTGCTATCTGTAAAAATGAAGCATGGGATCTGTCACTTCATGTCACGACAGCCAAATTAAACAAATGCAAGATGACAGGAGGAAAAGAAACAAAGGACTTCTATCCAATTACTTCCAGAAGCATATTAAATTATGGGGGCACTTGCTTTTGTGTTAGCAAATAAGTATTTAAATGGACTTAAAATTCTTCATATTCTGAAACTTGGGTTTATCTGCATAGGAGAAATGGATGCTGTGGACACTTGTTCCTGAAAGGGAAATGGAGGGCAGAGAGCACCTTTGCCAGACGCTGTAGGTTGCCATGGGGGGGTTCCATGGCCAGGAATGGTGTTGAAAGGAGTGGTAGGGGCTGTGAGAACACCTGGGCATCTAGTTTTGGATGCCTCCATCACTACTGCTGAAGCAACTACTTGAGGGTATCACAGGAACTCTTGAGATGAAGATACCAAAGCAATAGCTCTTTCACAGCAAGGGACAGACACAAGCCACATTTAAGTAATTTGAAAGTCCAGCCTGACTAGGAAAAGGTGAGCGTGGACCTGCCACTCTGAGATGATCTCAAGATCAAAGTGGTCTTTTTGACCAAGTGTGTGAAAGCTGGACTTGGTCAATGCAAACGTTCCTCATCAGAAATGCGGTTTGGAAAGGCAAATCCTGGCAACCTCTAGCCTGTCTGATGTGCTGCACTCTGGCAGTGGTCAGAGCAGGCTGCAACAGGGCTGAAATGCATCACAGTGAAATGGGAGCGTGAGTCAAAGACACTTTCCCCTGGGTGCACACAAGGAAGAGGAAGGTGAAAGTGTCAGGAAACATCAGGACACTCATGAAAGAGAGAAAGCAGACGCTGAAGGACAGCTGTGAGCAGTGACAGACCATGATTAGGTGCTTTCCCAGAGTGCAGGTAGCCACCCCCTGCCACAGCCTGGGTACCTGCCTGAATAACCCATGGAGGATCCAGCAGGAGATGGCCCCAGCCTGGTTTGCATGGACAAGCCTTGAGAGCCCCAGGAGGAAGGTCAGTACCTGGGACCCAGGGGGTCCATGCCAGGACAGAAGTGCAATCCCAGTGAGGTGAGGAGAGGTGCATTCCTGAGGGAGCAGGATGGCACTGCCACAGCTTTTGGGCCACCTCCATCTCCTCCAGCATTAAACAAGGAAGGAAAAAATGAGAGCTGAGGAGGGTAGAGTGGGTGGATCAAACCCCATATCCCACCCACCTCTGGGCCATCCTGGCCAGTGCTTCTCCAGCTACCTCTTTTGCAGATGGTGCACGTGCAGTTGTGGGTCCCAAGCAAAGGGAACTCACTGTTGGCCAATGTCTCCCATGCAGGAAATGGGCAGAAGGGCAAGGAGCAGCTCCGACTCTTCTCTGGAGGAGCAGGGAGGGCAGCAGGTAAAGAATGCCAGGGCAGAACAGCTGCATCAGACCTCTGCAAGCAGCAGCTCTGGCCAAATTCTAGGCCTATTTAGAAATTGTTTTGCCATGTTACTTCTACCTGTGCAAGGCCAGGAGGGTCCCTGTTTAAGGAGAACTGCGAAGAGCCTCTTTGGATCACAAAGTGGCATGACCAGACTCTTATATCGTTGAATATTGAGGCAGGGAGGGAGGCAGGGAGGGCGGGAGAAAAGAGAAGGCCAAATTCCTTTGTCACATACCCTGCTCTAAGTCCAGAGTAATTACATTAAATGTAATGAGCCTCCACACTTCCTTCCCCACTCCCACATGGGAACAGTCATTTGTTGCTGGCCAACTCCTGCAGCAGCCAATGTCCTTACCTACTGCACTGGCAGAAGTCTCCTGGCCAGAGAACCACAGAGAGGAGCAAAAGCTGCTGCCTTGCTTGCACTGCCTTCTCCTTCTCCTCTTCCTCTTTGCCCAGAGACAAAAGAAGCAATGCCCTTCTATTAAGGCATTTAAAAAGCAAACATTAATTTTGCTTACACCCAAGCTATCTGTGACTCTCAGTGGTGCTGCCAGTCCCAGTTCCCACACTGATTCACCACTCTGCACCATTTTCCACTCCATCTACCTGAGGGAGGTTCTTCCCCAAAGAAACACAGGTCAGTAGTTCCTTCAGAGCAAT
>NW_005054351.1:4931915-4932692 GCF_000277835.1 Geospiza fortis | reverse complement strand
GGAATCCTGCAGGCTGGTGGTGGTAAGCTGCACTCAGCTCTCCAGAGCCACAGGTTGGAAAAGTGGGGAAACCATGGAAAGGTTTGGCTAAAAGGAAGTGGCGAAGAGAAGAGGTGTAAGAACAGGGAGCAGAACAGTCTGACCTTCCCAAGGCCAGGAGTACAGGGGCAGTGCTTCAAGCAACATTCAGTTTCCTAGACCCCAGGTAAAGGCTTTCCTGCCAGTCCATGTCACCCCACTGCAGCCCACACAGCAAGATGCTGGGCACCGTGAAAGGATCCTGCCAGCCTGGCAAGTCTCCTCCAGGTGCAGACACAGAAGACCACGAGCAGCAGATAGAGGTGATTAATCTTCCCCCTTTGTGTGCCACAGGTCTGATCCCTGTGGGGCTGGTTGCCTGCAATCCTCATCACCTGGGGGTTTTATGGAGCTGCACCTCCCAAAGAGGAAGTTTGCTCCAGGGAGCCGTGAAGCCATATATAATAACTGCACGTTGCTATTATTAACTCATGCACCTGGAGGAGGTGACAGCAAAGGCCTTATGGAGGTGATGAGTAGCTGTATTTAAGCCTATCAGTTTCACCAGAGGAAGTTTTGGGGCCTTGACATAAGAGCAAAGCTGCCTTCAGCACCTGGGCCTCCTCTCTGCTTTTCTTTCCCAAGCAGGCATATATTTTCAGGCATGTAAATAAACGAACTCTTTTGTGCTCAATCCCACTGTGCATTTAAAGCATCAGGGTTGGGATGCATCGATGCTCAACAAAAAGCAAGGGAGGG
>NW_005054351.1:4923612-4931884 GCF_000277835.1 Geospiza fortis | reverse complement strand
CCCCCCCCCCACAAACAGCAGCCTTTGAGAAGAAAATCCTCCATTAAAAAAAACCAAAACAACCCAGGCTCTGCTTTCTTCTGATGGTGCAGGCTGATTTGTGCTGTCTGTAATTGTAATCAAAGTTAATTTAATCCTGGTGTGGAGGTTGCTGAGCAACTGAAGACATTTATCCAGAGGAGACAGGGGCTGTAATCATGTCACCTCCAGTGAAGTTGGTAGGGCAGCCACATCACACTGCTAATGCCCAGGGCACAGGGCTGTGGGTCACAGGAAGACATTGGTACTCATGGTAGGCACAGAAGCCAAGGGAAAAGCACTAAGATCATTCCAAAACTGTGATTTCTTCTGTAATACAGACAGGTTGGATCAGATTTGGAATAAGGCCCCATTTGGGAACCACACATGAAGGCACAACTTCCCAGAGGATGAGCAGAGAGTGCCTGTCTGGCTTACAGACATGTGGCTGTAAGCAAAAAGGTGCAATGCCAGGAGAGTGGTGAGTCAAGCCAGTCTGTGTCACAGGTGTCCCCCTGATGCCGCATTTCCTCAGAAATCCCATTTTTCCCCCGAGGAGCTCTAAGTCCTCTGTCTCAAAGCTGAGAGCACGGGGCTGTGCTGTCCCTGCCAGGCCGGACTCAAGGCTGAGCATCCAGCAGGCAGAACCTGAGGGAGCGGCCCAGGGAAGGCGCGGAGCTGGCTCTCTGCTTCCAGCGCTGGAGAAGGATGGGAAGCTCCAGCAGCGCCGCAGAAGCTCCTGTGAGCTCTGACGCTAAGAGCCGGCCGGCAGGGCCCCTGCTGAGCCATCATCAGGGCCATTTGCCGGTGATGAGGAGATTTCCCGAGGCCGCCCCGGTGGGCACCCGCTGCTGCCGGGGCCGGCCTGATTAAGTGCTTCAGTAGGGAAGGAGGGCTCCTGCCATCAGTGCCTCAGCAATCAAGGAGGAGGGTTTTTTTTTTCCCCTCTGCTTTTTCTCTTTTTTTCTTTCTAATTATTATTTTCTCCAGAACCAAAGAGCTTTCGTGAAATTTAAAGGCCTGTGGGTGCACCAAGGGCAGGAGGAGGGCGGCAGCCTGCCAGGGGAAAGGCCCAAAGCGTGGTGGGATCCCAAGCACTCCAAGTGGATCCTTACCCCAGCTGTTTCCTCCTGTCAGACCCTTTTCCTTTGGGAAAGTAGGTACTGCAGCGCCACCAGAGTCCATCTCCTGCTGCATTGGCCAGGCTGTCTCTGAAATAGCAGTTGCAGGAGGAAAAAGGCAATTATTTTGCTTTTTTTAAAAGGCATGTTGGGTTTCTAGCTGAGAGGAGGAGCAGCTTGATGACTTAGGAGGAGATTGTGGCTTTTCAAAGCAGAGCTGTGCTTCAGTATGTTGAAGTGACCAAAAACTTGGACATATGTCAGGAAAAAGACAATGCACTGAGCAGTAACATTGCTGCATGTCAGACCTTGTGAGACAGTGACAGCTCAAGCCAGCCAAAGCAGGAGAAAGGAGCAGGTAAAGCCTCATTTCAAGATTTCCCAAAGACAGGCTCTTCAAAACCAGAAGAGCTGTAGGAATTTATTTAGCCATTTGCTTTGTGCTGCAAAGTTTGCTACCTTTTCCATGATTTTGCTCTTTTTCATAGAATTCTTTAGGTTGGAAGAAGTGTTTAAGACCATTGAGTCCAACTCTTAACCAGACATTGCCAAGGTCCTCACTAATCCATGTCCCTAAGCACCACATCTACACAGCTTTTAAGTACCTCCAGGGATGGTGACTCAGCCACTTCCCTGGGCAGCCTGTTCCAAGCCTTGCCAACCCTTCTGGTGAAGAAATTTTTCCTCACATCCAGTGTAAACCTCCTGTGGTGCAACTTGAGGCCGTTTCCTCTTGTCCTCTCCCTTGTTACCTGAGAGAAGAGACTGACATCCACCTCATCACAGCCTCCTTTTAGGTAGTTGTGTGTTGTGCCCAGAATGGGCAAGATTGGGTCATTTGTTTTCAATGCAAAACAGCCATCTCTCCTCCTTCATCTCATACCTTTCAGGCAGTAAAGGCTGTAAGTGCATGACATACTGGGTATTTACCTGCCCACCACCCACCCCAGCATCCTCCAAAATGTGCCCATTCCAGGTGGATGTGGGTCTTCCTCACAGAGGGAGGCTGTGCTTCTGCTTTCCAGGCCCTACCTGTGCCTCATGGGTGAAGTTTTCCCAAGCGGACTGAGAATACAAGACCTACAGGGATTTCATCTGGGTAGCAGGGTGGGTATCACAGTCTAACTGTGTGGCACATCCTAGATCTCTTCAGCACTGTGTTGCTCAAAAGGGAGAGAAGTGAACCAGCCAAAGTATTCCCCTTCCCACAAGGAGATTCAAAGCCAGTCCCCAGGCTTTCAAGTTTACAATTATTCCTATGTTACAAGCTTTCTTTTTTCTTTTATTTTCTTTTTCTTTTTTATTTTATGGTAAAGGAAATATTAATTTCATGCTTGGCTTGGTTCTCGAGCAGGAGCATTCTCCCTTCTGCACTTTTTTCTCTCCACATCAGGAGCTGCTGAGCCCTTTCCTCTCCCTGGGGCCATGGGGATGGGCTGAAGACAGAAGGTTTTTATGCCATGTAGTTGTTTAACACAAGCATGGAGGCAGCAACCCACCTCCACCTCCAAACCTGACCCCCTTGTGCTGACTGGTGACATCCCTGTGCTGGAGCCACACCACTGTGTAAAACGTTTGGGAGAAATGCAGAATGCCTCAGCATTGCTTTAAACCATGTTTCCTGTGATAGAATCCAAAGTGTTATTTGATCATTATTTTCTGGGGGTTTTTTTCCCTGAATAATTGCCTCAAAAATCTTCAAACTTACAGACCCAAGTGGATGGTCCACTTGCAAAAATAAATCTATGTTGTATGCATGCCAGGAAAAATAGAATATTTATCTCTTTCTTAGTTTTTCTAAGTTGTGTTTGTTCCTAACACCTTTAAAGCCCTCTGGTTTTCTGAAATTTCTTTCTTTAAGTCAGTGAGTACAGAGAAAGCAAATGCAGAAGCAGCAGTTTCAGGAGCTGGCAAGGCTACTGAAGATTTATGCTGACATATACGCTGTGCCTATGGCTGAATTAATAGTGCCGCCGAAGCATTTGTATTTTCTGGGTTTTTTCACTCTGACATTAGAAATGGAAGCACAGCCACACCTGCACACAGGGAGTGTGGATGGAATGTATATGGAATTCATCTGCAATTTTTCCTTATTCTCTAAATTAGATCTTTGTTGTAGTTGCAGATCCAGAAGTATCATCAACTCTCCTTTTTCTCTCCTACATAGCTGAGGATTTGTCTTACTGTGGAACTGGTCTTCAGACCAGTTTTACACCAAGATATTTTCATTCTCTTCAGTAAAGTTTATCTTCACTCATCTCAATATATCTGACAGCAGAATCTAGCCCTGACTGAGGAATTTAATTTTTCTCCTAAATATTTTATTGCTTTTTATTTTAATAAAAACTGAACTAGAAATATTTTCTTCCACTGAAAAATATTGAAAAACAATCTTCTTCTTTCACCTCCAGAATTCAGTGTATTTCAGAGCCAGAATTCAGCTTCCCACACAGCAATGTGAACCACTTGGAGATGTCAAGCAGTCTATTCATTGCTCAGATTGTATTTTGATGCTGCTCAGAGTTCCCAGGTAAGAAAATACATTTAATCATTTATAGCTGTGAACCAGAGCAAAAGACCAGTGCCTTAAAGGGAAAAGAAGGAAGGAAAGGAGATGTAGGTTGTTAAGTGAAGGTGGAGAGCAAAACAGATGAAATTGATAAAGTGGAAAGCTATATTATTCACTCCAAGGCTCCATTTAGTCCCTCTGGCCTGGTAGTTTCAGCAAAGTGAAACTCTTGCTGGAATCAATACTGCTATCATTTCACAAAATTACAGTGGTTTGAACAGAAAACTAGTTATAAATCAACTTTGTGCATGGACAGCTGGAGGAAATATTTCTTGCTTTGAAGATTTGGGTGCTTCAAAACTAGTAAAGAGGATCTTGGCTCTCCAAGAATCTGCATTTACTGCGTTTCTTGGAAATAGAAGCGGCTGTTGCATATTCAAACAAGTCAAAATAGCAATGTGAAAAAAGGCAGTGCCTTCATTTTAATCAGATGAGAAAACAGTGTGCTTGATTTCAGTGAAACTTGGGCATTTTGGAGATGGTCCCATTCTCTGGCACTCACTAGGAGCTCCTTCAGACTGGGCTAAGAATGTGTACTCGTTGCTTCTTTTTCATATGCCTAGGCTAGATCCCATAGGTTTTGAGGGACTTTTGCACCTCACCACTTTCAGCTTAATGACTCGATAGACATATGATAGAGCCTTTCAAGTCTTTGTCACAGGAAGATGTCCAGCCCTCAGCTTCCAGGGAAAGGGACTGGACTTGGAGATTGACCTTGTCTTCAGTGTTTTAGGAACATATATTTGAAGATCCTTCAAAGGAAAGCATGAAAAGCACAGCTGATGCCCACCTCAGGAAGGTCTCATGACATTCTTCTGTGTTTTCTTTAATCATTCTGAAATTCAACGTTTTCTGTAGTTCTTGTTTTCCAATAAAGCTATGTCAGATGGCAAGAAATTATCTGTGTGGGTGCTGGAAGCTTCAGAAATATAATGCACAGCAGGAAAGAAGTAGGGAAATAATGTCTCCACATCTAATTCCTTGCTCTGGACAGAATAAACATCAGCCACAGCTCCAAGACCATCGACTGGCCAATGCACTAAGCCTGAGGGACTCTTAGTCATCCCTGTTACTGCTGGAACCCCTTTCCTCTTTTCCCATGAGGCAGAAAGGGGCAGCACTGGGGCTTGAGCAGAGCTGGGAAGGGTGCTGGAATGAGGCAGCCCTGCTTGTGAAACCACCCCAAAGCCTGAAAACAACCCAGGTTTCTAAACTACAGCTTCTATCAGAGCTCTGTCTTGAAGTGACAGACCTTTGGATGTGGTTGTCTTTGCTCAGCTCTGCTTGCAGTGACAGGGCCAGTCCACTGTGTCCTGACTGAGTGCTGCCAAATTGAAGAAGTGGAGATACAGCATTTGCTAATTTGGGATTGCATCTGAGGTAACTCTCTGCTTGTTTTCCCTCTAAGGTGCTTGTGAAACACACATTTGTGCAATATCTAAGCATCCTACAGCTGTAATTATTTCTATTGGTTCCCCCTATCTCTTGCATTTAGTGCACTGGAATTTTCTCTTAATTTTGTCAGATATTTCTGGAAATTGCTTAGCTAAATTTGAATTAATTAAAGACAGCAATCATCATTATTTGATAAATAGCATCATTAAATCCATTACACAATAAAATATTGCAAATAAGAGTACAAGTAAATATTTGCGATAGTATTCACACTGTATTTCCTCTCCTGGCATTCTGAAAAGCTCTTTTATTGTCTCACAACAGAATTGCCAAGTAGCTACAAATGCTCATGCATCATCTGCAAGCAAGGGAGAAAGAAGGCTGCTGTTTAATAAAATTTGATTCATCCAATCAGGGAAGGGAGGGAGAAACGTATGACGTGGAGAGCCAATTGGGTAGCATGTGCTCAGATGATTAACACCAGCCAATTTGTTAACGAGACACAAATAATAATCTGTAATCAAAAATAATTCAAAGTGACTGAGGTGAATAAACACACTTACTTGAACTGTGACCTGTTCTTTACTTCATTGGCATGAAAAGAATGGGCTGAGGGTATTGGGTGAAGGACTCAGTCGGCTCGGTTTCCAGATATTTGGACATTTGTAGAATAGCTGGGAAGTGCCCCAGGTGAGGCAGGGTGACTCTGGGCAAGGAGGGGAAGAGCACCTGCCTGAGAGTCTTGGGGTCATATGGAGAGGACCTCATGGGACCCCACTGAGGTTGGTCCTCACCTCCAGAGTGCTCTTCTACTGCCAGCTCCCCACTGCCCTTCTGAAAAGCAAGCAGGGAAGATGAAAAGTGCCTGCACCTCCAAAGAGGGTTCAAGAGCAGCAGTGGTTCTATGGGCCCTTGTCCAGCTGCCCATTTGTGGTGCCCCATACTCCATGTGCTCTGCTGCTGCTGCCCCAGGGGCAGGCACCCACCTGCAGGGACATCCAGCTGCCTGCAAAGAGGGGTGGGAAGGCAGTGACAGGATTTTATAGTTTATTTCAGCCAAACAGCCACACTTTGGAGCCGAGGCGCTAGTAACAGTGAGCAGCCAGGACACTTCCCTAACGCTTAACAAGTCAAGCTCCGCAGCGCTGGAACTGAGTCAAGGAGGCAGGAACCATTTAATTAGACCAAAGCAACTGACAGCCACTGTGCTGTAAATCTTCCCTTGCTGCCTTTGAGGTCTCTGGTCCTCTGTGTCTTAATAGTAAATGATATCTCAGTGATGGGAGAGAAGGGAACAAACATGCCTCTGCCTGTTGCTCTGATGGAACAGGACAGCAGGACTTGCAAGGGATCAGTTCATAGGCCAGGGTAACAACGGGGGGTTTCTACCCAGGTTTGCTGGGTAGCTATAAGATGATGCTCACAACAAAAAGAGTCAATTAGAGACTCAGCTCTTGTTTTGTGCATGAGGAGGAGGGAAAACACCTCTGCCAAAATGTTTGCAAACCTCTCTGCTGACCTGAACCAGTCCTTTCCATAGGCTGCTCCATCAATACCAGTGCTGACGCCAAGCTGAAAGAGAAAAATTGTATTTGGGTAATAATGGCAGTCTGGAAAAACATTGATATCTGGCCTGACAGTCATGTTGGGTTTCTTTTCCCGGTCTATTTCCTCTGTGCCTGACAAAGAAATTAGGATACAAGTACAAGTATGCTGAAGAAATTTGGTGAATACTGATGTAAGTACTATTCTTCCCTACTACACTTCATCTAAGGTATATTAAAGCAAATGTGTTCACCTAATTGCTTAAACAGTGAGCAATGGGCATTAATTACTTGCAAATGGCAATAAAATTGTGCCTACTGTAAGTCAGGAGTGGATCAGAGCTAATAGCCTCACAGGAAACAGAAAGGACTGACATCTCCAATAAATAGATCCCTGACTTGTCTTCTCTTCAGCAGCCAGCAGCTGCTCATTCCTTCAGATTCCATGTCCTATCTTCTTGCTGGGAGGCAGAGCAATTGTTAAATATTCACCAATCTACATTGCAGACTGAAGCTCTCCTCAAAAAGCAGCCTCACGGCTCACTCCTGGCCACTGCAGAGTGGTCTGGCTCCTCTTGGCACTTGTGTTTCCTGTGTTCCCAGAGCAGAAGGCTCTGCCTCGGCATCATTTCCACCTGCTCGCTCCTTTCCATGCCATGCAAAGACCATGTGAGAATTTGAGGGATGGTTGCTCACTTTCCTTCCAGATCTCTTTCCATTCTATAGGGGCATTTTCCCTCATTGATTCCCCTGAGACCATATCTCCCCATGGTTGATAGCAGTGTAGATATCCCCTTGGGGTTTTCACTGTGTGGATCATCTCCTGGCTGTCTCCCATCTGCCTTCTGGGGAAGCCTTGAGTGGCTGAGCTGGGTAAGGCATCATCTTTTAGCAGTATTTGGGACCAATCAGCCTCTCACTTCTTGCCTGCTGACAGATTCCCATCTCTAGGTCAACTTCACTGAAATTTTTATTTTGAGATCAGGGACTGATGTCACAGGATATGTAAGGGCATTTCAAGATCTGGACTCTCTCCTGCCTTCCTTTATTCTTATTCCTGATGTGACATTTTATGACAGCATCTAGAGAGTGTTCAAGACACTGTGGTCCACAGAGGTCCAACCTCGGAAGGGCATCACCTTCCCCGCCCCAAATCACTGATGATGCAAACCGCTGGCAAGACAGTGAGCTGCAGTGGTGCCATTCCACTGCTCAAGAGATGCTCCACTGTGAGGCTGCAGGTATGCATGGCTCTGGTGCTCTTGTTCCTGTCCTGCTTCTCCCACCATGTGGCATTTCCACCCATACATTATGTTGATGCAACCAAGCCACTATACCTTTTGTTGGAGAATTTTCTTTTCAAGTCTCCTTCCACAGGCCAGCACTCTTCCCACACACACTTCATTTCTGCTCAGCTCCTAAAGTCATTCTCCTGAATTTTAGGATCTCATGAGAGCTTATACCAACTGAGGACAGAAGGTATCTGTTCATCACCCACTGCCATGGCTGCTGGCATTCACCTACCCTTCAGCTCCTTCCCACAGTATCCTTCCAGTCCACAGAGCTTTCCAAGGGCTCCTCCCACCCTGCTGCCCTCAAAGCCCTCTCCCAGCCTTGGCTCTTTC
>NW_005054351.1:4915127-4923438 GCF_000277835.1 Geospiza fortis | reverse complement strand
TTTCCCTGCACCTCACCACTCTTCCTCCACCTCTGAGTCACACTCACTCCCACTCTAGTGCTGACCCATCCAGCATATCTCTGAATTTCTCTGCAAGTCACTGAGTCGCCATTTAAATCTGATATTAAATTTTCCTTTCAACCTTTAGCTGATGCATTCCTTATCCCATAAAGCATTCAGTAGGCACAGTGCATTCAGCCATATATATATATATATATATGCATATGAAGGAGGGGTGCAATGTTGCAATGCATAAACCATCGCCTCTTGCCATGTCTCACTGCATTTTTTTCCTGCTTTTTTCAACTGGTGGCCTTATATAAAATGATTTGCAATCACCACATGTGTTAAATGATAACCTTTCAAGGCAACCTTGCTGAGAAGGGTGCAGAAAGGTCAAGCCCTCTGCCTTGTAATGGTCCCTTTTTGAATTCCTGAAGTAATATGTGCCTAATGCCACTAATACCAAATCATGCCGAGGACACTACTCTAGTACTTGGCTGGAGCCACATGGGGAATTAGGAAAACCTGCCTTGTCCACTGCTGGAAAAATGTAGCCTGAGCACTTGCCTTGCCTGGGACTTTGGGTACTCCTGTCTGGTTTAGGTTGGCCCAGTTCCTAAGCTGCAGTGTTATGAAAAAAAAAAAAAAGGTATTGCAGGAAGGCAGGGAAATGGGGTGGAGGCAGCCAGGGGAAGGGCTGCCAAGATCTGGACCATTAAATGTGGTAGAGCAGCATCAATGGGGGCAGTAGGAGTGTGCAAAGGGTAAGGCACAGGGACTTAGGGACTCCTTATGGGGTGATGCCTGCTGCTCCCTCATGACTTTATCCCATTTCCCTGCCATAAGGCATGGCAAAGCCCTAGAAAACAACTGAAGAGCCCAGGACTGAGACCAGCTGTGTGATGCAGACAGATTTTCTGGTGTGACCACTATTTGGCCCAGCCTTTCATTAAAATACTTAAGTAAGGCAGTGGTGAAGGTGGCCTGCTGGTAAAATCATGACGAAAGGCATTGCATCAAACTCATCAGAGAAAGTTTCTTTTCAACTGTTTTCTACAGCTCACCTCACACAGACACTTTACAGTAACAAATTGTTTTCCCTGCAAATGTCTACACACAGCCAGGCTGCAAGTGCAGATAGACATCTTGCAGAGAAAGGCAGGGCTCTGCTAGGTCTGACCCAGCCAGGAGTGCCAGGAGGCCACACTACAGCATCTTGGGTGGCTTCAGCCTTCTCGTGTTATCAAAATTTAATAGCCCAGTAATCACAGGGTGCTGGCCAGACCACAGCGCTGGCAAACAGCATCAGCATTTCCCAGAGATACAGCAGAAGATTGTCCTAGGAATTTCCCAACAGACAAGACATTTAGAGATTAATTTGGGATGCAATGACCATCATTTCCAGACCTATTTTCTTTCAGGGTCAAGGAGGAAAACCTCCAGGTTTTCTCCCAGCTGTCCACTCCCCTCTCAGCCCTCTGAAGGCTCAGGCGTCTGTAGTTACTAATTTTTTCCCTATGTGAGGGCACAAGGCATCCACACTTTGCCATGAAGCTACATAGTCAAAGCATGGCTGCAGCAAGCATGAATTTTTTATTTTTGGTGCTTACTCTCCCTAGGGGACCCGCAAGCCTCCCTCACTGTGGTACAGAAGGCAGTAAACAAGCAGGGAAAGCCTAAGCAAGCAGGTGTCCTTCTCTTGTCTGCTGATTTGAAATAGTATAGACAGCACTGGCATGTATCTGAAGCACAGTCATTATATTTCCATAACTTTATCTGCAGAGGACATGGGAGTTACAATGCAATCAGTGCTATACAGTTTAAAGTGTAGCTGAGATGTATTATAAAGTCAGCTGCAGCAAAGAACATATGGTACAGCTTGCCACCCCACTATAGTATTTCTTCAAAAGACATTTTTCTTACAAAAACTAAGACATTATCAGTCAAATTATAAGTAACCCATTTCCATTTATAGCACACAGTCTACCCTCTGAGTCACATACATGATCGGCAATAGCAGCTGTGAGACTTCTAAAAGTTTGGTTGGAGGTTTTTTTTTTCCCTTTTATTTTTATACTCTTGATTCTGAAAATGTTTCTGCTTGAGTGGTGAAGTCTTCCCTCACCTCCATTGTGAAAGCCAAGCATTGCCACGGCTGTCCCTTGCCTTGCTCAGAAGGCACGTGTGGCCCTGCTGCTTGCAATGCTTGGTGCTTCCAGCCATGGGGGTGCCTGGAAGGGCCCATGGCATGTGCCTAAACTGGGGCACAGAGCAGTTACCTCACTACCTAGTGCAACTCAGGGGTCATTTCTGCTGTGGCTGGGTTGATTTAGCACAAAAATCCCATCAGAGATTTGGGGGAAATTGCCTGAAACCACATATTATTTACCACTGTGTTATGGTTTACCCCCAGCCAGCAGCTAAGCACCACACAGGCATTCACTCCCTACCAGCAGGGTTGGGCAAAGAATTGGAAAGAAAAGGAAAACCTTGTGAGTTGAGATAAAGACAGTTTAATAGGTAAAGAAAAAGTAAAGCAAAACAAAGAATGACTTCACTGCTTCCCATGGGCAGGCAGGTGTTCAGCCACCTCCAGGAAAACAGATTTCCATCACATCTGACAGTGAATTGGGGAGAAAAATGCCGTCATTCCAAACATGCTCCTTTTCCTTCTTCTTCCCCTCCTTTATATGCTGAGCATTACTCCATATGGTATGGAGTATCCTTTTGGTCAGTGTGGGTCAGCTACCCCAGCTATGCTCCCTCCCAGCTTCTTATGCACTTCTCACTGGTGTGAGAAGCAGAAAGGCCTTGACTCTGTGCAAGTGCTGCTCAGCAATAACAAAAACATCCCTGAATTATCAACTCTGTGTTCAGCACAAATCCAAAACAGAGCCCCATAGCACCTGTTGTGAAGAAAATTAGCTCTACCCCAGCCAAAACCAGCACAGCCTGTTACTAAATCCTTCCTACTACTGTTTGCATCACCTGCAAGAACAAAGTCTCCCTTTTCTCTAAGGAGCAGAAGTGCTCTTTGTCATACTTAGCAAGACTTTGGCACCTCTTGATATAGAATTGCTTTCATTCATAGCATGTTTGGTGTTTGCTCTTATTCCAATGAGAGCCACTCTTCCAATTTAGAAGCCACTCTTAAGGATTTCTCAGCAAAGAAAGAAGGTCAGGGTTATTTCCTTGGGGAAGGAGGGCAAGAGGAAGGTCAGAAAATTATTTAACAAAATAAATACCACACTGAATTGTCAGGAAAGTATTGAAATGGTGCAGATGGGTTGTGTTTGCAAGCTCATTTGCATTATGAATACTTTCGCATCTCCCAGATTTTACATAAGCCTCCTCCTTAATATTTTGTTACTTTACAATCATCTTTGTGCTCCCTTACTCACAGACACACTTTTCAAAGAGACTGAATTCAGAACTAGTGAAAGATGATGCAACTACAGTAAAGAAAGATTGTATGTTTAAGGGTCTGAAGTAAGGGTCTGTGACTGTCTATATAGTCCTAGAGCCATATCCTGCAGGATCTATTAATGAGGGAACTTTTATACAAAACTTTCTTAAACCAGGAAAACGAGGACCTGAAACTTCAGTCCCACCTCATTTGAAAGGGGGGGGGGTGTGTGTCTCTATTGTTTCCACTGAAGAAAACAGCAGTATTTCCTATTTAAGATCTTGAAATTAAATTGGACAAAAAGAGAAGTGTTATGGAGTCTATGATTGTGAAGATAAAGACCATGAAGAAGAATCTGAGAGATTTCAAGTCCATACTGCAACATTTTGCTGATTCCATCCTTCTCAGGTTGCATCAGCAGAATGAGGGTCCTGAACAATACTAGAGTGATCAAGGATGTGCATCCAAGACCTCCATGCTGCAAAGTTTGCCCTCATAAGTGTCATATTCTTCCATGATGGACAAATTGCTAAGCACACAGGGCTCAAGCTGTGGAGACTGGGAGCAGGAGGGCCTTTGAGTACAGCACAGCAGCTTGAATGACAAATAACCGAGGAAAGAAGTGTGCAAGAAGGAAAGCAGGTGACAGTCCAAGGGCTTGGTGAGGTGAAAGGCAGATGTAAGAGTCCTTCATCACCTAATAACTCTGGGTTACTGCAGGTGGACACTGAAACTTTGGACTTTAATCCTCTCCTTATTGTTGCTTCTTAGGTCCCACCAGACATAATCAGAGGTGAGCTCTACCAAGAGCTGCACACATTTACCATCTAATCCACCACCATCTTAAAAAAGCCTGCTTAAACTGGAAAGAGAAGGTAGATTGAGCCACAGCCTTTCAGGGTGTTTGTGATGCCTATCTGCCTCTGGATAACGGGAGCAGAGAAAGAAAATCCCATGACTGCACATTGCAAGCTATGCCTGTATTCATGCTTTACACTGATGCAAGGCACATGGGTGGGGATCTGTGCCACCTGCTCTGCTCAAGAAGAATGACTGAACACATCCTGCTGCAGCCATTCATTTGTTTTCTGGTAAGAAAGTAGTCCATGGCAAACATGTCTGATTTTCAGTACAAAAAACTTCATCGTCTGATTCACTGATTCAATAGACTTCCAAATAAAATGAGTCTTTCTGTGCTGGGGAGGGAGGTGTCTGGTCTCCATCTTGGCAAGCTTTTGACTTCTTTGCATATAGCTGTGGATGAAGCTGAGGAATTATTTTTGCACTTGCTTATGAGAAGAACTGCATGGAGTTTAGTATAATCCCCTCATATGAGCTACTTTTGCCAAGAAAAAAAAGATAGTTGGATGCAAAGTCCTGTGTCCTGGGTTCAATAACTCAAGTCTCAAGTGAGATAATATTGGTTTAGTACAAATGAACCAACACTTGAATTTGACTCCAAGGGAGGAAGCAAACTGCAGAAGGTGCCTAAGTTATGCACATGAACAGGTAAAGAAAATGGAGCTTAACCCAGAAGTTTCTCCCTTGCTCCCACTTGTGGCATCCTCTAGCAGCAGACCATGGAAAGTGACCTGAGGCTTGGGTGCCAAAACAAGGATCCAGAATGGTCCTTACAGGACAACTTTGTACCAACCCAGTGAAAATCTCTTCCACATTCTGGAGCACTGTAACCTCCCAGAAGGGTGGAAAAATTATCTGGGATGGGTCCAGGGATGGCAGAGGAAACTGGGCAGAAGATTTTTACTCCTGGCACACTGGTTTCCCTTCCTCTGCTTTCCACCCTGACTGTTTGCTTTGATAGCTCGAGCCATTGTCTCTCCTCACTGGAAGAGTAACCAGTGTGTTTCTATTTGCAGACTTCTGGATGCAAGTCCTTCACGTGTCTGTTCCCAATTAGTTCTTCTCTTGCAAAGGAAGGGAGACAATATAATGAATACATCTATTTTGTGGAACACAGTTTTAATTGAAATGTTTGCTGCTGTTGCCACCATTGGATTAAGAGAACAGATCTTCGATAGCGAAGAGATTAAGTTAGTTTGCATCTGCAGAATGCAAGTGAGAGGAGTAATTGGAAACTATAAAGAGAGAAAAAAAGAGATCACAACTCCAGCATTGCAAATGGGGAGAAAGTGCTGCACTGCTATTGTCACATGCTATTGTCATGTTGAATTAGAAACATGAAATAAAAGCAGCCCTCACTGTGAATGCTCCTGTCCTGCACTAAGGCTTGTATGTACACATTGTCCTCTGGTCTGGAAACAAGATCCACACTTGAAGAAAGTTCCTCTCCATATTGGAGAAATAAATTTGTGCTCAGACCTTCCAATGTTACTAACAGAAAGCTAAAAACACCAGCAAAAAAAACCTGTTATGACCTCCCCCAAAGTAAAAACTCCATCCTGGCTTCCATGGCTTGCCACCTTGTGACTAGTGTATGTTCCTTCAGCTGAATAGACTTTGGGGGATTTACACCACATGAGAACCTGATCCTGAGAGCTCGCCCTTGGTTGCGGCAATCACTGCAGGGAGGTGGGCTGGATTCCACTGTGCAAAGGGTTTTGTAACTGGCTGTGGTGCAATCATGCAAAGGCTCGGCCGCCGCCTACAAAGCCAGGCTGTGCTGCCCTTCCTGAGCTGAAACCCAGGCTCAGAGGGGTCTGCCTTGCTCAGGCAGGACGTCTTTTCTTCTTTTTTTCTTTGGTCTTTTTTTCTTCCCTTTAGCAGACAGAAGACTTGTTCATTTCCCATTCCTGGTTACTGAATTATTCATCAAAAATGTTCCACTGGTATCTTCTTTTCTGCCAGGGAGCTCATCATCCAACAATTCCTCTTCGGTCTTGACTTGTAATCAGAGCAATTAGCAACCCATTAAAGGTCCCAGCATGCCCATGTCTGTGGGGGTACAGAGTGCAACTCAGGAGCTGGGCCACTTTGATTCCAAAAATTGTGCAGGAGCCCCACAGGATATAGACTGTTGTGCAGAACAACAAATCTACATCAAGAGAAGGGGTTGGTGCTCAGAAAATGAGTATTCAGTACACACAGTGAGATCACAGAAGCAGCACATCGATTTGGACTGATCTCAGTGGCGAGAATACAACGTCCCAGGCTCTGCCTGAGAGGTGGGATATACTTCTCGTGTGGGCATTCAGCCTGCTCCAAACAGGGTTGTTCAGCTCCCAGGTGTATGGTATTTCCACCTCTTTTTTTGCTGGAAGGAGCCAAAGAAAACATGAAGGGCTGTCATTCATTTCCTCTGATGCTCTGAAAATGAACAAAAATGGTAACCAGATGGCAGTGGAAAACAGGATTATAGGGCTGGGCTGTTCATCCCTGCAGTGCGCTGAGTGAGCCTGGTTTGGCGAAGTTCACAGTACCTTTGCAGGCATCTGATTGTGGCTACTGCTCAGGACCAACACACTCTGGGGCTTCAATACCACACTTCTGCCTATAGAAAAACACTTTACCATGACTCAGGTTCCTCCCTGGTCACTATGAGCTCATCAGTTCACAGGGGAAGGAAGTTCTGAGCCAAGATCTCTCCCTTGCTGCTCTCTGCACCAGTGATCAACTACCCAGCGTGTAACAAGAAGTGGTGGATACCCTCAGTGTGAAAGGCCAACATAAGCACCATCCTTATAAATGTTCCCTTTAGAAAATATGTGCATGGATTTCCTCCTATTCTGTCTTCCAGTCTGTCCCTGGGGCTTAATAGGTCAGGAACAGAGCAATTCATCACCTTTCCCCTCTGTCCTTTGCCTTCCTAACATATCAGAAATGCTCTTCTGCACTTCTGGGCTCTACCTCTGCTACTGTCTCTGGAAAGATAATCTGTTGAGAAAGAATGAGAGTTATTAAATCAATAAACACTGCTAACCTTTCAACTGTGCCCGTTCAAGGAGATCTTCTCACCTCTGCAGCAATTGCTTGCTTTAACAGATTGAAAGCAAAGTGTTCTTAGTGCATATGTCAAATAAGACAGGAAAAAACATGCTCTTTCTCTGTCAGGAAAGCGAAAGTGTCCATAGGGGCTCCCAGCATATTTCTCATAACTCTAAGACTGAAAGCCCTGTATGAAATTTTCCTGTGCATGCCCAGATGTCATTACTGGGGAAGAAGCAATCACACTTAAACACAACCAGGTCAAAATACCTGAATAATGCCTCAAATTATTTTAATGACTTTTCCCTGAGTTGGGATCTGCATTTTTTTTCCGAATACCCTTCTGGAAGTCAAAGTGCAGAACTGCAGCCTGTGCTTGAGCCTAAGCCTGCCAGGAGGTGCAGTGAGCTGCCGGGGCATCTTTCAGCTCCTCAGCAGTGGGGAGATGACTAAACATTTTGCTGTTCTCAGGAAGGCCAAGGTCTCCGATAAGCACATGGCAACTCGGCTTGTTATGAATATCAGCAGAAATTGCACGTGCTTATCTCATTTTACGGTTTTAGCGAGTTTGTTTCTTTGGTCTGCACAAGAAGTATCTGTTCTCAAAGCCAAATCTGCAACGTGGCTCTGCAGTAATGACTGGAGAGAAAGATTTTGCTCATTCAGGAAATTTCTCCCTCCTCCAAATATCAACAGGATTCCTCAGCTTCCTGAAAAACACATGAATGAACTGTTAATAGGTCTTGGCTCTTGTGTTAGAAAAATATGATATAAATTGCATTTGGGGATCATCCCTGTTTACATGCCTGCAGGAACTGAAATTGCTTACCAGAAACTATTTCCAGATAATACTAGTGTACATTCTCCTGACTTAAAAATAGCCAACTCACTGCTTAAAGCACAGGGTAAAAATCTCTCTATCTGTAAAACTGATGCCAGAAACTTTTCTTGAGTTGTCATGAGATCCTCCTAAAGCCTGTTGTATTTATGTTTATTATA
>NW_005054351.1:4880262-4915094 GCF_000277835.1 Geospiza fortis | reverse complement strand
TTATTCTGTGTCAGTGAGCTTCCCAGAGACTGCAGGAGAGGGATTTTCAGGAACAGTATTGTCAAAGTTAATCCTTTAGGGGGAAAAGTACACTGAAATCCACTGCAGCTTTAAATGATATAAGTTGTAACACAAATGTTTAGGTTTGTTCTTTTTTTCCTTTGCACATTCTGAGGAGAATGCAACAACAACAAAAAAAAAATCTTCTGTGTGGTTTTTGGGTTTTTTGGTTTGTTTTTTTTTGGTAAGAGTACCGTGACAGTAACATGCATAGTGAACAACAGGGCCACACAAAACAGCATTTCCAGGGCATAAAATCCTTTCCCAGGTTCTGTGGCTATGAGCTGCAATGCCCTACACTGACTCATTTCCCTCAGCTTGGCCTGGCTGCAGAAACACTTGATGTGACTTAGCATCACAACTGCTCAGGGGATCTCAACACAGAAAGGATGCCCTGAGCCCTGAGTCACACCCTGCACACATCATCTGAGATCCACAGGCCAGGCCAAAGAAGAAGTGATTTGTTAAATTAATGAAATAGCCAGTAAAATAGAATAGAGGTCCGGCAGTACTGAAAGCAAGCCAGATGTCTCTCAGACTTGATGGAGACAAGTTGTTGGAGCAAGCTGCATTGTGCCCGCATACAGCCTTGGCGGGACTTGCCCAAGGCCAAGGACAGCTTCAACAAAGTGTCTTCCCCTTTTTCAAATGCAAGCGCATTTAACAATTGCATGATCCCACTGCCACCGTTCTCTTGAGCATCTTCCAAGCAGGGAGCAATGCCCATATGCTCTGTCCTCTCTTCCTGAATCACCTGTAGAAGACACTGCCCAGAGCCAGTGCCCACCTCAGTCCCTCCTGGGGCTGGAGGCAGAAACAGTGTACCCAGGAGAGCATCCTCTGCTGCCGTCTCCTCCCTCTGCCAGGGTGCTGCCAGACTGCACACTCATTTTGGGGGTGATGGACCCAGCAGTGTCTGTCACAGACACATCAGGGTGGGCTTCTCTGATGAACCAGGCACATTTGCCACCATAAGAGTTGCCAGTCAGTGGGCCTGGCAGTGTCTCACGGGGACAAGGGGAGGTACAGGCTAGCACAACTCATGCTGAAACCTTTCCAGACCTGCTGCCAAGCAGAAGCACCTCCAGAGACTCCCCTTCAAACAGGAGATCCACGAGAGCTACGTGCCAAGCTGCAATAAGAAACAGAGGCTGCGAGTTGTGTAATATTTACATTTAATACAATCCACTGACATCTGACATTTTTCTGGTAAATTTTACGTGGGCCATAAACACTTCTGGATCGCTGAGTAAATTTTAACTCCTCTGAAGGTCTTTTGTGCTGGTGGTATCTGGAATGAAATATTTCTCTGCCTTTACCCCCCAAACCTCATCCATCCTCATGTCTTTGAGCACTGGGATCTGCTGTGAGACTTATGCATCCTTGGTGCACCAATGCTCAGAAGTATCCCCTCACTTTTTGTATTTTTGGTGGGATATTCCCTGCTATTGCTTTTCCTCCATGGTGCAAACAGCAGGCACATGGCAAACCCAGCTTTCCTGCACCCCAGCCCTCAGAACAAGCAGCATCATCCCTCAGTGGGGTTTGTACAAGCCGTCTCCTTGGTTCCAGCAGTGCTACACTTTCACTTGGTGATTTGTACACAGCTGCCCTGCAAAGTAACGGTGTCAACAAAGAGACACCCTTTTAAAAGCAATAAAAAAATTCAAAAATAGGAAAAGAAAATTAATCGTTGAGCAGCCAGTCCACCTCTGGTAATGAAACAAAAAATAGAGAGACAAGGAAAACCTGAGTCAAATGCAATGGCTCCAGGCTCTGTCTCCAATCCCTTCCCCTCAGACCTTGGAAGGAGGCCAGCTGAGCATCCCGGTATCTGAAACAGTATCCAACGCTGAAGTTCAGATCAATTTGCGCTCTGCAGCCTATTAACTTTTTGTTAATCCTCCCCACATTGTTTTACATCTTGCCTTGCATCAGGGACAAGGAGGGTTCGTGGCAGTGCCAGGGTGACTAATGGCAAGTGCCCCCTTGGAACCAGGGATGTTCAAGTTACAGGCAGGTGCGGGGCTTAATGGGCTTGGGCCATGCTGCCAAGATGTAATTGCTGTAAATCAGCCTGAGCCTTGTGGAGACATTTCCCTGTGTTTTGAAGTCCATTTGCCCTTATTGCTTGTTCAGCTCCTTAATGCATTAATGATAAGACAGCACGGGGAATACGCAGTACAGCCTCCTCTCCACCCACAAAAATCCTGAAGCAATGAATCAATACTATGCCTATCTGCTCTGACTGCGGAGGAGAGGAACCTAGACGATGCTGGATGCAGGAAGATCTCTTTTTCCAAAGGTTTCTTTGCAATCCCAGGGGAGGGTTAAGCATCTTTAAGGACTATGGGGGCTGATTTGAAGAAATATTCCCCAGTTTTCCACAAGACTGCAGCACCTCTTCCCTTGCTATCTGTCTGCATTATTAAATTTTTATTTGTGCCTGACAGTGCTGTTCAAATACTTTTTTGATTGAAATCTGCTGCATTAACAAAAAAATAAGGAGAGTACCACATAAGGACCGGAATGGTTTTTCTTATGTCTGGCAAGCTCAGTAAGTCAGGCGTTAAGTGGTACTTCATGGCAAATAACTCGTCTCTAAGTGGGCCAAACTCTTGACCTTCAAGGAGGTGACAGTGTTGGGTCTCTGAGCTGATCCCAGACAGGCAGAGGACAACTGTGCGCAGCTTAGAGAGCTGTCCTGATGCTCAGCACCACCATCTCCTGCTGTTGGGGCACCCAGGAGTCATGGCATTGCTCATCAGCACAGGGCAACTGTGTGGGGACCAGGGAGGCAGAGAAGCCGTGAGCCAGACTGGGAAGCCAGGGCAGCCAAGGCTACCTCCTCATTCCCAGGACTGATCAGCTCCTGGGAAGTTACTGGGTTTGCCTGGAAATGAAAGAGCCCCAGCGCTGTGCACAAGCAGCAGCTCCCTTTGAGCTGGCTGAGTCTTGGCAGGGTTTTCTCCCCTCCACCCCCCTGATTAGTGCATTATAACTGCTTGACAAATTGCTGGTGCTCTATTGACACGTTTATACTGCTGCTTTCTTCCCAGCCAGTCAAGAGGATCCTGGCTGCTGGTAACAGACGCTCCTGGGCATTGCAAACACCAACTGATGCAAACACCACCCTGTAAGAATGAAAAATATGGACATCCATGCAGAGACTATCATCCTTTTGATGCTGACATTGTTTCCATTCTGCCCCAGCTCCTCTTTTCATGTAAAAAATTTAGAAGCAGGAAGACCAGACAGAAAGGGCAAAGAGGTAAAAAATCTCTGTCTGGCTGTTCTTCATTGCCTAGCACAGATTAAGGCAATGAACAGTTTCTACCCACAGAACAGTTAGAGCAGTGAGCTGCCTCTGCCTGCCTTAGTCTGATGGCACATCTTGGCCCTATCTTTGTCACCAGCATGAAGTAGGGGCTGGCCTGGCCTGTACCAGAGAGCACAGCCCCAGAGGGAGAGCTGGGATGGCTCGCAGTGTGGGCACAGTACAACTTGTCAGAATAACCCCTTCCCCAGCTCCTGCCCCCAGCTATTGGAACATGTGGTGAGCTTGGGAACTGGCTGTTCCTCAGGTATCAGCTGTGAAGCTGGCTCTGCACTGTCTCAGCTTGCTTGGGAGAAGGATGACCAGTTGACCTCTGCTTAGCTGCCATCAAAGAAGCAGATGAATAATGGGGTAAAGTCTGGGCCCCTGCGTTTGTTCTCTGATGAAAAAGGCAGTCTTGATATCCTTGTTCTTACTTTGAAATATTTTTAATCCATTGCTTCTTGGAAAATTTTATGTCGTGGATCAATTTGTGTTCTGAGTATTACAATGTAGCTAAAATGACTCTGCAATCTGGTGTCACAGGTAATAAAACTTATTTATTCACTCTGCTATCCATTACTGAGTTGCATGCATTAACTCCCCGAAATACTGTGGACCAGCTAGCTGGGTGGGTCCTTCCACAGAGGACCGTGTCTTTGGAAGTGAAGGTCAAGAGTTTTGTTCCTACTGCTGCATATGTGTGACTGGCTGTGACCCAGGGCTGGCTCCACTGGCGCATGCCAGCAGACCTCTACCTCTGCTGCTGCTGCTGTGCCAGCAGAGCTACGTGGAAGTCAAGAGGAGCTATACAACTAGCAAGTGACAATCCTTCTGGCAGGGTACAAAGCAGAGAAGTCTCGTCACGGGGTGGCATCGGCTCTCCTCGAGGCATGACTCAGCTCAGAGGATTTGCTGCATCAGAACATGGGGCTCAACAGGGCTTGGGCCAACAAAGATGCTGAGTGCAGAGGAACAAAGGGTTGCAGGCAGATGCTATAGAAGAGGGACAGCCCAGCTTTAAAACAAACAAACAAACAAACAAACAAACAATCAGTACAGACATACAGAAAAGGGTTATAACTAACCCAGTGAACCCACTGCAGATGCAGATTTGTGCCTTTTAGTACATTTTCGAGTGTTTTTCTAGCCTAGTGCTAAATAACCCAAGATTTTACTGGTCCCCTTAGGAGAGGATTTCATAGCTCATGAAATGTCTCCATAAGGAACCATTTCTCATGCCTCCACCTGAATTTTCATTTGTGCAGTTTCAACCATTTCTCCCCATTATAGAGCTCCCAGCCTTGCGTGGCCCTGGGGAATCTTCTCATTCCTAGGTGCCCAATCCTTCAAGTCCTTGGAGCCGACAATTACGTTCCCCTGAGATGTCATTTATCTGACTGATGTGCGTTTAGTTACTTTAATCTTTCCCCATAAATCAGCTTGTTCAACTTTCTCTGTTTCTCATTTAAGAGTTTTTCTCTCTCTGCCACCTTTCCAATATTACTGAGGCGTCTAGAAGGGAATTTAGCATCATATTTTCAGCCTTGTGGGGGAGGACTATAATTTTCTTGTACAATCAGATGACATTTACTATAGGATAGGTATTTCTAGGCTATACAACTCACCACTACCATACTTTTTATATCACTTATCACAGCTGGGTTTCTCTTTGCAGTACAGATTTCCCCCACCACCACTGACTAATTACCCACCACCACCACTGACTTCACTCCTTAAATTGGACAACAGGTTATGGAACAGGTCCTAACTTGTGTTTTTGTACATTACACCAGTCTAAATATTAGAGAAATATGTGAGCAGAAGATCATTAGACATCTGGTCATCTTGGTTTTCTTATGCCTTTCTCTGAGGTGACTAAAACCAGCCTTGCCTAGTATCCCATCTCCAACAAGGCTGAACAATTTGGCAGTTCCTGTGATCTTAACTGAGATGACTCTTTTCACAGACAAATACACACTTCTATTATTTTTTTTTCCAAGTGCAGAACTGAGACTGCAAAAAGGTCCACAGGTCACCATTCTCCTCAGTTACAGGCAGCTGTAATAGCTTGAAATAGATGCTTAGTCTGGAAGAGTCCAGCAAGCTTCTAATATATATTCACACAGGACAAGGCTCACTCCATCACTGTTGCAAGTGCAGGACTTGTAGCACAGAAGACCAAAAGCTACACAAATAGCAATATGCTTCAAGTAAAGAGCAATGAAGGACACTACCAATGTCCTAAATCCCCACACCAGTAAGAAATTTGTCAGCTGAAAATGTCCAAATGAAAGATGGATCTCCATCCTTACAGTATTTCTAACTATTCTTTATTGTGTTTTGCCCGGATGACTTCAGTTATTTCATAAATCACTGCAGCTCCACGGAAGACAAGCAAGGCACCAAGACATGCCCTTGTTCTGAGATGAGTGATACTGAGTTGTCACTTGGCACAGAGGAAGAAGGAAAGACTTTTTTGATCCTCTGCTCAAGGTGGGAAGTCTAAAGCCGTGTAGTCAAATCTGTACAAAGGCATCAGAATAAGTGGCCCGTACTTACTCTGGGCATTTGCAATCCCAGTTTTAGCTACCCTTATCTAGCAAAGCACATAAACACCTTATGCATGAGCACAGAGAAACAGAAGCAGGTTGATAAACATTGATAGCTCAGGGTCTGCTTCTCAAAATGTGGTTGTAATTTTTTTCCTTCCCTTGCTACCCTGTAATGTACTTCATGTCTATGTATGTATTTCTTCTGATCTGAAATTCCATACAGAACATCACCATTTATGCAGCAATAAAGTCAGTTTTTAGGCCAAGTGCTTTACATTTTACACAGACCAAATAGCTGCAGACAAGTATGATGGAGAACGTAGATTATAATACTAAATTCCTGGGGCACTGACAAAAATGCAGCCCTTTCTGTGGAAACATGGAATCATGGTTTACATACTCATTGTGTCATTGTTCAGGTTTCAAGAAGCTCAAAAGACATGGAATAACAACTTGTGTCCCTTCTTACAGAAACGACCGATTTCTTTCCACAGGAACGCAATCAGTAGAACAATGAAAATAATTCATCAGATTAAAGTACTAATAAATCCTGTCCTGACAATTGGATGTTATCGTGCTCAATTTCAGCTTAATTATTTTTGTATTTAATTACAAAATGGTTAATTACTTCATTTTAATTATGTATCTCTTTTAATTAGATTGAGGCTTAAAAACATGATAAGGCTGCTGCCACCCCACAGCCCTTCCATTCTTCATTTTATCTCACCCTGTACCAGATCCTTCCCCTTGCTTTGCTGTTAGTTTCCTGTGCCGGCTCTCTCCCAAATCCCATGCATTGTATTTACCTTCACTTCAGCAAAGCCCTGGCATACTAGCATTGTGGCAAGGACACGAGCCTGCGCAGCAGGACAGTGTGTCCATGCTTCCACAGAAGTGTCTGCTGGGCACGGGCTTTGCTTTCCTCACACATCCTACCAGTGGTCCTGATCAGATGCCTTTTTTTTAGGTGTTTGTTTTGGTGGTAGGCTGAGAGAGGTGTTGCTCCCCTTTCCCCATTCCCCTATCAGATATGTCCCAGACTGCCCATCTCACAAGGCTGAAGACCCCAAAGGGAAGTACCTAACCTTCTCTGTCTTCCCTGCTCCCAGCTTTTGCATTTCCCACACTACTGTGGAATTAAGTCAACAGCTCTCTTTGCATCACTAAAACAATTAATAGGCTTTTGATATCAATGGGAATGTTTAGTACAATGCAAGAACTTGACCACCCACCTGCCATTCCTGCAGTTCTGGTGCATACTCCACAAGCGGAGGCGATTTGATACAATGAAATTTGAGATTTGTTTGAGATTTTTTCTTTCTCAGCCCGTCTGGGTAATTCTAATATCAGAAGAATTGCTGAAATATTTATGCTATGCTTTTGAAGAAAAGCAGCTTACATTCAAGAACTGGTCTGGCTGAGGTTTTTTCTGACTATTTAATGTCCTGGCTTTTCTTTGACTTCCTGCTGTGGAAAAGGATGACTTTCAGGGAGATGGCAATCTCCATGGAAAGTCTCTGATGGTGAAGTGTGTAGATGGGTTTGTGGCCATGGGAGAGCAGCAGTGGTGCACACCCTGTTCCCACCTCTTTCCTACAGCTTCTCCTGTTCTCCACTCCAAGACAAAGCTAAACAGAGGCTGGCCTTGCCTTGAGAGGATGCCTCGCCTGGCATCCGTGTCCTCAGGTCTTTCAGGTTCAGCAACTAAATCACAGATGAGGCTGGAATACTATTTAAGTGAAACTGTACCAGGCAGTTCACTTCTGCCTTGTGTTGGTACTGTCATGACAGCTGCACACAGAAGTGGTGCCTAAGAAGCAGCCTGGTGGATTGGAAAGAAACACACACACACACACATATATATAATGTGTGTACTGCAATCTTCTTCAAAGGATAGTGGATGATTCATGCTAGAGAGAGCCCACCTTTCTCACAGGGCACTCACCCTGTCCTTTGAAGCTGATAAAATAGTTTTCAGGTTTTAAGCAGAAACCCCTGCAATGTCACCAGTTAAAGTTTTCAGAGAAGACCCGGAGCTGGGAAGGAGGAGAAGGGGAATGGTGGCGATGATGGCAGCAGCAGCAGCAGCTCTGCTCCCAGCCTCTGGCAGAGCATCCCTGGGCTCTCTGCATGCACAAGTGAACAACAGTGAGCACGAAAGCCAGGCTTTAGCTAAGGTTGTACTTTTCTCTGCCAACTCCCCGTCATCTTGCCAGACTAAGCAGAGGGTCTGACTAGCCCCTGCCCATCACTGCTGGTTTCAGTCAGCCCATCCTGTAAGACAAAGAAAGAGACAAAGTTCTCAACTCCTTACAGATCAGGGCATTAAAATTCAATATTCAACGTGACTTCCCTAGTGACTTAACCATCCTGTCTTGTGATATAAGCCTTATGGCAACACCCAGACCAGCACAGGGTCAAGGACCGCAAAGCTGGTTTTGGGGATCAGAGGTCAGAGTTACCCAGAGCAGCTCCTTCCTGAACAGCCTAAAACTGCCTGTGTTTAGCCACACCATGGCTGCAGCCGGGCCGGCGTCACAAACAGCTGTAATCCAATTAATGGATGTGACTTGGGGGGGAAATGGAGAGAACAAGGGAATGTGGTGGTGTCGTGAGACAGTTTGAGTGAAACACTTTTTAGCCACCCTTTCAAAGAGCTTCTATCAAGTGCTTTATTTTTAATGCTTCAATTTGCTTTCCTCTTCTTGATTGTAATACCCTTCTTGAACTTTGCAAATAAAATGTGCTTTCCCTTTTGATTTTTGTCATCATCTCCCTGGCAAATTATCAGACTTTTAATTCTAAGCCTCCATTTCACTCCCCCCTCCACCCTGACTACCAGCAGCGTGAGAAGTTAATAAAGTATTTCTCCTGGATTCCCTGCTCTCCAGTGAATCAGCACTCTGCTCACAGCCCTGGGCGAGGTATATTAGATGAGTTGTACTGCTCTTTCTCTTCAGAAGAAGAGGAATGAGATGTTAACCAAGGTCTGGAACCAGATAAGTCTATTACAACCTGGATTGTACTAACTTCTCTGTCAAAAGTCTTCTTCAGTTGAAGCAAGGTCATAACCCCATGTCTGTAATTGCAAAATGTTCCTTTTCTGCCAGTATCTCAAACGACTGGAAGCAGAAGAGATGCCTCTGGAAGAAAAAAGGCAGTGCTGGAAATTAATACACAGTCCTTAATGACAACCTACGAGGAAGCTGTAAGTGCCTGGATGCTATCTATATAGAAACCACAAGCTAAATCAGAGCCAGCGGTGCTACTTTCAGGTTACTACAAAGAATTGCAAAAAGAAAGATGATCCAGAATAGACTGGCCAGCAGAGAAACAGGCACACTGAGCAGCTCATCTCCAGTTGTGGTACAGAGAGGAGAATGGTTCTTCCTCAGGTCTCAGCCCATGTGCCTGCCCTGGGCAGACCCAGCCATCAGAAAGGATCCCTGCTTTAAGGCAGCCCCTTAAAGCCACTTCTGGGCTTATCACAACTGCTTAACAAGAGTAAAAGAGCCACAGGGCTGTTCTACTGGCTGGTTGTTACCCACTGGCTGCTGGGAAGGCCAGGTCAGAGGCTTAATTTGCTTGATAATGATGAAATTCAGACATGATACTGAGGATGGTGCAGGCACCTGGGACCGACATCTTCTGGGGTCAGCAAGAAATAGAAAATGATGAAGCCACCACAGAACACAACAGCCAGACAACTCCATGGGGCAGCAAATGCAGCTAAGTTGGCCACATCCCTACAGATAGGTTCTCCAGGGCCAGGGAAATGGAACTTTTTTCCTCAGGAACATGAAGACATCTGTGAGGGCAGTTATTTGAACCAGTGTCACAGAAAATGATGTGGGTAATGACAGATAGTGTCAGCTCGTGCTGCTGTTTCAGTTACTGGGAAAAAATGAGAAGAGGGCAGAAATAGAAACAAATGGAAGAGAAATTTCTAACAAAGGTCAGGGAGAAGGTTTTATTTTTATCTCTCCACCTTTCTTTGTTCAGATAATAAGCAGCCTGTGCCACCAGAAGGACCCTGTCCAGATACACATCCTTGGCCTGGCTCTATACTGAGGTCCTAGAGGTCTTGGCATGGTGTGTTAAATACCCACCATTGCTTTCCCAGAGCCTTCCTCTTCCTCTCATACCTAACTGGGGACCAAGCAGTTGCCAAGCACAGGCTGCCTTGGCAGCACCCAGGGATCCCTCAGAGAAGCAGCACCTTTGGTATGCCTGCACAACACTCACGTCTAGTGAAGAAAATGAGGTGGCATTTGATCTCTGCTGCAACTATTGTCTAACTTCCCCTGATTTCTGAAGGACCAGGGTTCCACTCTGGGAAAGTTGCATTTCCTTGGCTGACACTCCTTGCATCCGTGTTCCTTTGACAGTCATCTCCACACCTTCAGAAGGGATGCTGAAGTCCAGGCATTATCGCACTGTACCTCCACATGAAACACTAAATAAATAGAATACTAAAATCTGATGAAAGATAGCACAGAAGTACAAACTACTGAGGATTCTGTCTCACTCTCACTCCCTGTCTGTGCTAGTGCTGGTAGCCAGCCCAAAAGAGGTGCAGCCTGGCTAGGAACAGGATGCTCAGGCTTGTTCCTGAGCTGCCTGGGACCAGAAACAGGGCCATGCACGGGAACAAGGGAAAAGCCAGCTCTGCCCTGGCGTGGCTGTGCTGTGCAGGGCAGAGGCAAAGGCAGACATCCATGGTGGATCTGGACCACAGCACAGCCTGCCCATGGGACAGTGCCCAGCAGCTACCGCTGAGAGAGAACAAGGGAGTGTGGAGAGCGTCTGAGTGAAGGACTTCAGTGCTCTCAGCAGCGCTGAGGGTTAGCCTGTTTCTGGCTCATTCTGTGATAATGCAGCTTGTGTTTTGGATGCTTGCTTGCACTTAAGCCTTTTAATCACTTGTTCATTAAGAAAAGGTTTTCAAGACACCTTGCTGAGAGGCAGCATTTCATATACCTCTGAGGAGAAAAAAAAAACCACTTAGTCAAACACTCGAGCCACTCAGATCCTAATGATAGAATAGTAATGAGATTGAAGTGTATTATCAACTTAATGATAAACTAAGAGATTTGGCACCCATAACATGGGTTGGCTCTTTAGCCCCCTTGGCTGGTTCCTGAAGGATATGTAAGATGCAACTGGTGGGGGCTGGAATGAGGTTATTTTTCTGTTGGGAAGTAGGCCAACTAAATTGCATTTTAAAAATGGTTTCGTGATACATTGGAGGAGTGGTCCAAGGTCGTGAAAAAACCCCTAGACCTTCCTTCATGTCATGAGATTCATGACATAACGGTATCAGAAATTGAATTTATGGAGGGAAAATTCCTGATGGGGTGCATATTATTTCTTATTTACCTCTATGCACATCAGTCTTGAGGTGTAAATTGACATTCCTTAACTCGTGCTGGAAGAACTAATAGTTTTGGGTCAAAAGGGAGGTAAAGTCAATGACTAAGCCCAACTTGTCCACAGTTATCCTGGATTCCTTCTGAGAGCTTAACCCTTCCTTGAGAAGCCTCCTTTTGTCATTGCTAAAGGCCACCACTGGCAAACCTGGAGAAAGCTCTCATATACAATGGTGGTCAGACCACCATTGTAGTTGGGATAGATACCTTTTTTTCTTTTTCTGCAAAGCCATCAGAATTTTAATGTCTTTTTTCTGTGCTGTTCTTGGATCCTCACTGCTGAGCAGCCAAGATATGAGCTTGCCAGTCCTGCACTTACTGCAGACTTTTCTCTGGCTGTTGTGAAATGGAGAGAGTTGCCCATGACACCACACCTACATGAATATTGCATTTGCTAGGAACTGATGCAGCTGTACATACTTATATACACAAACATATTGATTGGTCACATATAAAGCACAATCTAATGCAATGCCCACCTAAGCAATTTGCAATTGTTTTAAAGGATCCTTTTCTGACAGAGTGATTCATTTCTAATCCACACAGACACAGGCCACTTAGAGTGTTTTGCCTTTAAGAGTACTCCTCAGCTTGGCCAAAAGGCAAACCAGATCTGCTGGAGGCCCAGGGAGCCCAGAAAGCTAGGCAAAAACCTGGGCTTTAAAATCTCCATCTCCCCAAATATAATCCTATTTTTTTGAGGTGAGCTCATCTCAAGTACTTGGAAGTCTGGCCCAACCATTTCTGGGCCATCCAGGGGGATAACACACTGTGAAATAACATGCTGGGGAAGCCTCAGGAGGAACAACTGAGGTGGGGGTGCCACATGAGCAGCGGCTGAGGTCTCTTGGTTTGTTCAGCCTGTTCAGGGAATGGCATGAAGCTGAGTCAGGGGAGGTTTAGATTGGATATTAGGGAAAGGTGCTTCACCCAGAGAGTGCCTGGGCCCTGGAGCAGGCTCCCTAGGGAAGTGGTCACAGCACCAAGCCCAACAGAGCTCAGGAAGGGTTTGCACAATGCTCTTGGGCATGTGGTGTGATTCTCAGGTTATCCTGAACAGGGCAGGAAAGTTGGAAAAGGTGATCCTTGAGGGTTCCCTCCTGTTCAGAATGTTCTGTGATTCTACCAAATCAAACTTGCATGAGGGCATAGGTGTCTGTTTAGGATGGAGGGTGATAGTCAGGAGGGGGTAGGTTCAATTGAAATTGAAAGACTCCCAGCACAAGTCTAAAATTCTTATCACAACTCCAAAATGCTCAGATAACTGCATTCTTTTCAGAGAGGATGTTTTATTTTTGCTTAGACTTTGTGGTTTCAGAGTCAAAACAGATATTATGGAACTTTTTTCACTACTGGGAAGAAAACACATTTCAGTCAAGCCCTACAGAAACATGTGCCTTTGGAGCATCTAATTTAAAGCTGAGGCTTCAACTCATCCCCAAATTTCAGTCCTAAAGGACCAGACATGTAAATATACCCTCTTAGCTTGCACACCTCATTGTGGAGCATCAGCAGTGGCTCTCAGTGCCCTGGGATGGGCCTGACCACATGGAGAAATGCTGCAGCTTATGGCAAAGCTCCTGTGGGAGCCCAGGGAGCCAGGAGCATGGCTGGCACCCTGGCCAGGAGGTGCCCTGCAGGGTACATGTGTTACTGGGCATCACCAGCAGCAGGGCTGGGGCACAGCAGTAGCAGTCACACCAATTCTTGTCTCCTGAGACATCTTCCCAGAAATGTCACTGATGCCCCACACCACGCTGCCATCTCTCATCTGGGATCTACAGTTGCAAACCCCTGCCCAGTAGCAGGGGGATTATGTGTGTCCATGTGCTCTCCAGGTACCACAGGAGCCATTTCTCCAGGCAGCAGACACCTCTTTCTTGGGTGTGCTGGTGATTCCCAGCAGCTCCCAGCACTCCCTGTCCTTGTCTGAGCTCAGGCAGATCCAGTGCTATTACAGCACAGTTCTGGGGCACCTCACTGCTTATTTTGAAGCCTGGGACTAAATTTGTCAGATAAACACAACATTATTGTCATTAGTAACGAATACAATAGACAATAATTTCACTCCTTGAAAATGAAAAGGCACCAGCTTTTCCTAAGGTGATTTTTTTCCCCTCTCAATCTCTTACATGTCTAAATACAGACCTCTCAAAATCAGCTCTATCTGTTATGTAAATCACTTTAATAGAAGGGTTAAAAATGCTTCACACCATCATGCTGTATGGGCTGGGGTGCATTTCTGTCACTCACCGATGTTCAGCTTCGCACTCTGAGGCTCAGAGGTCGGTAGCAGACGTAGGCAACATTTTTAAAGAAGAACAGAAGTCAACAAGAAGGGTAAGGGTTTTATCAGCTTCTGTCCTTCTTGCTCTGCTGTAATTATTGTTATTAAAGACTTTTTAACTACATGTTGTAGGATTCTTCTTTCTTGTCTAGTGCAGATCTGGCACCCTGAAGGAGCCTGAGCCACCATGGCTGTTCCTCCTGCAGTAGTGGGATTGTTATTCCCTGCAGCAGCTCTGAACCAGGTGCCTGAACTGACACCATGCTCCTGCTGGTAACCTGAGGCACACTTTCTGCTTAAAAATTTGGATTAAAACGATCAGGTTTTATTATCCAGCCCCTTTGCTGGCATCAGGGTGTGTGCATGGGGAAGAGGACAGGGCACACTGCAGGAGCGTGGGGAGCTGCTCAGACCACCCACTCCAGCCTCCAAGTTCCCCTTGTCCAAGACCTCCTTCAAAAATCACAGGACATGGAAAACCCACAGTGCAACTCTGCTTTATGGCTGATGTGTTGCTGCTCTCTTTTTCTACAAAAAAATTAGTGGAGCAATAATTTATGGGCAAATAGCATGGTGAAATCTGGAGCGAAATCCCAGTTTAACTGAAGCCAGCAAGGTTTTTGCTTCCTGCATAGCAGGAGTCCACAGGTCAGAGGGAGACAAAATAGAAGATGAGGAAGCAGTTAATTTTCCTTGTGTTTTCCACTGGACTCCCCTCCCATCTTCCCTTTTGCAGCCACGTTCCTCCCTTGCTGCTGGAGTCCTGTCACACTTACAGACAGGCAGACAAACCCCTAAGATGGGACCCTGCTGCTGGATGCTGCAGCCCAGCAAGGAATTTGTTTGTGAAGCAGATTGCTCAAACACCAGAGGAATTTTTACCTTCAGAGGCTGCTTTTCCATTTCTGGTCATCTGACACAAGATAACAGGAGAACAAGGGAAGGAAGAGCTGCAAGGTAAACGTGCCTGGCACTAGGCACTGCTCTGTGCTCTGAGTGCTGGTGTAGCAGGAGATACCCACAGAGAATTCATTCCCCCATCTGTTCCTCTGTAGATCACTTTAAAAATTAACTTACTCTATTAAAAAGAAAATGTGATTGTTACCGTTAAGTGGCTGCAGTGCTAGAGATAATTTGTCCTACCCCCCTCAAATTATATCCAAAAATGCACAATTAATAACACATTAACTTAGACAAAAATGAGTGAGAATAAGTTAAAATTTTGTTATAAATACATTATATTTTGTGTAATAAACAGATTTTTTTCCTGGCCTATAATGTTGCAGAAGAGATAATTCCTCCCTACAGCACATTTCACACTTACCCAATTTCAGACAGATTAGCACAAATGACATTTCTTGCTCAACTCATCTGATTTTAGAAAGCACTCCTCCATCAAGTTACACTACGTTCAGATAATTATTCTATAAATATATTCTTAAACTATTTGTATGAATGGAGCAAAAATGCAGCCACATCAGCTAGACACCCTTCCTGAGCCCAGCAGAGGATGCAGAGCACAGGGAGCTGCCAGGGTCCTTCCAGCAGTGGAGGGAGCAGACATCTGGCAAGGTCAGTATTTGTGCACAGTTCACAAATAAGAGAACAGTCATTAAAATCAAGGGAATACAAATAAAAATAGGTTTTAATGTTTCAAAAAGCTCAAAGGAGGCGTATAAATCCATGAATTTTTCATTAAGGCTGAATCCATTGGAGCCCAGATCCTTCTTTCTAATAAATTCAGTTGTCAGACGCAGAGGCCTTTACTGCACATGCTGACACTGCTCTATCAGTACCCAGGTTAGGGTCTGCTACAGCAGCATTGTCTTCCTTTGTATTTAAATTGATCATGCAATAAAACCTGCTGCTTGAGCAGTGGGTCTTGCATCAATTAAACCACTTAGTTGATCTTCTTTTTATTCCACAGCATATAAAAATAAAATGGCTACAGGTAGCATTTTGTTGTCTTCAGAGCTAATCTGGGATCAGTTCTCTTATGAGAAAAACACTACCTGAAATGAGATGTGAGTTCTGCCTTGTTACACTCCTGAGCACAGAGCAGCATAGTAGCACTCCAGAGAGCCATTTTCCAAAACAGTTTCCTTGCAAGTATTACACTGATATCTTGGGCAAAGCAAAATGTAGAAACATCTTTGTGCAGTTATCAGTAAATTTGACCTTGGAACACTGAGTTCTGTCTGTTTCACAGAATGTTTTAACCACCTTTGGATAAATCCTACATGAAGTTTGCCAGTAATTCTTGTCCTGGCTGATGTTGTGTTAAATCCTTCTCTAAAAGCTTCTTTGCAAGAATGTCACTGCAGTTCTGAGTTTCTAACTTCTTTTATAGCATTGCTGAGATATTGGTGGAAAAGCCACAAAGATGCTAGGCCTGTTAGTATTGATCCTTGCCCTTCATTAAGTCTCCAACCTAACTTTCAGCAAGTTAAAAGAGGTCATAAAATCATAGAATGATTTGGGTTGGAAGCGACCTTAATGACCACCTAGTTCCAATTCCCTTGCCGTGGTCAGGAACAGCTCCCACCAGACCAGGTTGCTCAGAGCCCCATCCAACCTGGCCTTGAACACTTCCAGGGATGGGGCATCCACAGCTTTTATGGGCCAACTATGCCAGTGCCTCACCAAGCTTGTAGGGAATAATTTCTTCCTAATAATGTAACTCTACCCTCTCTGAGTTTGAAGATATTCCCCCTTGTCCTGTTGCTACATGCCTTTGTAAGAAATTCTTCTACAGCTCTCCTGCAGCCCCTTTAGGTGCTGGAAGTGGTTCTAAGGTCCCCCTGCAGCCTTCTCTTCTCCAGGCTGAAGAACAGCAACTCTCTGTCCTTGTAGAAGAGGTGCTTCAGCTCTGATCAGCAGCCACTAGCAGCCAGAACAGCATTTCATTCTCCAAGCTGTGAACAGCCAGGAGTTTTGTGACCATTCCTTTTCTGTTTCATGACTGCACCTCCGTGCCTCTGCGTGGATTGCTGTCCTTCACTTGCTGGTTCACCTGGAATCCAGTTAGCTGGTTAAGAGGGTGCAGGACCTGGTGGTAGTGCCCTTTGCTTCAAGCAGTGTCTGTACTACAGAAAGGTGCAGTGGCTTCCTAGGTGGCTTCTGTGATGAGAAACTTAACTTCAGGATCTCCTCACCACTGATTCAGCTTGGGCAGCACCTGGAAGTTCAGCCAGGGAAGATATTTGGGATCGAGTCTTCATCCCACCCCCCATTTGCAAAAGCAAAGCTCAATTAACTGCCTCAAAGGCACACTGGGGATCTGCAGTGAGACAGGCTTGGAGTCCACTTTCTTATATATTATAATGCATTTGAAGAACAAAGTACAGCTATTCTAAAAGGTATGTAGAAATTATTAGTACTCAGCTGATTCAGGAAATGTATGGAGAATAACTCTAATAAAGTCTATGACAAATAAAGATGCGAGGGATAAAAATCCCTGTGAATTTTTAATCCAAGAAATAAAGAACATAGTGTTAATACAGCATAATTGTTTCATTAAATATTTAAAATATACCTTCCACACTAAATTCATATTTTAACAAATATCTATTCTGTTTATAAACTTGTAACACATTTTATGAATATTGCATACAGGCAGGAGAAACTTCCTCAATAAAAAGAACTTAATCCTTACATATTCAGCCTCTTGATCGAACATTTCCCTTTCATGTCAGGATACATTTGTATAATTCATTATAATTTATAAATTTTCTACTTAGAGATAATGCAATTACAAATGTTTCTTGCAAATCTTTCTTACTGGCCTTACATACCGTTTCATTTAAATATCATTCTGTTATTTACAATTGCTTCATTTTAATGAGAAAAGATGTTCAGAACCAATTATTTAATTGCATGGTGCATTGCCACACACTATTCATCTCTTTCAAAACAATTTGCATTTTGTGTATTTGGAGCAGATATCAGAAAACATTATTGTAATTTTCTCAAATAACATTTTTGCAACGTGCCACCACTTGGGGCAAGAGCTGATACAACAATGGAAATCAGCAGTCTCAGCAGCCTTACCAAGCTTGTATCCTCCTTTACTAGATGGAATAAATATCTTACTGTAAGCAGAACTTTATCTGGCAACAACTTTAATCCCCTGAAAACTGAGCTGAAAATGTTCATTTGGATGGGGCTTGTAAATGTGCCTTATTTTTCATGTTCCCAAAAGAGTGGGCAAATCCACCAGAAACTCTTGCTGTGAAGGAAAGCTTCTTAACCCCACCATATCTCAGTAAAGACATCCATACAGTGCTCTTTTTTGTTCTTTTTATTTTTGCCTTTTTTTTCTTTCCTTTTTGTCACTTTCATTTAATGAAAGTCCAGGTTGTTAGAGGAAAAGGAGCTGAACAATGAAATCACCTGTAGGCAGACAACATCTCTATAGCACAGCAACAGCCTTCCACAGAGTTTTGGTGAGGGTTTTTTTTGCAGTGTGTTTTTGGGTTTTCCCCATTTCTACATCATTAAAATTCATAGGAAATAGCAGTTGCAGGAGGCCATCTAACATTGCCAGCAGAGATGGTTATTTGTGCCTTGATGCTCTTTGAAATAAAATTGTCAGTTTTTCATCTGGTATAAAAATATCAATATGGATGCCATCATATTTTCTTAGACCAAGGGGATGTGCTCACACCTCACTTCTGCAAATACTGAACCAACTGGTGCATGGTATTACACAAGACCTCCTAAATGAATGTTTAATTTTGCATGGTTGTCTGAGCAATTGTTACCACTTCCTATGGGCACAGGGGTTACAAAACATCTTTAATTACTTCACTATACAACTGAGGTTTTTTCCCACTTGACCCCTCCCTCACTAATTGCTCCTCAAAATCCTGCCTGTCCCCATCATCAGTGCATGACTGCCTTATTTATTGCACACTTTTCACACCCTGCTCTGAAAGCAGCATTTCACAAACATTGAAGTGACTCGCACGGTACTTCTGGTGAGATGAATTATCAGTGGAGACGGTAATGCATAGAGAGCCAAGACACACTGAGCAAAGACTCCAAACTACCCACTAAGTCAGGATGGAGGGTTTGAAAATGCCTAAGGCTTATCATTTCATAGTACATCATATTTTCTACAGCACTTTATAGGCTCAGAAAACAGCTTCTATTGATTTCAGATGCAACTGTGCATGCCAAGTACTCCTGCAAGACCAGTCCTGAGATTTTGAGCTGGGTACCACAACATGCAAATTGCCACCTCTGAATAGCTTGGTTCCTGTGCCTTTCCACCATCACAAAGGGATTCTGTGGCAGAAAACAAGGCTAGGCTGAGATTCCAGGTGAGGATTCAGCTGTGCCATAGAACAGGTCCCTGTCTGCCCACAGTGCATCGCTGTGTGCAACCCATGTTCTGCTGCTGTGAGAAATGAGATGTAGAGAACCACTCAGCTGGTTTTGCAGCTCTGATCAATTCCAAAAGCAGACTCTTGGTGTACACAGCACTGATCTGTTGCACTCCAGTTGTCCTTTAGGGACCTCAGTTTTGCCCTAAGATACTGTAGATGTACCACAACCAAATGACAGCGGTCCAGGCTGTTTTAGCTTTGGCAGCTTTCAATGTTTGAGGCATTTCCTTTATTAGATTTAACACAGTTACTTTTTCATGCAGTCTTCTGCATCCTTTTTCTGAGAAAGATATTAAAAAATTAATCCCATTATTTAGCATCAGATAACATCCATGTGGTCAGCAGGATAAGTAGTTAATAAACAGATGCATCCCACAATAGAGAGGGTTTTTCATATTTTTGTACTTTAAACAAGTCTGGGATGGGGGATGGTAAAAAGCATGTCCTGACACAAGGGCTTGGCCATAAAAAAAATTGTCAGCCCTCATCCTGAAGCTTTCAAAATTCAGCTGAAAGATCAATGTTTTTCCTCAGCTTCTTTCTGAGAAAAAAATAATGAGCAGTAAACATCCAGCACAGAAAACAATATGCAAATATGCAATAATAAAATAATGCAAACACTTTTCTAGGTACAGAAAGAAATGTTTTATCACATAAAATACCAGCCAAAGGTAATGGCCCCAATGTCTTCTGTAAGCAGAATAGCTTCTACACTCCTAAAAAGTAATTTTAAAAAATAATTTTTTCCAAGGCTTTTTGATTGATTAAATAACAAGCAATGAGCAGGAATCTAGAAAGATCAATGAAATAGTTGTAATCTGTTTGATATGCAATCTTGAGACTGGGGCAGGTGAGTGTGGCCCTGTTTGGGAGGGGGAGGCCAATGCCTTCCAGGAGCATCACCTCCAAGTGACCACTGAAATTCTGTTAATCTAATATTTCATGTTACACCTTTCTTTATGCCCGTGGCTCTCTGACCAACAGCATTAGGATAGATTTCCTGTAGATGCATGGCATGGACAGATACTGGCTTCATTGACATGATCTGTTTTCCCTTCCTGGTCCCCTACTTTCATGCAGGTTTGTGGAACCTGCCTGCAAAACCTCCGGCAGATTTTGCTGGGAAAGGTTCAAAAGTTAAGCAGAGAGGGCAAATTGACGTGATAAGGTCACAAGCCTTTCTATGAAGGAGCTGGAGTGAGGAAGGTGTGTGCATACATGGTCATAGAAGGGCACTGTATACAGAGCACAGCTGGAACAGCTGGAGCCATGCCAGTTGACAGGAACAGAAGATTTGGCACATAATTTGCGTGGTGTGCGAATGGTTTCCTTTTCTTAAAGCAGTGCAACACTTGAAGTAGATTTCTAGGGCATAATTGCTGTAGCTACTGCATGTATTTATTATCTTTGCACAATAACTGACTCCAAAGCTTAATAGAATGGGGTATCATTTCTTGCACAATAGTGATGTCTTGTTAAATTATTCACATTATTTATTTGACAGATACTAATAACCGTTATTTGGTATTCAAGAGGGAGACAAAAATGGCTATTTGTTACATTCCTCCATTATCTAATATTCATAAAACCTATGTGATGCAAAATGTCTCTGATGGATGGCCGTCTAGGATGTGTTTACATGTTTTGTTTTATTAACAGAGAAAACAGCTACTGAAACTTATTTACAACTGTCTCCTGGTGCTCAGGACAGAAAAATTGATTTCTGATCGCCGGTCCCCCTTCTTACACATTCAAAAAATACCCTGATTTGGACCATATCCCGCTCTCACAACATTCCTCAGCCTTTCCCTTTGTGGCTGCCAGCCTGATCTCACATCTGCTAAAATGTGGGCATTGGAATCGTGCTCTGACCCCTCCACACAGGGCTGAGATCCCTCAGGAGGTCTCACTTATCCCAGAGGTAAATGGTGTTGACATTTGCCTTCAGAGATGAAAACCTATTATATGAACATTGGCTGTGCTTTCCAGCCCAGCCAATACCCCACCAAGAAACCGTACCACTCATAGGCTCGATTCATATGACAGAATGGGCTGCAGGCAGGATTTATTTTCCCATTGTCAACTCCCATTGAGGCAAAGGGTATTTAAGTGTTTTAATAGACATTAGTCATGTAAATCCTCAGTTCATCAATGGGAAACAAGGACTCTGAAAACTGTTAAATCTGATTTTCCATGCTTAACCTGCTGCTTCTATCACAATTTTTCTTTTTGTTGTTGTTTTTAAGAATGTTATTTTGTTTATTCAGATATAATGACCTAAATATATTCAGTTATGCAGAACAATGAAGGGAAATCAAGTGTCCTTGATTCCCTGACATGCTCCTATGGAAATAACTGATTAAATCATTCAAAGCAACAGATTTCCTCATCCTCCATTTTAATCATCACATTATATACCACTACTGTTCACAGCCAAACCAGAAATGTATTTTTAAATGCACATCCAGCAGGTCCTTTGTTTGATTTAATCTTTTAAACCCCACAAACAAGTTTATCAGCTGATTCTATAACCTCAACCAATGATCTTTCTCTCTAATTAGCAAAACAGGACCAAACAAATCCCAAAAAAGAAGAACCATTCCAGGTTTCCCTTCCAGTACACCCCAATCAGGGCACAGGAACCAGGCTGTCAGCTCCAAAATGGGAAATTCTCAGATTTCTTTGAATAGCTTAGATATTTGTTTTACTTGCAGCTAAGATCAAACGAAATATGTTTATGAGCTGGCTGCAGGTTGAGATTAGCATTCAAAACCAGCTTGGAAAACCTGGGATCTTTTCTCCAGCAGTAGACACAACCAAATAAATACAGGAACAAGATAGGAATAATGCACTGTACAAGCAAAAGGGTGGTCAGGCAGCAGTGCTGCAGGGGAGGCTGTGGGCTTGAAAGGGTTTTTTGACCCAAACATTAGCCCTGGTGCTCTGGAACAGTCAAGACATGAAACCATCCCTCACAGAAGAATCAAATCCAGTCTTGGACACTGTTTCTAAGCATCCACTGTATGTATTGTAGCTACAATATTTATGGGCAAGAACCCATTTTTTTCATTATTGTTGCCTCTGTATATCACATAGCACTATGGGGTTTGTGTTAAACTAAGGCACTCCATCAGTGATGAAAAAGAAGATGATGGTATTTACTGACTCCATATCCCCAGTAGGAGCTCCAATACATAGTGAGGTTTGTCCAATGAGCTACAGGGCAGGTGACTCTCCTCTTCCTCAGGCCCTGCAGAGCTCAGTCCAGCTCACACACAAGGATGAGAGCAAAACTCAGTGCATACCATCAGCACCACCACTACAGAGACACATCCGTGTGCTTTCCTAAACGATAAGCAGACACCTGGGTGACAGACCTGTCATCACCTTTTGGGGAAGCCAAATAAACTGTGACCAGAGAGTCATCCTCATCCACAGAGCTACCAGTTCTTCTGAAGGGCTGTTACAGATCTTTGGTATCAATTCAACCTGTCTGTCTGATCTTTTTTTCATCACACTGCCTGACAATTTGCTTGGAAGGGAAGGCAGACAGACAAGACTGTGGTTTCCCAAAGCTCCTTTTTTTTTTTTTGAAGAGAGTATCCTATTCACCACCTCCATTTCCTGGCACATGACTGATGGAAGGCAGGGGTTACACATTGTACTCAGCAGTTTGGCAGTCCTGTAATTGAGTCTCCTCGGGAGCCCAGGCTGAACCCCAGCTGGACCCAGTGATTTGTTGCTACTCATTTCATCAGCTTGTTCTAAAACCTCCTCTTCTGACAGTTCAATCTGAGGCTGCTTCTTGCTCATCTCCAGCTGGAAAAAGCTGTGGCATGGGACGTCTTCTGAGGCTCCTCTCCAGCAAACACCAGCACAGAGATCTTGTCTTCCTTTGCTCTTATGGTCCTGTAATCTTTAAGTGCTCCCATTACCCCACAGTCCTCTCTAGGCCCTCTATGTTGGCTGGCAAGTAGCCTCTGCCTGATGTAGCTGAAAATGGTTTTGTTGTTGGGTTTATGCCCAACAATGAAATTATTCCACAAAAATCCGTTTTGGCTGCTTATACTATGGGTTTCCACCTGTTTGCTCTTCTGCTTTCCCTGGTGCGGACACAACCTACACTTCTTAAGGACAACTTTGACAGTCTATCCAGCTGCTTCCCTTCTGCCTGTTTTAATTTCCTTTTAAAACATTTTCTGAAAACTGGAAATACCTTTACTGTAACCAGGTAGTAAGGTGCCTTTTGAGATAACCTGCAAGCATTTTAGCCTCCTGGCTGTTGCTTCTAGCTCCCTACTAACAAGCTGCACATCACCAGCTCCTTTTGGGCACCCAGCTGCTCTATGGGCTGCATTGCTGCTGCACCTGGTGGACACCATGAGCAGACATGGAAACCCACCTATCTGCTAAACAGTCTGAGGATGGGCACCTCCACTTCCTACTGGCCTTCCTCCTTTGCTCTGCTGTGCCTGTAGTCCTTGGCAGGGGGCTGGGGAAGAAGGGAAAAGGCTCTGTTTCTTATTTACCTATCCCACTCTAATCCATCTGGTATGAACCTGGGGAGTGAAGGACTCTTTTTTTTTGGAGGTGGGGATGAAGAGTCCTCTTGGCCTCTTCTCCACCACCTTGTCTGACTCAGCCAAAGCAAGGGAAGTGACCAAGGCTGCCCTGCAGTGCTGTGCTGCTCCTCCACAGCTCCACAGCAGCATGGCCCAACAATGAATGAGAAAACAAACTGCACTGCATGAGGAAACCAGCTCCACTGTGAAGTCTGTGGTCACAGCAAGCAATTACCTCTTCACAGCCTCTAATTCTGACTCCTGTAAAGCCTTCTTCTATGATGCCTGCTCACTAAATACAAATGCAATGGCTCATCTCTTAATATGCATGTGACTGGACTCATGCCTGTGTGCTTCCTGTGCATTTCACAATGCAATAAAAAACCTGCTCCCTGCTCTTAATGACTTTGTGATTTATTGACTTGCCCATCTTTCCTCACTTCAGCTTGCCAAGCTTTATTTATTCCTTTTGTACATCAGTGGAGGGAAATAAACAGCACACACCCCAGCTTTGCAAGCAAACAAATGCCTGATGGTGATACAACAAAATCATCATTAGGAAAAGTCCTTCCTTGAAGGTATTCACATTCACTGCTTTTTTGGCTGCTTGCATAACCAGGCCTACTAAACATGAATAATTATCCCTGCTTGGGATTTCTCCCTAATGCCATTATCTCTAACAACATTGGCAAAGATTTTCCTTCACATACAGCCTTCACTGATCATGGAATCACAAATACATTCACACAAATTGTCTCCTGCATGTTGGAAGAAATGTCTTGGTGTAAATTGCTGAAATTCAAAAAACTTTCAGCACAAAATTTCTCACAACTTGTACCCTCATTATCTCTTGTGGTTATCCACAAAGCAAACTATTCCTCTTTTCTTCAAAAGAGCCGTGCTTCCCAGCTCTGATCCCAAACCACACTCCCATTTTTTTCCCCAGAGACCCAAAGACATAAACTGTCTCTGATTTCACAAGTCCTGCAAAGTCCCTCTAGATTTCTGGGAAACATTGTTTGTTCAAAGAGATCCTTCCCTGGGTGATGTGGACGTGGTGCAATGCTCTCTGTGCTCAGTTTCTCTCTGGCTGTTCCTGCACTTCATGTCTGCTGGTTAGTCTTGTGTGCATGAGAAAGGGAATCAATAAAAGCTGTTAATCTACGCCCCTAGCATCCCTTTGCTCTCACAATGTAACAGACACTAAAAAATAAAGGGCCAAGATTAAGCAAGTGCCAGAACAACTGACTGAATGGGACTCTCAGCAAAGAACAGGTGAGCCAGCTCCAAAACAGCAGGAGGAGGGATCTGTATCCTGAAAAATAAGCAGTGGCTGTGGGGACAAGCAGTGCAAGTTGAGGCACAAATGCTCAATGCTTCTAGAAAAAAACGTCAGCAGGATGGGTCCTTCAGAGAAATCCAGGGACCCCGAGGCCAAGGATGAAACAGCTATCTATTTAAAAAAAAATCACATCTGCATGCAGCACTGATGAAACTAAACTGGAAATATTGAGTGTATTTCTGACATCCATGTTACCAGAAGTCTTTGGAAAAAGTCAGCAAAGATGTAAGGAAGTGAGTTCCAAACTAACTGGACAACCAGGGAATGATTCTCTGGTGGAAGTCTGGGAGTTCAATCTGTCTAGCTCATCAGAAAGATGACTGAGGAATGATTTGATAGACAGCAGCTTTTTCCACTCTAAGGGAGGAAAAATATTGGGCATATAGGAGCTCTTCTAACCTCGTGGAGGAAAAGGACTGCAAATATCAAAGACTGGATGGTGAGATCAGACCTGTTTAATCGGAAATATGACACACATTTTTAGCACTAGGGTTGATGGGCAGTGGGAGCAAACTGCCACAGAAAGTTATGGATTTCCTCACCCTTAATTATTTCAATGAATTATTAAAGTCCTTCTGAAATATGTGCTTCAGGCAAACATGAACATCCTGTGCTTCATACAGAGATTAAATGTGTTACACCGAGGGGCAGAGGAAGCAAAAAGAAATGAGAGTAGCCTTCTGGCCTTGGACACAACCACCATGACCAACCTCCTTCATGCTCTTAGGGGCCCTGATGCCCCTTCAGAGGAGAAAGACAGATTTTTCAGATCTGGCAGTGGTCAGATCTGGGGGCCTGTTTATTTCTTATACAGGGGGCTCTGATTACTCTGCTCCTGGACTTCTGTGCCTGAAGACCTTTGGCAGTACTGCACAAGGCAGGAGAATATTGGTTTTGTTTGCATCTTGGTATTTGCAGAAATGTCTCATCAATTAGCCTTCCCTTCTGACATATGTCCAGTCAGCTGCCACTGATTGAATTATTGCCTTCTGGATTTTATTTCCTTTTTTTTTTTCCTACTAAATAATCCATCTTGCATATCTGGTTCTGTAAAACTAGCATTGTTTCAGAGGATGTTGCTGGCATTTTCTTGGTTCCCCTTTAAAACTTTCCTAACCACCAACATGTGTCCAAACTGGTGTCCACAGGCTGCTGTTGGATACACTCAACTAACACTAGCTGGCAGAACCACATTTCCTGCATGCATTGGCATATTAGCCTATAGAGTTATTCATATCAAAGTGTATTTCTGCTGCTTAGTTGAAATCCTATCATCTTTACCCTTGCAGGGATTTTCTTGGCTGAAGATGCAGTTATTTTTGTCGTTTCCTTGCCAGGCACAACACAAAGGCCTTATTGACTATTCTTGCTGGAGCCAAGGGAAGATACCAAGCAGAGTTTTGCTTACCTGATAGTCTTCAGCTCATAAAAGACTTAAGCTGATACAATTTTCAGCACACTGGGAGCCAGGACTGCTGAGAGCCTGGGTTAGTCATACCAGTTTTTAATTTTTTATTATTGCACCTACTACAATTCATCCATTATAAAAATAGCTCTTTGTACACACACTTCCCATCCTGTTATTTCCACCTTTGGGCAGTTAGTGTCCATAACCCTGTGAACTGGGAATCATCTATGGGAAAACAGTTTTCCTCTTTTGAAAGGCTGAAGCTGTTCCTCATCATGCAGAGAAGGAGCCTGGGAAAAGGTGTGCCAAGGTGGGGAGCCCAAGGCAGCAGACAATCCATGGATGCTCTCTGGGATAAAACCCCCAAGAAGGCGTCTCTCTCGCACAGGAGGAGATGCTTTGCTCATCCTGCAAGCTCACCTGGGGACCCTTGCACTGCCTGGGCAGCTGACATGTGCTGGGAAAACCTCGGCTGCAGAGCTCTGCTGTTTCTCAGATGTTGTGCTGTACAACCTCCTGATCTATACACACAATGCCCTGGCGGAAGCTGGGGGGCATTTCTGAGCCAGGCAAACTGTTCCAGCCAGGGCATCCACTTCCAGCTGAGCTGCTGAGGATGCAGGTCATAAGCATTTGCATTGTGCTGGTCCCTCAACACCTGCATGAGGATGGGTCCAAGTCCTCTCCCACGGAAGGCAGGAGGGAAGAGGGAAGCTTAATGTATGGCACTTGGGGCAACATATGTCATGTCCTTTGCTTTCTGGGATCTAGCTAAATGAAAATACTGTAACTTGGAGCTGGGAATCGCTGGTGTTGGTTCTGAACACAAGGACAGACACAACAGGTCAGAGGAAGGTCTCCGTGGTTAATGACACAAGAGCAGTGTAGGGAAGTGCCTCTCCTTTAGAAACTCAGTCGCCAGACACCGACAGCTCAGAGGGTACCTGAGGCTCAGCTGCTGCCTTCATATTTAACAGCCTTTGTGGGGACTTCTTCCCATCAATCTACCTTGCAATCCATGTCATTTGGGAGGCACCATTAAAAATTTCTGCTGCTGCAAAAGCTACCACAGACATAACTCTTGCTTTGGAGGCAAACCATTCCACCAAGACTTTAAGCCGTGGTATAAATTACAGCAACCTTTGGTCCTTCCAACGCAGCAGGTGGCAGAGGAAGAGGAAATTGAGACTCGTCTCTGACAACCACCTTCATTCCCTTTGCTGAGCCGCCTCCAGCTTTGGCTGACAGTCAAGCTCTGCAGCACAAAAATTCTGAGACCTTGTATGTGTAGCTCACGTGAGCAGCTCTTCCTCCAGAAAAATGTCCCTTGCAAGCCAGGGAGCTGGCCCATAAACAGGTTTTCTTTTCATCAAAAAAGGTTGCAGGTTCAGGCTCTAATTTGTTTGATAATTTTTTTATTGTGCTGGCCAACATGCTAAAAAGAGATTTATTCATGAAAAGGACAATGTCAGCATCTATTCCCTGTGCAAACAGATGAGAAAAAAAATCTGTAAACAGCAAAAGTAAGAGAGAAAGCACAAAGAGCAGCATACTAAATTACCCCTGCCATGTGGGTCACTTTGGAGCATGTTTTTATTTTATTAAACAGCTCCTGCACAAAGTGTGTTTTTGCTCAACTAAGGCATAGTACATTGAATATTAAAATGATGCTGAGGCTCTTAAGTGCTGGGTGCAGGGAGAGAGCAGATACACCCCTTTTATTCCTGGAGTTATTGTTTCACAAACATAAGGTGCTGATGACACTGTGTGTACAACACAGATAGGGCACAAAAAAATCACTGCAGTGGCTTGATAGGGATGATCTGTAGCTGAAAACCCAGTAATGCAGAGAGTAGGTGAGGCAAATGTGCTGAAATGTCAGGATGTGGAATGCCAGGAGAACAACCCTTAAAATAGTTGCACCAAAAATAGCCTCTGTGGACAATAGGAGGGGGGTTCGCCTTCATTTATTTCAATTACCAGCTTCTTGACATGCTGTCCCTTGAGCACTTCTGGTCCCAGACAGAGCAGGAGGCACCCCTTTGTCCCACACATATGTGCCACTGCTGCAGTTCCCGCAGGGATGGGAGCACCCACCAAAAAGCAAAGCGTGCTGGGGCTGCCCCCGCCAGGGGAGGAGACAGTCACCTCGTGTGGCTGGCACCTGCTAAAACTACACCTCCCCAGAAGCTTCAGAGCAGCTCTCTGCAAACAGCAGCAAATCCTCTGAGAGGGCCCAGAGGAAATAAACTGAATGGTGCCTTGTGAGCTGGCAGGGTCTGCACAAGAGCAGGGGACAAGCAGCTCTGGCGGGGAAGCAGACTCCTACCCTCCATCATGTTATCCAGTAACCTGAAAAAATCACCTCTTCCCAATACATCTTCCCTGCAAAGCTGGACCAGCCATCAGGAACTGCAGGCAGTGCCCACACAGTCATCATTTCTCTGGGCAAGAACTTGGATGGTTCTGGAGGAAAAGCCATCCCTCAAGGCTAAATCGGCACACAAGTTCAGGGTGACTCCAGAAATGCTCAACAGCGCCAGTGTGACCTTAGCAAGGCTTAAAGGGAAGGACCTTTGGTTTCTTCAGGTAAAAAAGTTGAAAAACCAGGTGTGTAGGCAAGAACCAAGCCACCATGTGTCTGAGCACAATGGTCTGAGGACTAGTTATGCCAGGCTTAGCTCTCAGTAAGAGGCAGGACGCAAGGCAGGGAGGGGAAACTTCCAAGGAGAACAGAAACATAGGAGATACGCACATTTTGGCATGCAGTGAAGCGCAACTATGTCAGCAAAACTTGTTTTCCAATACATGCAATGAACATAGGTGGGAATTCAGAGCTGGATTTGCAGCCAGCAGCTTACAATTCAGTCTGATGACTCAGGACTTTCAGTTGCTCTGCAAGCAAAGGCTGCTCTGAACTTACTCAGACAGAATTTCCATTTTCCATGACAAGAGGCCATGTCTCACTCTCCTAGCTCTTTTCCTGATAAAGCTGATATTGCTAACTCACAGCATTTCAGAGATTCTGCATGCAGTCATCATAGCCCTGAAGTGCTGTAACCATTGTTTGTTGGCTTTATAGTCACTGTTTCTGTTCTTAAAATGATGTTGTCACACTTTTTCTGAAACCTATTATCTGATGCTGTGTCTGCCAGGTCTCTCTGGGATCAGAGGGTGAAACAGTCATTTGTTTTGTCATTTCTCTCCCTCGGGATGAGATGTTAGAGGCGACTCCTACTCCTGATTTTGGTTTTGTAACAGGGTCGTGGCGTATTTCTGTGTTCTCCCTCTGCAGCATCACCCTGTGCAAGTCCAAAGGGTCCAACTTTTCCTTGAAGCAGAGGGCTCCCAACACCTCCAGGTGACAGCAAAGATAGAAGTGAGATTTATTCCTAGGTCAGGGGTAATTAGGTAACACGGGGTTTGGAATGAATGAAACATAAACAATTCAGGTGTCGGTAAGTATGACATGGAAGTAAATCTGAGTGAAGCTTTGACTCTTTCTAGAGTTGAGTGAACACAGACATTGAAGTGCTTGGGAAGGTACAAGGAAGGAGGCAGAGCGTAGCCTTTGGAAGCATAAATCATAGACTGTATCTATCTTCTCCAGTCATTAGGAAAAAAGAATGAATGACAGAAAAAGAGAAAGGAGAGTAGGTCAACAGAGAAGGGTTAAAGGTTAATTTCCTGATTGCTGGGATATGAAAGGTAATGGCCCCAGATGCCTGTGAATTTCCTATTTCCTTTCAAAAGAGGCATCATCATTTAATGCACTCTTTCATTGCCCCTTTCACATCAGTTTCCTCATACTCCAAAGCAGTCTTTTCTTCTGCTGTTAAGCATTACATTTCACATACTGTGGACCTTGAGGGTTTTGACGTCTGCTGCTGGTGGCTGTGGCAATGCGGAAGGTCCCCTTCTGATGACTAATGGCATTAGTCACATTTTTACTGGAACCCCTTGTTTATGAACAATTCCAAAGCATTTGTCCAGAGAGCTCAATTTAAATGCAAACATTGCAGCTTGTGTTCCATTTTATGACATCATGAGCTCCCGAACTCCGGTTTATGTCACCTGTAGTCTGCAGGCTGCCCACTGCTCTCATCTTAAGTGGGGGATTTGCATTTTGGAGGGCAGGTGGCATACCAAGGACTTTCTTACAAACAGTGTATGGGAAAGCACAAGAAGCAATCTATGTGTTAAACCAAAGTTTTACAAGATTGAAAGTTTACAAGGTGATGGTGGCAATTGTGACCCTCCCCAGTCATTTTCTACTGTTATATGAATTTGGCAGATCCATTGAAAATGATGAGTATTGACCCCCCAGACTCAGTCAATTCAACTCAGACATCCTTCAGTAATAAATTAATTTTTTTAGGCCTTCTGCTATGGCCCAGCTCCATCATTCCCTGATAGAGGATTAAGGATATGACAAGGGATGTCCCCTGGGCCACACTGCAGCTTTGTAGCCATATGTGAAAATCTCCCCCAGGGTTCCCATAGAGGGTTGCTGGATCCACGTGTGCTGCAGAAGGGCCCAAAAAAAGTCCTTTCTGGAGTAGAGGAAGGGAAGCAGAGGGCTGTCTCTTCCCCAAGCCCCAAGGGAAACTGGCAAGCCTCTGAAGGTCTGAGCTGCAGTCTGCTGCTTTTAGCACTCCTATTGCTGCAAGTGTGGCCCCATGTGGGTACTAGATGGGCAAATCATTTTTGCTGGGCCTTGATCTCTCAGCTGAGTTCAGGGCCCCATTTTGTGTATGATTATTTTGTGGTCACTGGTGTCTAGGTCCTAAACATGGCAGAGCAAGGCAATATTATCTCTCTATTGCAGAGAAAAGGGCTGGCAGCTGGCAGGAGAGCAAGGCAATGGTAGCACAGCACAGGGCAAGAATAAAACCAGATCTACAAAGTGTGGCCCCAACACAACCACAAGCTCACCCTTTGTCTTTTCAAGGCTTTTCAAGTCAAGCTGTGCTGCTCAGAGAGAAGAGCCCACAGGACTGTAATGGGTTAATGGGGTTTGCCAGCTCCTGACAGGGCTAATACAGCACCTACCCTGTTCTGATGTACTGCAAATAAATCAGGGTTCACCTGCTGCTTTTTGGAGAGGAGCTTGAAGTGTCTGGGTAATCAGAAGGCAGCTCTGAACATGTTGTGAGGGTTGCCTGATGGCTGAACTGCTACATCTGCCTGCCCCTAAAAGGATGCTAAATGATGACATACAGATCCAGTGCATGCAACTTACTTTTGTATCCTCCAACTATGTCAAAACAGCATTTTCATTCCAGCAGAGAGCTGGGATCTATGTAAACAGGCCACTAAATGGAGTTACGTGGTATTGGCATTTCTCAGAGCATCAGACATGGATATTGCCATTTTTAAAGACGTGGGATGTAAGATGAATAGATTTCATACCATGACTTCCAAGCCTCCATACTAGTACTTCTGATCAACTGCCCTATTCACTGTAGTTATGGAAGTTATTTATGTTAAATAGATTAAAGGCTAAGCAACTTAGATTTTCTCTGAGTGATTTGTTGTTTCAGCTTCTTTTATGTTAACATCTGTTTGCATTAGTGCGGAAATACCATTCTTGCCTTCCCTTGAGAAAAAAAATTTGCTTGTGGACTCAAGTTTATCTACTTCTTGTTAAAGTACCAATGTCTACTGGGGTGGGGCCAAACAGGCTGGTTCCTGGTGGCCATTACTCAACAAAGCACTTAATTCTTTACACACCTGGTGAGGAAAAGTCTATGGCAGAAGCAGCGAGAAAGACTCCATCTTCTCCCACAAAAATTAATTTAACAGGTTTTCAGCCCAACTCTTTTCCCACTTAAGTCACAAGCCTAATTCCTAGAAATGTACCCTAAGAGCAATTTTATATATTGTAAGTTGCAAGACTCAAATGTAATCAACTCCTTCTGCTATTTGCAGCTTTGCTATTCATTGGCATTAGAGGCAGACTCTTTGGAAACACTTCATAGCACTGTTTAAAGACTTTCAATTTTCTGTTTTGTGTAATGTAACCTAATGTATTCAAAAGTGACTCTGAAAGTATTCTTCTACCATAAGTATAATGGGATGATTACATTACTACGGAAATTTGGGAAATTCATACAAATATGATGACAAATTCTGTGTTTGACTCAGGCTGCTTGTGCACGTTTTCCCCCTCTCTCTCTGCCTGCCGCACCTCTTGATCTGAGCTAGGCATGGATTCGTAGATTGGTTCTTCTTTTGGAACAATTACCAAAACTTCTGTAGTGCCTCTTGTAAGAGTCTCTTAGGCAAGGAGGGAGAAGCTACAGGTGTCTCATACTCAAGCAGGGACACAGCCCTTGCTCTTCAGTGCCTTTGCTGGGCTCTGAAGCCCTGTGTCCCCACCATGGGCAAATGTTTAATTCCACTGGCTGTGCAGCCTGGCTGGGAACATCTGAGCCTGGGATGAGGCAAAGATGTGGCAAAGGGGTGTTTCAGGTGAAGGTGAGCCAGAGGCTTAACCTGAGTACTGCAAGGAGCAGAAAAAAGCAGAGTTTTATACTATACTTCTTTTGTAACCTGCTCCGCCCGAGCTTTGCTGTTTCTTAGTAGTGCTAAGGGTTTAGAGCATCTGTGCACCAGAAAGCTTCCCTAAATCAATAGTCTCCTGCAGCTACATAAATAGCTAACTGGAGCAAAGATGTTTATTTTTGAAGTGGGAGATGTTGCTTCTGCGACAATGTTTTATTATAATGATTTTGATCCTCAACCTGCAATCTTTACACCAAGACAAGACTCCCCTTGATTTCAGTGCAAGCTTTGTCTGACTAAGGATTTCAGAATTAGCTCTTTGCTTTTATTTTTATTGAAAAACAAGCCTGCACTTGACAAGGAAAAAACAGTAAGTGGATCATGTCAGAGATACAAGTTCCTATGAGAAATTTCTAGCAGGAAAAACACAGCTTTTTGATTACATGGCAGGAAGCTGCAAGGTTAAAGCTTCAAGAGTTTTCTGGGAGAAAAATATGCTAATGCACTAATGTGAAGTGTACCTATTCCATCAGGGAAAAAAGGTGCAACCCAGCATACACCTCTGCCTCCTCTCTGTCAGACACTACACAAATGAGTAAAGGTTGCAGCAATGAAATTAATAAAATATAAACATTAGGAAAATAGTTCCACAAAAATTTAAAACATCCATGGAAATAGACACATTTTGATCTAAGGATTTGATCTGAAGAATGAATATACACATCAGTCTATACATATTTCATGCCACCAAAAGGGCCCTGATCCCAAGGAGGATATAATCCTACACAGGAGTGGCAGCTCTGCACCAGTGCACTTCCCTCCAGGAGAACCACCTAAAAACGTGCCATTTGCAGGGAGGAGCCACATGACAATCAAACCCTGCAAAGATGGGGAGTGCATAAAGCTCTACAGCTAACAGTGATTGCAGAGACGTGGAAATGGCAGCAGAGGGGCTGGGGTGTGCCTGCCCAGGGTGGGGGGCTGCCCACCAGCCCTGCTGTGTGGTGCAGACAGGCAAGAGGGACCAGGGAAGCGGGGTGGGCACGGCTCTGCAACACTGGGAATGGAACAGGTAAATGCACAGCTGGGGCTTCACTCGGGACGTGTCCCCTGCCCCCCCGCAACAGTGAACCCCAAAACAAACCCTAGGACAAGATGTCAGCAGAGCAGGGGCATCTACTGCCTGGTCTGGCAAACAGGAGCAAACAGAGTGTTTGGATGGGTTTGGTGATTGGGGTTTTTTGGAGGGGGGACTGCAGTTTGGGAGTCATGGGGTTTTTTCCTGCTTTACATACAAAATTTCCCCTGGAAGCAGAGGGCTGTGAACGTGTCGCTCAGCCCGCAGCTGCTTGCTGAGCCCTGCTATGTGCTTCAGTGCCCGTTGATGCAGCTGGGTGCTCCCAGAAGTTCGTCCCAGCTCTCATTTGTCCGAAAGTCTCGTTTGACACAAAATCGGGATGCAGGCACAGACACAGCAAGGTGAAATGTGCGGGTGTATTCTCCAGAGGGGTGGGGGTGGTGAGATGCCACACTGGAGAGCAGCAGCCCCGTTGCCCAGAAGAGGGGTCAGGAGCCTGAATTAAGTAACTCGGTGTTCCCAGGCACCGGATTTCAGGGGTGGGGAGCAGTGCCAGCCAAGTCTGCTGCTTCTCCAGCTCTCGGCGTGGGCAGCAGGCAGGAGACAAGGACCCTGGCAGGGCGGGTGTTCCCCCGCAGAAGGCTGCACCAAACACTCTTCTTCAGAAGCGCAGGTTCACCAGCATCACGCTGTAAAAGCGAGCTGTCAGCTCACCCTTACTGCAAGCTGTCAGCCCCTTTCAATGAGAACGTGCAGCCTTCTCGATCCTGCTTTTTCAACAGAAAACCCCAGGGTCAGTGTGTTTAATGAAACTCATCCCACCACAGGCGTGGACCGCAGGCACTGTCCCCAGGCCAGCAGAGCGCGAGGTGCGGGGACACAGGCGGCTCCTCCCGCC
>NW_005054351.1:4878047-4879112 GCF_000277835.1 Geospiza fortis | reverse complement strand
CGGTGCGGGAAGATGCGGGGCGATGCGGAGCCTGCTGCGGGCGCGGCGCAGTCGGGGCTGTACGCGTAGGGGTTGCAGGACACGCGTCCCTGAGAGCAGCTGCGGGGAAAAGGGTACTGTTGTACCTCGGTTGTCGGGGTGTGTGTTTCTGGTCGCAGTTGGGTTTTGGGTTTTGTGGGGTTTTTTTTAGTTAAAATTCCTCCAGACTCAGGGGACATCACATTCTAGCCACTATGTACCCCATAAGGAGCAAGCAAAAGCACAATTAATTACTTTTAGGTTTCGTTGGGAAATACAGTATATGAAAAAGCCCTCTTCTGATTGCTGGTGTGTCGGGAAGAGCAGCCGCTTTCCTGGAGCGCGCTTTTGCCAGGCAGATTTTGGGATGCAGGCACTGGGCTGGCATGCGCAGGAAGGTTCCAGAACAGCGGTGCCGCCTGTTCCCTGGGCAAGGGAGCACCCCAGAGCACCCACCTCTCCCTAGGGACTGCGCGAGGGGAATGAGCAATGAGGCTTCCGCACCGACACAGCGCATCTCGCTGTCACCCGGGAGGGGGGATGCCAAGGTACAGCCTGAGCGCTGCGAGTTTGGGATGAGGAGAGCTCGGCTGCCCTCGTGCAGTCGTGGTTTGGTGGCCAGGCTGGAGCTCGGTGCAATCATTAGCGGGGAGCCACCGCGAAATGCCTTTGCTGTGCTGCTTCTACTGACGTGGTTTTGAGAAATCCAGGTTGCCACAACCTGAAAGAAGTCTAAAATGGCCATAGTGGGTGATACTCCCTTGTAGCAATAATGGCTTTTAGCAAGCCCTCTCTCTCTGCAGTAGGGCATTAGCTCTCCTGGTAGCATATGCTGCAGGATGGGTTCTTTTTGCTTTTTAACAAACTAGACCAATTACACAAAATCAGCTGAGAGGGGTGACCTACTTGGAGGGAGAAGAGGGAAAAAAGTGTTTGAGAAGGAGACCTTGATTTTAAATGTCACCTTGTGTGTCCTACCGCTTGTCCTAACCAAGCAGGGTCGTTACCTCTGAAGGTGTGAACTGCATGGCTCAAGGGCTTGCTTTC
>NW_005054351.1:4869005-4878012 GCF_000277835.1 Geospiza fortis | reverse complement strand
CAGCAGGAAAGAAATAGTTTCTCCTGAAGGGACATTTCAGGTGTTTCTTAAACATTCTTGCATTACAGCTGTAGCATCAAGAGGTTAAAATACCTAGAACATTTCTCCTTACCCTGTCTCTCACACACCACGTTTAAAATTAGAACATCATTAGTAAAATCGTAGGTGACTCCGGGGAAGCAGGGGATATTTTACGGCTGAAAGTCACAAAGCCATCAAATAACATCTTCACAAATACCTGGGTCTTGCAGGTCTTCAACGTGGCTGGCACTGACACAGCTACCTTCCTGCATGTGGCTCCGTGCAACCTGTAAGTACAAGAGATCTTTCCATGAATTTTGTGTGTGTGTGTGTGTGTATTTTAGTAGATTCATGGTCTCTTCCTCCCGCTTTAAATAGGTGGGTTGATTGCGACAAACGGGGAACGTAGCATATTGCAGATGTTTTTGGTTCTGGGGCATCATGGGTAATATCTGAAAGGCTCTGCTTCTCATACCAAAAAAAAAAAGAAAAGTAACTAGGAAAGAATTTACCTGTGTTTCCAGTGCTTGCATTATCAGCACCTATCCCCTATTAAAGAATGAGATGTACTTCAAATAATTTGTGACAATGTTATGGCCTTGCTTGAACCATTAAAATGTTGGAAGGTAGGTACCCCAAGGATTCCATTAATACCACTTAACAGTCAAGGAGCAGATGAAAACTGAAAAGCAAAAGTGAGGTATGGTAACGAATTAAGTTATTTAATGTGGAAATAGTCTTTTTAATGTAAAAAGAATGAAAACTGTCTTACCAGCATGAAACATCGACATATTAAATGTGCGTTCAGAAGGGAAGAGTTGGCCGCATTTCACCACAGGTTAAGTAATTGTGGGTTCATAGGACTCTGTCAAATACATCCTGAGGAATATCAGTTCAAGAAGTAAGGTTTCTTCACAATATGCCTGCATTTTACCTTGAAAAGAAGTCCACATTTCTGAAAATTCTTGCTACTGCATATAGGCATGATGGCTGCCTGGCTATGTGAGAGCGGTTTTTAAAAGATGCTGTGGAGACGAAAAATAATGGGTGCTCATAAGATCAGTATTAAAAAAAGAAGGAAGGGAAGAATTGGGCCTTCTCATGAAAACTGTGTCCTACCTGACTATTTCCCCTTTAATCCATCAAGCTAAGAGGTGCTCCATTTTGACTTGTATTAGCATAATATTGTTGTTGGCCACTGTTAGAGAGGCTTGTATTTTAAAAGATAGATGAGGCATTTAGTTAAATCGAGAGTACATAAACCTGGGAAAATGTTCTGTTACTTTAAATTGTTTTGAAAACAGGAATTGTTTTCTGTACTCTGGAAGTGTCTTCAATATTCCCTCACAGTGTGTTCTTGGTATTTCATGATAAGGTATGGCTGCCTCAAATCACATAAATAGAGGTTAAGTAAATGTGACATTCTTTCATTATAAACTTGTCAGTTACTGTTCTTATGAATGGTTCAATTCATGTGTTTATTGAAAATCTCATCATTTCACAAGCATGAAGTTTTTAACATTCTTTTCACATACTGTGCATTTGCGTAGTGTCAATATATGTGCATGGTGCAAGGAGAGAAAAGAGCACTATTCATCTTATTGCACCCGTTGCATTTGATATGTCATATGCAGATAAAGTGAGGTTGATGCAGGATGTGTGCATGGAAAAATCCTCGTTCTTGAAATAGATTTAGAATAAGAAATTGACCAATATAGGCTTGCCTGGTTTTGGGGAGGAGTGGGTGCTTTGAAGAAGGGTTGGGTTTTTTCCTTCCGGTAATTAATTTTTAAAGAAGTGGTTTCCTAGTTTAAGAAACCAGCAAGGGAGGGAGAGATGCAAGACATTATTACAAGAAAAGGTCAGTACTATGCTGTTCCTTCATTGTTTCATTCATGGGTTTGGGTGGGTTTTTTTTGTTTGTTTTTTTTTCCTTCTTGTGTCTGACCTGCCAAAAGATTATTTAGGAGGGGAGGGAAAGAACAGAGTGTGTTTATAAGGTAGACACATGTATCGGAGGGAATGCTTAATTAGGAAATTGTGATACAGCCCTACAGCCTAATGGAGTGAGAAGATGACAATTCTCAGCCAGCTGGGTGGGGCACAATGCAGTGCTAACTGTAAGCCTTTTGTCTAATAAAAATGCCTGAAACAAAGTGGTTGACTGGTAGTCAGCATCCCACTTGACCTTTTTAAAACCAGGAAAACAAAGTTAATGAATGTATCTTTCAGTCGCCACCCTGTATATCGGGATTTTTGTGCATTACTGGAGAGCCACGACTCTGGCAGCTTTGGTTCTTATCGCAGCACGGCTATTCAGAGTTTGAAAGATGATTTGTGAAATTGTGCCTGTTGAAATTATTAAAGCCTCGAGCGAAAGAAAGCCCTGTATACAGCTGCTAAACTACTTTGTCTGACTGGTTTTGAGGTTTCTTGTCAGTGCAATGAACTAACTTCACCAGAGTTTCACAGGGCTGCTGGAAAATACAAATCTTCCTGTTCCTAAGCTGTGCTTTAAGTCTCCTGTATTACTGAATAGTTGGAATTACTAGATAATTACAGCAAACCCAGTGCATTATGTAAGTTAAATGTAGACATTGTTTAAAACTTTATTTTAATGAGGTAAGGCATTCCTAAATGCTCTTGCTAGAAAAATTATTTTGAGCTTTTTTTTTAAATGCTGAAAATACTGCATGACTATTAAAGAATTTGTAGCATTTTGTAAGCAGGATACTGACAAGACGCTGTTGTTTTTTAATGCTCTAGAATGTAAAATCAAGTCTAATAGTCCCAGATATGTGTAAGTAGCTATTTATGTGTTGCTAAATTTGAAACAGTATAAATTGTATAGCTTGTGCAGGACCCTGGTAAGCCTGCATCTATTGAAAATGGTGTAGAAGAGTCTGTTCTGATGCAGATCATCAGCGTGAGGGGAATTTTATATGGGTGTGAGATACCTTGGAAACAGAACTAATATTTGTGCTGGTTTGTTAGTACATTAAATGCTTAATTACTTCCTTTGAACACGATTGAGGAGGTTGATTTACAAATTAATACTTGTTTTTAATGCTAGGTGACAGTATCGCCACTGAAATGCAGAATTCTCTGTGGTTTACACTTTCTGTAAAGACAAACAATTTAATTTGCATGTATCAAAAAGAAAATGGTGGCTTCTTCATCTCTCGGTGAAGACTGAATAGAAAACTGATGTGGTGATGTCTTAGCACCGGGGCACTGTTTCGCAGAGAATAATGTATGCGCTGAAATGTCATCATAAAATTAGACAAACTTTTTAATGAGCAGTGAACGTTTTAAGATGCAGTTCCTTTCTGCTGCGCTTAATGTCTGAATGTTATAACGGTGTCTGCATTAATAGAACACACTCAGGCTCATGCATTGTGTTATAGATAAAACAGGCAATAGGCTGGAGAGGGGAAATGTAAGTGCTATCCAGGAACTGATTTTTCTTAGGCTCGCTGTAGAATATTCAATAAGATGAAAAAGTATAAATGGTAAATGGTACATATTTATCATCTGAGCATTATTGATCTAGATGAAAAGAAAACAAGTAAAAATCAGCATTTTAAACAGAACTTAAAAATGAATCTCTAAGACTTTGAAACCTGTAATCAATGTAAATTGGAGGGGAGGAGAAGGAAAGGATTGGGGGAACAGTTGCAGGCATTGAGCACATGTTCTACTTCTTCAGCTTTGTCAAGGAAATAGGTGTCGTGATGAAGAAGATAAAGCAACCACCTAAATTTACTGGATTTCAAATCAACTAGTAGCACTTGTGAATTTTGCGGGGTATTGCTGCAAATCAGCGTGTTGTGTCTGTGCTTTGTTGGAGCAGCAGACCTATTTGCAAAGCTGTTTGTCACACTGTCGTTTTTATTATAATAAGGCTTATATGGAAATACTCCTGCAATGCATCTAAAGAAAAGACGAATGGCAGCATTTATGGGAGGTGGCAGATTATACCACGGTGCCTGCGTGGGGAGGAGGGGGTTGGTGGCATTTGTCCCAGCCCCCTTACTAAAGAGGGATTGACATCACTTTGTTTAATTATGAGGCACATTGCGCTGGACTAATGCAAAGATTAACACAATGGGGCCCTTAACCTGGTTAAGGAGTCGGGGTCCTGCCCCAAGGTAAATAATGAATACGAGTTTGTTTGCCCAGTGGGTCTTACTGGGTGCAAAAACGGCTGGGAGTCTGTTCCTTTTCCTTTTTAACTGTTTGTCTAGCACATAAATCAATTAAAATTAGGAGTGTTTTGGAAGAAGGTTGGCCTTTCTAAACAAACCAAGAGACTTGGATTTTGTTTTTTTATTTCCACTGAAGGGTCTGATCCCATTTTAATACTTTTGAACTTTAAAAGCAAACCCATCAATTTCAAGATAAAGAAAAATAAATGGTGACCACTTTAGCTGATATAAAGCCACAGCTGCCCTTGTGGACTCGTGATGTTCATCCTCTGTAGTCATTGTGGACCTCTGTAATGCAGCAATATGATGTTAATTCTTGCAAATTTGGAATTTAATTTTTCTTGACACATAAAAGAGACAAATCTGAGCAGGGAGGTAGAGATGAGGAAAAAAAAGTGGATTTTCTCTTTGTGAAAGACTACTTTCCCTGCTGAATAGATTTAATTTCTCTTACTTGCATGAAGGATGTAAGTCCTGAAGGAACATGCAGGCTTTATGTGCAGGAAGTTGCAAAGCTGGACTCAAGTTCCTTGGCATTCTGATGAGTCACACTTCTCCCTGTGGGCCTCACCTGGGATGGATAGCTTTGGCTGAGTTTTTGGCTGTTCTTGGTTCTGCTGAAAACCTATGTTTGTCTTGGAGGCTGACAGATAAGAAATCATTAATTTTAAGGGTTTACTAAAGTGTGATCCTAAATTAGAATGCTTCTGAAAACAGATCTAGTCTAGCTTTAGATTACAACTGGGGAAAAAAAGATTGTAAATTATCATTTTGGTTAACTATCAAGGCAAGGATGCGGCAGACAGTTTTGGAGCACACTGCAGGAAAATGTCTGCCTTCATTTTTCTTGGCTGGGCTCACAGCCGTGAGCTCTGCCCCAAGTCATCGCTGCTGGCTCGTGGTCCCACTAGCTCAGCTGAGGTGCACCTTGCACTCCTGGCATCCTCTGTTAGCACAGGCTCCGTGCTCTCACTCACATTGCCGGCAGGCTGTGGACTTTCATCCTGAGCAGCTTGACTCATCAAGACCTCTGAAAGCAAATATTAGCAAGGCAGGGGCCAAAAGCTCTGCCAGGGGAATGGTGCCATTGACTGCAGTTGAGCTGAGACGTTCCCTGCTGGTGGCCACATCGTGGCTGTGCATCCCCTTCCCCCAGCACAGCATCCTCCCAGAGAGGAGGGTCTGCAAAGGCACCAGGAAAGTCTCTTACCACCTGGTTTCCAACTCAGAGTTAGCCAGCTTACCAGAGCAGGGTAGTCTAGCCTAAAGAAAGAAAAATCTAGCCCTCAGTGACTGATGCCTCATGTGTCACAGATGATCATCAGCCTCGCTATGCCAGAGCAGGTACCAGTGCTTTGGCACTAGCTCTGCTTGCAAGTCACCATTAAAGGCTTGCAGGTCCATTGGAAGCCAGTGGAAATGCTTTTGGCATGCTGTGGTACATATGGTATTGGTAAAGGTGCTGGTGGCTGTACCTTTACATCTCTGCTCTTGGCTGATGTCCGGGTCCAAGGGAGCTAAGGAAGAGCCAGACAGAAAACTGGACAAAACCCCACACTCCTAGTGTGGGTTGTGCCCTGCTTTTTCCCCATCCCAGTCTGGTATGTTACCAGTTCTGGGAGCTACTGAGGATGGGCACAGCCTGAGGAGCTTGGAGCTGGTTACTGGCAGGGAAAAGCTTGCTCCCAAAAGGGAGGATGATGTTGCAGCTGATTTCAGAAGTACAACCTCTTCAGGTCTTCCAGTGGGTTTCCAGCTAGGCTGTAAAAGTTTCTTTCTTTTCCTTCAATGCTTCTTCTTTAAAAGTTAAAGGCACTGCCTGGTGTCTAATTCTAGGATTGAAGGCTGGGTGTGCAGGGACTTAAGATGGCTCAATCTGTCACAGATGCCAAGCCTGACCTTGGACACGCAGATGAGCTTCCCTGTAGCGTTGCTTTTACAGCAAAGACTTGGGTGAGGTGGCAGAAATGATGTTTATTGACGTCTTCCAAGCATGCTGTGAGGTCTAATATTTGTAAAGATGTTTGTGGTTCTTTGGGAAGAAAGGCAGTCTGCTTCTGGCTGGCACTCCTGCTTCTAACCCTTGCTTGGGTTGGGAGTGAGGTGGGAAGCATGGTTTGAATCTCCACTCCTCCTACTCACCAGGGGCTCCTTTAGCAAACAGGGACAGATTTCCTGGATAAAGGGTTTGATCCCCAGAGTGCTTGAATGCATTATCCAGCTGGCTGTCAATATCAGAGCTGCTGGAGTGGGGAGTGTACAGGGTTGCATGCAGTCTTCTTTTGGATAACAGAAGATGCTTTTTTCCTTGTTTTGTGCTTTAAGTGAAAACAAAGTCTGCTGGCAGGAGAAGACTCAGAAGCACAGTGTGCTCTGTAGCCTGCAAAGGGGGCTTTGACACTGCTTGGAGCTGAGCAGCCAGAGCGAGGATGGGATTTACTGCTGTGAGTGATGTGCTCTCTTCCCTCTGTGGTGTTCTCAGTGGGAAGGCTCCACATCTGCCTGTGACTTTTGCCCCCGGACAGCAGCACTTGCTGGATTATGGAGGCTGTCATTTATCATCACTGTCTCTGACTGTAAAAGACAGTCCAGCGCTCCTGACAAAGTGATGGGAGGATTGGGTATGGTCGAGAAACAGCTTGCAGGCTTTTTTAACTAAAAGTGATTTCAGAGGAAGTAAAGCAGGTTGGGAGAGAGGTAAAGACTGCCAAAGACCTTCAGCAACAACTTTTCAACCTTGCACAGAGGGTTGAAATCTGTATGAAGAATGGAAAGTGGAAAAAATAAGTGTGCCTGGCCACAGCTGGAGATAGGGGTTATTTAAGAAAATAAAGACCGGAAGGACTTGTATTCAGAAAGGTCAGAAGGATTAGGATTCCTTCCAGGGAAAGCCAGTGGGAGGTGAGTTCTCTGGGAAGGAAGATGCAGCATATGTCAGAAAAGGGAACTGGGGGATCACCCAGGTGCTGCAGGGGACTCCTCAGGAGTTGTGGGTACACCAGGTACAGGGAACTTGGGAGCATCTTCTTGCTGTGCATGTGCCAGGAGGCTGGTGTCCAGCTGAGCAACAAATAGCCTGTTTGAGGGGGGGCAGAGGTTGAATAGTAATGGGATTATCAGCACACTTGTAATCCAAAAACTAACAAGTCCTGGTACTTGCTAGTTAAATTCTACTCCCATTAAAATCTGCTGGTTTTCTTTTGGTCTCAGCAGATACAGCTGCTATGCCAAAAAGTGGATAAACTGCCCAGGTTCACCATGAGCATCTATAAGAAAGGTGCTGAGTATTCACATACCTGGTTTTATTGAGAGCTGTGGTGCTCTGTACTGCTTTTTTATTTTAGGGCTTGTTACCTATTCATGCAGTGTCAGTACTCTGGAGACCTCCTGGTTTTCCTTCAGACATGTTTTCAGTGACATAACAGTGACTGTGTAAAACCCATTTGCCTAAGTCCCAAGCAGGGTTGATCAGTTTAAAAGATAATCCAACAGTGTTAGGAAAACAAGTTGAAGGTTCCACAAAAATTCAGCAGACACTTCCATCTGAGTGCAAATGGGCACCTAGCAGGGTGCAGTGTGCTGTGCAGATGACTGCACCAGGAAAGTTCTGCTGCTGTCTGGTGGCTGTACTGCCCAGAGACACAGGCAGGACTTCTGGTCACTGCTACCAGGTGGGGGGAGAGAAGCTGCTGATTTTGTGCCATGTGTGTCCACTGCGTGTCAAATCCTGGTGAGGCTCGAGGGAACAGTGGAGCAAGCCCGTGGAATTAGGGTGAGTCCCTCCTCCCATACTCCCACACTGTCATCCCTTCACCAGCAAGGTGCCTTAAAAGCCACTAATCTGCTCTCTTGTGGAAAGTGTGGGGTTTTTTGTGGCAACTGCCAGATCCTGCCCAGTCCTATCAGTGTCACAGACTCTGCTGCCTGCCTGTTTCTGTGGCCATCCCAGTCTTGGTGAGCTCCCTTCATGGCTCATCCTGTTCCTCCCTGGCTGCCGCTGTGCCTGCAGCAGGTCTGGGTGCTGTCACAGACTGGCATCCCCATGCAGCGGTGATGCAAATAACAGATGGTGCAAGAAGCTCCTGTCTTCAGTGCGTCCCAGCAGAGGCACAGATGCAAGTTCAGGCTTCTCCTTAGGAGCAGGGATTTCTGGAAACACCTACCCCATTAGCAGCAATGGTGGCAGTAGCGGTAGAAAGCTTTAGTAGGTACCTCCACCCACACCCTATTTCAAAATAGTAACGAGAACATTCAGCAGTTGGCAGTCTAATATGTCCAGGGATATACAGATTGTGGTTTTTTTTAAAGCTGTCTTTGCTGGTTATTCAACAGTCATGTGATCAAAAGTTAAAAGGGTTTTATTTTTCTGCATCTCGAAGGTTCAAGTGGCAACAGTTTCTTTGATTCTGCGTCAAAGGGTTTTCTGTTTGACGCAGAATTCAGCCACAGCCCAAGAGCACCGCGGCTTCCCTTCAGTGGTGCGTGGCTGGTGGGTGATAACATATCAAATACCAAGGAACAGCTGAACAAAAGCTCTCTTTTAAACAAACAAAAAAAGCCCTGCACCAAACCTCACAGAGGTCATAGCGCTGCTCGTTAAGCTGTTTTGGACAACTGGGCTAGGATTGGGAAGCACATTGGATGCATGTGCTGTGTCAGGGAAACAGAAAAAAGTAAGTAATCCCTCTCTACTCCTTCTTGCAAAGATAATCCAGGCTAAATCATATCATTCCTTAACTCCACCTGCCCTGAAACTTGGTGAAAGCCACCATTCCTGC
>NW_005054351.1:4856015-4868952 GCF_000277835.1 Geospiza fortis | reverse complement strand
CTGCTTTTATTAGGTCAGGAAGTGTAACTTCACTTCCTCAGGAGATGCAGAGGGACAGGGCTGCCTTGTTGGCTCTAAAGATGCTTAGGACCTACCCGCTCGTATGGAGCCACCAAAAACACAGCGAAGTTGTTGCTACACCTCATGGTTGGTGGGGACAATGTTAGAAGCTGTGGTGTTTGATTGTCTCCAGACTTTTTGGAAGAGATAACTGAGGTGATGCAGGAGATTTTTTCAAACAGGCAGGAAAAGTCTTTCCGGGTACCAGTTTTTGCATTGTCTGCATCTCGCTTTATATTGCTTGGTCATTTTGTAAATAGATCCAGTCAGGAATATGCCTGTTTATACAAACCTGAAAAAAAAATGATAGGTTTTTGTGTGTTGTGCAGCCAGCCTACAAGGGATTTTGTTCTTGCATCTGATTCTGGAGACACCAGTGTGTGTGATTTGCAGTGCTAATGGGGATGTAGGTAAAAAATGAAAGGCAGAAGGGTCTTTGTGCAGAGCAGCAGACCAACCCGACCAGGAGAAGCTCAACCTTGCAAACTGCCAGCTGTTGGAGGATTTGAAGAGGTGTGATAGGGAGCACATGATTTTGCAAAAAGCTTTTAGGAATTAATGCCACCCAGAGCATTTCAACCTCACAGGCAGGTTCCTGGGGCTGGTGGGTAGGGGGGCCAGGCAAGAGGTTTCAAGGGGTTTCCCTCTTGTTGTACCATTAGGTTTTGGGTTTTTCTGGTTGGTTGGTTCTGGGTTTTTTTAATTTTTCTGCCCTCAAATGCTCTGGAGGCTATGCCCTACCTCTCCTGTGACTGGGTAAGCATGGCGAGGCCCCTCATCTGCCATCACCATCCCAAGCAGGGCAAGGGGAGCCAGGTTGTAGGATGCTGAGGCATCCCAACTCAGGGACTCCCCACACTGTGGAAAATGCAGAAACACCGGCAATCCTCCTTGGTCCCTTAAAAGTAAACCACAGGGGATTCAAAAAATGGTGAAACCCAGGGTAGTAATTCTAGAGAATGGCGATTATTTTATTATTGGGAAGAAATCGTCTCTCTGTGTGGGAAGGAAAAAGGAAACTGTGAGAAAGACTGTGTTCAGTAAGGACGCAGGGTGTGGCTCAAGCATCAGTAACAAATGGTGGAAGAAAAAATGCTCTTTGTTCTGCAGTCAGGTGGGTTGACAACTATTCTCACCCATCCCTGGCATGCATAACACCCAATGCAATTAAAAGATCGAGGAAGGCTTGACGTGCTGAAACTGCTGCAAGTGCAGCAAGCAGAGAGATTCAGCCTGGAATCTGCTCCTTTTTTTGCTTTCCAAACAATCACGTTCCGAAGGTTGTCGCTATCAAAATCAGTGTGTTTGTTTCATACTGCTGCATTGTTTTAATGTCCACGTTTTGTGTGTTTAATGCTTCAAATGATAAGTTAAAGCTCTCTAGCACTAAAATTTATACTGGCCTACATGTGACTAGAATTGGACCAAAGTGTGCATTAAAGTGTATTAAAAACATATACATCCATATACGCGTGCAGTACAGCAAATTGACTTGTAATGACAGTCTCGCTAATTGGAAAATAATTTCAAAGCTATTCCTTTTAAACTACCCTTGTTTGTCCCGAAGGTTTAACACTTTTTATTTTCCATTTATTTAACTAAAAAGAAAAATTACATTCACAGTTGCTTTTCGATTGCTACAGGCTAAAACAGTACCTTGAGCTTAAAAAAACCCCTACCATCATGGTTTTTTATGCTTTGTTCATTCTGCTGTGGGTTGGTTTGATTCAGTAACTAAAATGCTGCTGTCTTTTCTCCCCCTAAGCATCGGAACTAAAACTTGGTTTCATTGCAGTTGCTGGCAAGAAGTGAAAATCTTGTGCAAGTGAAATATTGTATGAACTTGTTCATACACAGGCAAGTGGGACTGACTGTGTAAAGCAATGAAAAGAAGATGTGACCAATATACATCTTCTCTCTTTCCATTTTAAATAAATTCTTCTAAGTTTGGGGTCAGGAATTTGGGCGGTTACTTATTTTCTGTGTCTGTATAAATATATATATATATATATATATATTTATATATTCTAAAAATGTCTTATTTCTTTTTCTGGGAGGATGAGAAATCTACTTGCAGATTTACATCTTGTGACATTTCCTTACAACTGCATGCTGGCATATGTACTGCTAGAGGCCAGCCCATCATTTCTTGGTAAAAAGAACCTTTCAGCTCGGTTACCTCCTGTAGAGAGCTAATTTTCCAGCAGTCAGGCTTGATCTGGATAAATAATTAGAGAGCGCGAGAGAGAGATGAAGATGATCACATCAGCGCTGTCTGTAATTCAGTTAATACAGGCAGACCCTGTGATTTTGCGTCTGCAGCGTACTTGCGTGGTCTCAAAAGCCACAGAGGCGAGCAGGCAACAAAGCCAATCGGTTACATTTGTCTTGGAAGAATTAGCGGCACTTTTCATTCATTTGTGGGAAGCCAGCAAACAGCTGCAGCATGCATCTGCAGCACAAGAAGGTGATTCTTGACACGTTCGCTCTCCCCAGCCTGCCCCCACATACGCGAAAAATTTCATCGTGCAATTAATGCTGGGGTATTTCCATCCTTAAGGATGGCTTTTTCTTTTCCTCTGCAGTTTGAGACGTTGAGGTGTTTTTTTTATTTGAGTTAAAATAGGTATTTCGTGTAGCATAGTAAAAGCCGTCTTGGGGAAGCCTACTGTTTTGGCATTTCTGGACTTTTAGTTTTTTGGTTTTCCTTATTTTTTTTTTTTTTTAAGCTCAAAATTATCTGACAGCGATGCTAAAGTGCAGAGATGTGTGCCTGGCTCTCTGAGAAGCAGTAGCATTTCACATGACTTTTAACACCAGTGGAAGAGATCCAGTTAAAGCAAACTGCATTCTCGTGCAGTCTTTGAGGGTATGTTTGTTATTGATGTGCATTTGTTCCTCCCGCGTGCGGTGCTATAAAGGGGTTAAAAATACATCTTTGGTTCACTTTATTCCCAGTGGTAGCTCCATTGCATTTATACATGGATCCGATTAAAATAGGTCAATATCTTTTGTGGAAGGTCTTTTGACACTTTGGTGCATGACTGCAGTACACCTACCTTGAGGATGAATGGACCCGGAGGAAATCCAGGCATTAACAAAACACAGCCTAGGGATACTTTAGGATCACATTCCTTTATTCATCAACTAAATCAAAGGCTTGACAGAAGATATTTTATTGTCGAGTCAGTCTAAATAATACTTTTTGAGGTGACAGATAACTTCTGCTGAAGAAATAAACTAGGTGTTCTGGTAAGAAAAATCTGGATGGTGTGGGATTATGCTTTTCTTTATGCTGCATCATTTGCATGGGAATAAATGTATGTGCTCTAGCTGAAAATTTTCAGAACCTTATTAAAAAGAAAATTGTGCATTCAGGAGTTGCCTTATGGCAGGAAGTCTTTGTCTGCCTGTTTGCTTTATTGCAGTTGTTTGCTGCTTTGAATCGATTTTGTCTACCAAATCAGTATATTGAGGATGACTGGGGAAGGCAGGGTGAAGGGAGAGGGTGCAGCTCTGCAGTTTGCAGGACCAAGAAGGTCTTTGCTGCCTCATGGTGTGTAGGGCTTTTTGCTTCTTTCTTTTTTTTTTTTTTTTAATTAAAAAACCACAAACAAACCTAACTTGGAATTTAGGAATTTCCATAATATAAAGAGGAAGAGGCTTCTTTTCGATATAATGGCGCCATTAACATCTATTAATAATGCAGACAGGGTAAGTAGCTGGAGTTGGAGCTCCCTGGGGGCCTCGTAAAACAGATGTGCACTATATCTTCCCGGATTTGATAGCGGCTGGGGTCGAGGGGGTCGCTGTGGTTCCCGTTTATTTCCTCTGGCAGAGGTTTTCTAATTTAAGCACCTCTGTCTCCTGGCTACAGTTGCCTGCTGTGCCGGGGAGGGGGTGTTCGCGCATTGTCATGCCTGCTGCCGGGAAGGGGGGCACGGCCACAGCGCCCCTGCCTCGCTCGCTGCTGCTGCCTCACGGCTCCTCTCGCTCTCGCCAGCATCTTCTCACATGCGTCTGCTGTTCAGGGTGCTGGAGCCGGGCTCTTTTGTTGATTTTTATTATTATTATTTTTCTCCAAAAAGAAATTAAGGTAAGTGTTTCCTCCTCTGCAGATTATTTTTTTGTCACGGGAAGGAAGAAATCTTCCACCTTTCAAGAGCGTGTAGTGTATCACTTGAGGTGAGGTCTGGCTCCTGGTGGGAAATGCAGTTGCCGTATCCCCTTTTTCAAGATGATGCTTCGCAGTTTTAATTGAATGCATTCACGGTGCTGCCTCTGAATAGATAGCTCTGCGTGTTCTTTCTCTAGCTGTCAGCATTTAACTCTGGGGGTGGGTTATACCGGAAGGACTCAAAAATATTTCATTCTTTATGCTATCTCTTTAATTGCAGATTACTCTGCAAAAGTAATGATAAAATATTAGTGGTCACAGTGTATGGCAAAAAGTCTTTACAATTGGTTCTGTATCAGATGTATTCCTATCATAAAGGTTCAGGTTTGCCTCCAGATCAGTGTGAGATGTGAGCGTCTGTCCTTGTGTGCACTTCCTTTGCAAGGCAGCTTCCTATTTGTATTTAAATGTAGGGGTATGCACTTTTGCTAGCTTGTCACAGATGTGTGCAGAGGAAAAATCCTGGTATCGGATCCAGATCCTTTTCAGCTGCTTCCACCCTCTGCATTATTCCAGTTGAAAGTTTAGAAACGTGCAGAAAGGTAGTATAACTCCTTGGAAAGAAAGAGACAGAGCAGTTACTTCCCTGCCTTTTTTATTCTTCCATTACTATATATGCAAATGACCAACAGCATCTGACTGCGAGGAACACCATATTATATAGGGAAGCATGATGTCTGCTGTATACACTACAGCAAGCCCCTCAGCTGAGAATCAGGTTGCATCTGTTTTTTCAGCGAGCCAAGGGCACATCAGGTAGAAGGAAACAGCAGAGGTGTGTGCAGGTTGTTTTTGGAAGTGCTGCATAAGCCAGCTCATGGCATTTCAGCAGGCAGCTTTCTGAGTAGGATGGATGGACCTTACTCTTCCCCCACATTCACTGAAAACTTAAAAAACAGTTTTCTTCTGATTTTTCCCATGCTTAAGACCCCCTGTATTGCTTTCTTCTCTCCTCCATACCGAGGCAGTGTCCTTGGCAATGTGCACTGACAGACCAGTGCCTCACTTCAAGTGGTACCGCGTGGTTTCGACCAGACCCGTGTCAAACTGGGCTGTGAATGGACACGCTAATAACTTCACTATCTGGCATCATTTAAAAGCATAACATTTGCTCCTCAAATGTTTTCTTTCTCTAATAGTGTCCAAAGCTAAGAGGTAGAAATTAAATTATTTTTTAAAGGTATGTGAGACTGGAAGTAAATTTATAAGCAAAACTGCACTTTATATAAAACTTTAGGTTTTTTCCCTTTTATTAGTCCAGGCTATATTTGCAGATAGTTGTCTTTTTTTTTTTAATATATTGATTGTTCTTATCTTTCTGATAGAATTGCAGTGTAACGCTAATATCATTTAGACTTCAAATGTAAATGCGCAGATTTTACTAGTTTAATGGGTTTAATTTTTAAATATGAGCACATTTGCAAATAACTTTTAAAAACAGAGCCATTTTTCTTGGGGAAATTTGCTGTCTATTACTTCTGGTAATTTTGTTTGCTGAATAACACAGAACATTTGCCCCCTCATTACAGAAAAGGTCAATAAGGCTCATAACTGACAGGTTCAAAAGAACAATAAAATGCTTGGTGTTTTTAATCAGATACTTGAGTCAATGGTTTTTATTGATATTTTGCTAACTTATAGTCTGTTCAGTAAATTCTGTTATGAATGTATACAATATTTGTATCATTGAGACCTTTCTTTGTGAAATTGGTGTGTGAAGCTATGATTGCTGTTAGTGCTCAGTGAATCCTTTTCTCCTGACTCTGTGAAGCAATTCCAGAATTAATTGAAGACCTAAACATTAACCAGCATAAGGAGAGATGGTAGGACCAAGCTTTGTGTTTTATAATTTATACACAAAACCAACAAACCTAAAACCATTTTTTTTTGTTTGTGGCATAGGTGGTTTATTTGGGCCCCTTTTGGATTAGCAGTGACAAATTTAACATCCGAAATGCTGTTCAGATGCATATTTGGTGGCTTAATATTTAATGACTGATTATGATTGAGTTTATATATAATTCTCCTTTGCCCTGGTAAGACTTTCTCCATGAAATGAAGTCAGACTATATGGATTTTGAGCCGTTGCTGTACATTTTCCTCTAATTCTTCTACAAGGGGAAAATACACTCACAGATACAATCAGTAATAGGAAATAAAAAATTTAATTTCTTTTATAGTACAATTGCTGTCTGGATAATCAAAGCATTATTTTTTTTAAGGTAGAATAATAAACAAAGGTACAAGCAAAATTGTCCGCTTAGGGAACTTTGCTGAATATAAAAATACATTGCCAGAATTCAGGCTTCCGCATTCTTTGGGAAACAAAGGAAAGATCCTCTTTCCTTTGTTAATGGTATTTATCATCTTTAACTCATTAGTTGCTGAAGGCAGAGATGAAATGTTGGAGGGACTGGAAATGATCCATTGATAAAATTCACACAAGTTCCTTTGAGGAATGACTGTGTGCTGGTATTTTGCAGTTAAAATACATGCAAAAGTGCATAAGCTGCTGCCATTGCTCCTCTTTAATGCTCCTTAAAGAAGACAGAAATTTTATCTTGTGTTGATGCGTGTTTCATGCCTTCTAAATAAAGAAGAACAATTGCAGGATTCCTCTTTATCTGAACTTTGGGTACGCCCTTGTGTAAAATGGAAGTGCTTTGTGAGGCATCCACGAGAAGGGAACAAAGTAGAAGGTGATATGGGGCTGCTTTACATCACAAGCTGTGATTTGGCCTCTGCTGAAAAAATATCATTTTATTTTTGTCTGAGCCCTCTTAATTTCTTGAGAAGTTAACCTTTTGTAAGTGACTGTCTACAAAGGCAAGGTCAATCATGGGTTGATATAGAGGAGTATATACAAATATATATAAATATATAGATCTCTTTCTTTTAAAATTATCTTGGTTTTCTTTTTTAATTTACATGTTAAGGGAAAGGATATATATCTGAAATGTGAGGGATATTTTTTCCTTTACTTTATGTGGGTGTAGCACTTCCACATAACACATATTTTTTGCTTTTTCCAAGTCCATTGAGTTCTCCTCTAAATTAATTTTAAAGAATTGTGTTTCAGTGGATGCTTCACTACATTGTCTTGCTTACATAAGGCTTATAAACACACAAAGAATTTGCACCTTTTTTTGTTTATTTATTCCCAGTAAATAGTATGTACATGCTCCTTAAACTTTCTGTCACTGGGAAAAATAATTCCTCCATCTAGCAACCCTTACATTTTTGTGTGAGATTTTGCGAATCTCTGACCAGGATCTGTACTGTAGCTGCTTATGATAACTGCCAGCATATTGATGTGAGGGGAGGAGCAGAAATCTTAACAGCTCACACTCCAGACACCCACACTGATTGCAATAGAGGAAACTCTGCAGCAGCAAAACAGAATAGTAAATACAGAGTAAGAAATCGTGAAAATGTGGCAAGTTATAATTACAAAGAGGGCACTTACATCACGCTGAATACTTTTTTTTCTGTGTTTGATACAAGTGAGATTTTTTGCACAGGGAAAATCCACAAATTTGTCAGTTGTATTTTTTGTAATTGCATGTTTTGTGTCTCCTGACTTCTAATTGAGTGACCTCAGAAGGAGGGCTGCTTGTTCTCAGGATTGTGACTGGCTTCCTGCTCCTGAGACTCAGGACCAGGTACCAAAAGAGGCACGTTGGTGGTGAGAGCTGAAGAGCAGCAGTGATTCCCTGAGGATACAATTTTCCCCTTCTTTCTCTTTTGCTCAAGTCAGATATACACAGTGTTACATATATTTCTGTATGTACATGTGGCAGAGTGGCAGTGGATGCACCTTGGAGTCTGCAGGAATTCAATGTCCAGGTACCAAGGATGCACAAGGACAGGGCTTCCAATGTCCCTTTTGGGTTTCCACGCGTGGGAATTTGAATTACTTCACCCAGGTTGTTCCACAGGGATAAGGTTATTTGGATTGCAGAAGGAGATAAATCAGTTATTGAATGTGCCTGGGAAGATGGGAGGCTGCATTTGTGTACAGAATAGGAGACAAGTACTGATTAATTATGCTGTAAAGCAACTAATCGCTTATAAATGTGCGCATGATAAATGTCTGTATTGTACACCCTTGTCCACTTTATCCACAAATGGGCAACCCCTTTGTCTCCCTGAGGACTGCTGCAAATATTCAAAACACCCACCCCTTTTAAAATAAAACCGACCAGTGTAGTGAGCTTTTTGTTCCTCCTCATTGAAATAGTGAATTCACCCCTGTTTGTTGCCCATACAAAATTTGGAAATGACTGGCATGTTGTAAGCAGCCTGACCTGAAGGAGTGGGAGCAGGGACCTCCAGGCTGGCTGTGGGGCACAGCCTTTGCCTCTGCAGGAGAAACGAGCACTGGGCTCTCTGTGAGAAAGGGCTGGAGACACTGCTTTGGGTAGAGCCCCTGGTGTCCATTCCTTCCGAGGCCTCTGCTCTTGGTGCTCAAACAGGAAAGCGGAGGGCTGCCTTTTGGAGTTGAAGGAATTAAGAAAATGTGACTTTGCACCAACTTGCCTTTCATGTCTGCATTTACGAAATCGCATTTTAGTAAAAGGCAAAGTCATTTTCCTGACGCTAGCTGCTTTTGCTCTGACCTTTCCCCAAGGGCACCTGTAATCACAAAGGTATGGTTTACTTCCTTGAGGAAATAGCATCGCTGTCCCTCCCTCCTGCCTGTTTTCTGCCCCAACAATTAATTTTCGTGAGCATCAATGTATCTTCTTTGTGTGTTTAGACCACGAAGACCGCGTAGGGAGATTAAACTGCTGTGCATGACAATTAGGTGTACATGAAACTCTTCATTAGCCTCCGTACTAAAGAAAGGAGAAAATAGATGTCACAGAAAAATTCCTGCCCAGTTCTGCTTCCTCAGCAGATGAGTGGGAGTGTTGAAGTACCTCTTCTGACTCTGGAGCGGCAGCGTGCAGGTTTCCAGGCAAACCTCATCCCCAGGGATGGATGAACTGCAGTGTGGGAATGTAGACAGGGACTGCAGCGTGCTACCAGGTGGTCCTGGTCGTGTGGCTGAACAAGCAGCTGGGGCACCTATTGAGTGAGGGAGGTGCCTCTGTCCCTGGGCATTTCCATCCATCTGCATCGCTTTGTCCATGAGCCTTTGCCACCTCTGAAATGAAGCAGCAGAAGCCAATCCTTCATGGGACTGTGGCCCCCAGCAGAGGGGCTGGAAGGGCTCAGGGTGTGGTGAGAGAGCTGTTCATGTTGGGTCACTGCTGGAAGTCCACTGTGGCTGGTAAAGTGACGCATCATTTTCTGCTTGAACAGTGGAGAGGTTTTTCTCAACACCTTGCACGCTCCTTGCTCTGTTGGAGCTGAGCTTTGAACTGGTTTAAATTCATAAAACACTAAGGAATATGCAGATTTTTGTATCAAAAGTCGGATCCAAGAGGCTATTAAATACTATAAGTACTCTATAATTGGCTCGATTAGTCTAATATTAACTCTAAGTGACACTTAAGTGACATCAACTGTGACAACAGAAGTGACATTTTTGAATTGCCTTATTTTTAGGGAGAATGTTGATCATGGCTTTTTCAATTGTCACTGTGGCATAATGCTCATAGACCAACATATTTCTGGCAAGCGTGACATGTCCCTTTTCTCTGGTGTCAGGGGTGTGGACAGTGAGCCTTGCTGCTGCTCAGTAGGGTTCCTGCACTGACAATATGCATTTGTGTCAAGAGGAAAACATGGATATGGTTTTCTAACCATATTCAGAATGAAAAGATTTCTTGAGAAATATTTTTGATTCGCTAACAGTAATCTTTACAGAGGCAAGGAGGAAGAAAAAGATCACCTTTGTTAATGGCAAAGCCTATGAAGCATTGGCTTCAGCAATCTGAGTGCGTGATAAAAGAGCATCAAGACTGCAGCATCCTTTCTTTTTCCTCCTGGTCAGTAGACTCCACATTGTTGACTCTGCTGTAGCTTTCTGAGGGTAACAGTTCCAATTACTTGGCATCTAGAGAGGGGCAGCTTTCACCACTGTCTATATCCTTGGTTCTGGTGCTCTGGTTCCCAGCCTGATACCAGATACAGAGTGTGACCTTCTCTGCCTTTGCTAAGCCCTGCTTTAGATCTTGAAGCTTGTGTTAGTTTCAGTCATATGGGCCAATACTATTCTTTGAGCTTATGTCCTGGCAGGCTTAAATCCCAACAGTCTAAGAAAGCAACCTCTAAAAGTGTTTTTCCCCTAATCAAGACCCAGTGACTATAGGCAATGTCTTTATTGAGGGTAAATAACAATAGTTCCAGTGAAATTTGATTTTTTTGTAATGATTGTTTCACCTACATTTATAATCATGTGGAAGATGATAGATGCAGAATAATTCTAATAATGAAAAAGATGGTTTAGCTAACTTCCAGTCTTGGTGGATTTCTGTGATTTTGGTGACCGTTTCCCAAAAGATTCAATGCAGAGGCTCTGGCTGATTTGTCCTGTAGGAAGTGCAACATGGATTGTAGATAAGCAGATTGAGGACTGTCATTGTCTCTTCTGATTGACTAGAAATAGCCACATCCACTGTTTTATTACTCTGTTCTTTTTGCCTAATAACTCTTAACTTAAAAGGCCTTTGAGATACAGCTTTGCACTTTTTCAGGCCGTTTCCTGGACAATGGAGCCTTGGTCAGTTTGGCTGATAAATTCTGCCGTAATATATGTCATAAGCCTGGGTAGGAACCTAATTAAATCTGCCTGTGCTTCCCTTTTGCTTCTTCCCTTCTTACAGTCATCGATTGGACTTTTATCCAATATCTTCCGTACCACTTGAAGGAGTGCAACTGTCTGTGCAGAACCTGTGCTGCAGAACAGCACAGATCCAACTTTTCTTAGTGCACCCAGCCATGCATGCAATAACTTCGCTTCATATCCAGATCTTAAATACACTTTCTTGCTTGATATATTTTACATGAAGAACATTTACAAACTAATAATTCTTTTTCTATATGTTCCTGTTGTATTTATTTTCCAGTGGGCTCCTTGAAATTAAGCCTGTGCTAAGTCTGTCACTTCAAACAATCAGAGATTCTTGTCTGTCGTTCTCATGATTACATGAGATAAAATCTATTAAAGATATATTTGCTACATATTTGGTTTAGTCTAATTAGTTAGTTTATAAAAATTCAGCTTTTTAAAATTTCTTGGGTTTTGTGGTCCTAAATTCTGACATAAAACATTGCTTCCTTCACTGCCATTGCTGATGGCAAAGTGTTTTATCCATAATTTAATATTTTCCATATAAGTATTCCAAAAACCTTATCCTCAGTGCTTTGGATATGACAGGGTGGAATCTCATGTGATTAACAAGGGCAGTATGTGTTGTTGTATGCCTCTCCACTGACATTCTCTTCATTCATCTCACGTGTTACAGCTCAAAGGCTGATTATCCAAGAGTCGCAGTCATGGTCACTCTGCTTGAGTGTGATGTGAAGTCTGTCCATTTCTGCTGCATGATATTCCAGAGGACAACTTACTGCGATAACTTTGTAATTTAAAATTGTTCCATGGCTGCATACAGGTGAAACAGAGCTGTGCTGTGTGTCCTGCTTTATTTGAAATGTTTTTCTTGCCTAATCAGTGAATTTATTCTGTATGCTAATGTAAGACTCTTCTCTCCAGTTTCCACCACAGAACTGTGAAGCTTGGAACATCATTACAACTGGAAAGATTGTTTTTATTTGCTAATTCCTGGAAATCTGTCTGTTATCCTGAAGTCAAGGGAATGCAGTTCATGCAAGAAGAACCAAGAACAAGAAGGTTTTCATGGGGTATAACACCACAGTGGGTCATGAGTGTTTAGTTTAGTTGGGTGTTGTTAGGTAGACGTGGTATGTTTGTCATTTGACATCTTAAAGGTCTATGCATGCAGCTCTGTGTTCCCAGCAGAGATCATTAAGTAATAGCAAAGTTCGTGTGTTGGATTGTTGGAGCACATAGAGGTGACTACCAAACCAGAAGAAGACTCTTGTGAATTTTGAATAAGATTTGAGTTCCTATTTTCAGGACTGATCTGTGTTAGGATAATGAAAGGCCATTGCTGGCTGAGTGACCGACGGGTGTAAGCTCTGTACTGTGTGTCCCTTTTACCCAATTTAAAAATCTCTTTTAAGCACTACCACCAAAGATCCTGCTTAATTGTTTCTTTGGGGTTTTTTAGCTATATATAAAAAGAAGAAAGATAGGTCTGTTTCTCTTTGAAATGACACAAAGAAAGAGAGGGAGAAGCACATGGATTAATGGTTACCTGGACTGGAACATTTGCTAGGTGTTCAAATAAAATCCTTGGCTGGTTATATCTATTGATCAGGCCTCATAAAAGGTTTTCTGTCCCAGAAGTAGGTCTGTAAGACCTCTGAGCATGCAGATGATCTTCTTAATGTATCTGGTCAGTTGTCCTGGTTTTGCTTATATCTGAGAAAAGCCTGCAGGAAACAGTGGTAGAGCTGGGCTGCACGGTCACACCCTAATACCTCACTTGCCGAACAAAGCAAACCCTTAATTACAAACTCAACCACATTAAAAAAATTGTTGAGGGCTGACATTTCTGCATGAATTAAATGTGTGATGCGTTTGTTGTGGAGGCATGAGGTTGTAATTAGGGCTTTATAGGATATTGTAAAAGGAGATTAATGTATAGTGTGTTTCCTTATCAGCAG
>NW_005054351.1:4854314-4855889 GCF_000277835.1 Geospiza fortis | reverse complement strand
AGCACAGGGACAGTCCCTGTCCCCAGACGTGTGCCATGCAGGCACAGGCTGTAGGAGCCTGTCTAAAGGGTTTCCATTAAACAGAGTTTAAAAACACTGGGGAGGCAGGGGTTGGTAAGATGGGAGTTGAGAGTGCTTTTTGAGGTTAGTTCTAGCATTTCCTAATTAGCTAGAGTAGCAAAATGCCGCCTGTCTGACCATCATATGCTGCCTGGCAGTGGCAAGGAGGTCTAGCTGGCTCTTGGGCCAGGTGGCAGCTCCATGAGGAAGCTGCACAGGGACACAACTGGGCAATTTCTAGAGAAGTCCACCTGTCTTTTTTTTGGCTGTGGTTCCGAGATTTTGCTGCACTGCAGAGTTTACAGAAATGCCCGTTTCAGCCCTAACCCATCACCAGCCAATTTTTCAAAGCAATTTGCTTGTACAGCCATCTCCCCCTTCCCACACCTACACAAAAGTTTTAAAAAATGTTTCCTTCTTGCTGCCTTCTCCCAGCTTCTCCCTGTACGAACTGAGCCGCACAGCCAAGGTAATTATGAAATCCTTTGCATATGGGCAGGATTGATGTTTTTGACATCTGTCCTCCATTGAGTCAAAATTATGTTTTTAACTTCATCTACGAGTCTTACTTTTTATGTCCAGCACAATGGGTAGGACAGGCCCAGCCCTCTGCATGCACGCTCTCCTGTTCTTTCTCTCCTTCCACGGGAAGCCCCCCATTTCCCCTTTGTGGTGACATAATTTCAGGATTCTTTAAGGCCACCCACGTGCGTACGTAAGCGGTGTGCTGAGCCCTGCATAATGTGGTCACTTGAATGCTTCTGGAATGCCTAGGTATCATGTGAAGATAATGATCCATATAAATGCATTTCATAGCAAGAGACTCATCTATGGATGGTGTGCGTGTAGGTTGCCTTAAGCATTGGAGCTGCTTTTGCGTTTTGTTCCTCTCTCCGCTCACTCAGCCTTAGATCCCTTTTTTCAGCTTTGTATCTTTAAAAAGCTTTGCTTTTGTTAGCTGCACTAGAGATATTAATTGTGCTCACAGAAAGCCACAGTTAGGTGCATATGTATCAAAAGCCACTGTGCTCTTCATCTGGAGGAAAATTGCAGATTGTTTTTTTTTTAGTGATTTGAGTGGTTGGTAGCTGCTCAGTGGGAGAAGAAAGTGGGACTGGTTTTCATACAATTTCTATATTCTTTCATTTTTGTGTGTTTGAGGAAAATGTCAGGTTTTCCACACATGGTTCATCCTGGGTCTGCAGCCCTCCAGAAAAGTTCTGTTCCTAGGGATTGGAGAAACAAAAAAAAATGTTGATTTGCAAAACTATTATTAAAATCAGCGCCAAAATTCATTTTGCTCTTTCTCTCTCAGTGAGACAGCTAAGACACTTGACAGTTTTAGGTGTTGGCTGGTGAGGGGTGGAACTTCCTGTTCCTGTCTGTATGTATAAAAACACGGCTTGTCTTTGATGTGCCAAAGCCTCATGGTCGAGTCATCCCCACGGCCTTCAGTCTTCTCACTCACTTTTGCATCATCTTTCCTCCTGCTGCCAGGAGGAGCATGACGGCCCC
>NW_005054351.1:4832630-4854019 GCF_000277835.1 Geospiza fortis | reverse complement strand
CTGTGAATCATGCCCTTCAGATGCCTGAAGCTGGAGAGCAAATTTCTGCAATTAGTGAGCACAGAAAGTAATCCTGCCCTCACTGTGGCCTTACAAAGACTGCAGACTGATGACATGAGCCAGTTCTTTGCTTAACAGGGACTGTGGATACTACCAGTGTGGTCTTGTTAGAGCTTCTTTGATGCTTAATGTGAGATAGACCCATCTCAAACACATTTTTGGTGTTTTCTTATTTTAGTCCCATACTGGACTCCTGTGAAGACTGTCTTGACTTGTGCCTGTAACCCTGTTTGTTCCTGAAGGCTGAGAGTTACCATCTTCAAATGCCTCATCATTGGCATTGGTGAGAACATGTTGGCTACCAGGCATGCTGATGGGTCATGAGGTGTCATTAGTCTGGAAGTGCTTCATTTGAAGCATATTGCAAAAAAAGAACTCCAAAACTGGACTGGTTCTTGGTTGAGAAATCTGTGTGTCCTCTGACCCCATGTCAACAGGAGAGTTCAGTAGACTTCTTACTTGTGTGTTCTAAGAAAAACCTCACTACAGAACACGTGAACTGGAGAATAGGATAAGATTTAAAATATTCTCTAAAAGATATTTTCTCAGTTAAAGAGGAAATTAAGTGATTTTTGGTTCCGATAATCTTGCCTTCATTTTGAAAAAACACGGCCTATGAAAGTAAACCTGCTAGTCACAAAATAATGCTTTCATAAAAGTTTAAATTAAAAAGAAAAAGAACCCCACTATTAGCATAAATATGATCAGAAATGTGAACAATAACTCAATTTAGAACACCACATTAACATTATTAATCAAAATACTGAAGACAGACTGCTGACAACACTGATCTGTGCGCAGCATATTAGGGAAACAAGGAATAAGGCTTGTATTCTGAGATCATCTATATACTGCAAAGCCAGGATGCATCCATCATGTCACTAAATGTCATTTATTATCCATTGTAGAATAAACTCCTGAGTTAACACTTTTGCACTGCAGGCTGCCAGGAAAAGCAAGAAAGCTTCTTAATGCTGTTCAGATTTGAAAGCATTCATAATTTGTGATGAAGTTAAAAGTACTGATAGAGCATCCCAATCAGAGTTCTGTGAATGAAGAGGATGCACCCCAAAAGAGTCCCTGCTAGACAGCAGATTGTTGGTTTTCAGGAGAGTAAATGGATAAACTTTTCTTATAGCCAAATAACTACCAAGACATTCCTCCTGGGCCTCGAGTGGCAGTGGCACGAAATCAGTTTGTAAATCGCATTGTGTATCACAATGCTACCTCTAATGATTATATGTATTCTAACTTTCAAATAATTTCTTCTCCAGAGTCTTCAAATATTGCCTTGCCTAGTCAAGCAAAACCTTTTTTAATGATGCACTCTGTGAAAGGAAAGCTGTGACAGGATTCTGTGGCTCCCGAGCCAGTGGTTTTCCTTCTACCAGCTGACCCAGGAACACCAAGCTGCTGAAATACCCAACTTTTCCTTCCTGGCAAACCCTGACTAGAACAAACTGTTTGTTCCAGTGCTGCAACATCAAATTTATAGCTTCTCCTTGGAAATAAATGCAGCACTGGAAAAAGGTGCCTGAGAGAGATCAGTAGCAGCATTTTGGTATGTTCCCTACTGAGGAGACAGGGAAGCCATGCCAGCTTCTGTTAGCTTGTCATGCTCTAAAGAGACTGAAGGAGCAAGGATTCAAATAAGCAGGTTTTGGCTTCCCTGCCAAGGTTGCCGCTGGTTTTAAGGGCAGGGCACCTAACACCTGCAAGTGCAGTCATCATCCTGCTGCGTATAGTGAGACACCAAAGAGCTGGTGTGTACTAGTGACTTCTGGGTTCATAATTGTGCAAGAATTGGGCCTTGCTAGGTAAAAGATGCTAAGTTGTCATCACAGTTTTATTCCTTTACCAGTTCTGTATGACTCCTTTTAACTTAATCTGTGTAAAAGCCAACAGCTTTTGTCCTTCTGTCTTATGCAAGTATATTTATATATTTATGATATCATTATATAATGAAACATGATCATCATTTTCACTTCGGTCTGTGTCTTTTTGGATTTCCTCCTAATTCCTTTAATGTCCAAGTAAGACCACAAAATTCCTAATAAAGATTGTTATCTATGAACACTTGAAGGAAAACTTAAAATACTTCCTTTCAGAGCACCTTCGGAGCCCCTGTAAAAGACATAGTATTTTGTACAGATATACAGATGTTATTCAAATTGCTGATAAAGTACATTAGTGAAGAATTCCTACCTGGTTCATCACATCCCCTGCAGTTTCTGGGTGTGTTTGCAAGTTCTGTCACCAGTGTAGATGCTGGCACTCCATACCTTTGTTTGACTGTCTGGTTTAGCACTTGCCGTGGCAGTGGACTTCCATAAACCAGAGGTGGGAAACAAGTGGCACAAGAAGCCTTGTGCACCAGTCAGTGTTTGATTGCAGCTAGAGTATCTTTACCAGTTCAATATTTTATACACTTAATTAAGCAGAGGGATCTTTCCCATGAAGCAGATTCCAAGTCTGTATCCACTCCTGTTGAAGTGGGTTGGCCTTGGGGGCTGTGTCAGAAGAGATGAATGTGATGCAAAAGAGAGTGCCTGGGTTTACAGGGGAAAAACCTTGACATTAGCATTATCCCTACAGTTAAACCATGAGCAGTAATTTCTGTCCATTATTGTCGCTGCTGAAGAAATCCCCAATGACGCAGTGGTTACCCAAAAGTATGATACCTGGCTTCTTTGTAGTACGTGTTGCGGTCCTAAATTCTTCAGATGGTTTTAAATTTGGGTTGAAATACTGCTTTGCACTAGGACAAATATTTTAAATCTTCTTTTCACTTTAGTTACATGTTGCTGAGCTAGGATTCAATGTCCCGTTTTACAGCCAGCCTCATCAATGTCACTTAGGTCAGAACCCAGACATATGGCCCCAATATTACCTAGGTGTGACATAATTTTCAGTTGCTAAAGAAATGCAGACTCTGAAATGGAGGAGAAGGTGGAAGGGAGGCAGTTATAGACTACTGCAGGCTGTAGTCTATAATTGGGAATCTTTACTTTTATTAAAAAATGTCTTAGCAGAAGCTTTGTTGTTCATCTTTCCATATGAGTGGATATATTCTCATTGTCTCCTGTTAAGAGGAGTATTTTTAACAGCTATTGAAAGGTCCTTGGGGTACATGTGTGTAATAATAATTTTTTACTTTTAAAGGAAATCATCTGTAAATCCCATTAGTTATAATTTTTCAATTTTCATCTTTCTAAGCGTGATTTAACTTCAAGTGTTGCAGTCCTTAAATCTAATTAAAGAATCGCCTTTAGTTCCCATCAGAAAGTCGACCTACTGATTGAACGCTGGAGATGAGCAAATTAAAGGCTGCACTCATTCTGGTATGAAAGAACTGTGGGGACATTCCTGGGGTGTGGGACACAAAAAAATGTGGCTGCTCCCTCACAGAAGTGTAGATCTGATCTCACGCCAGTGGGGCTGCAGGAGGACCCAGTGGGGCTGCAGTGGGTGGGTGGAGGAGGCACCATTCTCCTGATGCCTTCCTGGGAGGAGATCGCTGCCGAGGGGAGAGGGCCACAAAACCATGTCTGCCCCTTCAGCCAGGGTCCTGGTGGGCAGCAGTGATCCCTTTCCCCATCAGCACAGTGTGTGGCCTCCCCCTGCTGCGGCAGCCCCACTTTGTGCTCTGCAATATCCGATAGCAGCAACCATGGAAACCGCTGCTGATGGTGGCTTACAAAAGAATTTGTTAATTAAAACATGTTTAAAATTATAATAAACTCACTATCTTAAATCCACCAGGGATATTGCAAACGGTATCCCACTCTGCCATCACTCTCCAAAGCTGAAATGCAGCTGGGGATGAAATGCCCCTTTGCATCCAGTTCTCATCTCCTGTTATCTTAGCACACAGTCAGAAGGCGTATATTAGTATTAAATTTTTTAGAGTTGCAGCAATGAGGGCTTGACCCAGCCCTGTGGCTGCCTATAAACTCTGTTATCTGTCCCCCAGTTTAGCAGTGCAGGGTTTGTCCCAGCCCTTGCTGGAGGAGGCTCTGCAGTGGAGACTTTCTCAAGAGAACAGGGAAGATAAAGGGGAGCAAGCAAGGAGACAATGAAGCTGAATAGGCTGGAAAACAGGGCAGAACCACTGCAAAGAGAATGTGAGACTAAAGATCAGACTAACTTCACAGTGACTGAAGGGAAGTAAAAAGCTAAAACCCCATTGAAACTTGTGGGTGATTGAGCTGAGGAATGCTGCATGTTCTGAGTCCCGTAGGGTCTCACAGGCAGTAACCAAGCTCTCTTTGTGGGCTGGATCCATGCTACATGTGATTCCAACCATGGTTTGCTGCCTTGGCATGCAGGAATCACACGGTGCAGGAGGGCTGTGAACCTGAGAACCCAGCAATCTTTGCTAAAAACAGCTCTGAGCATCACTGAACGAGCACCTAGATGATGTTCTTTAAAAAAAGATGATGGGTTTTGCCATGTGGAACAAAAGCAGGGAAGAGTAGAATCCAGTAAGGAACACTCTTTGAGGCAGAAGGGTTAATGGAGTTTGAGTGTGAGTCTCTTGACTGATCTCTTTCCTAGGGCAGTTAAAGGTGAGCCTGTGGGTAGATGGGCAGAAGCACCAGCACTTCTGCAGGAGCTCTCTTCCAGCAGGGTTTGTGGCATGCAAGACTCTCTGTAAGCTGAGGAAGGAGTATTTGGCATTCTTATGTACACATGGGCAGATGAGTTCAAACCCTGCTCTGTTTTAAGGCATCCAGAATACAGAATATTAATTCATTAGTGTTTTCTGTTCATCAAGGCAATGAAAATTGCCTTTTTAAAAATCATTATTAGTTTACTTTATAAAAGGCTATAAAATAAGGGCTGTATTTGAATCTTTCCAAGGAAATATTAACTTACACTAAGGTCAAAATGTCTCAAGTTCTTATCCGTGTTATTTCTTTATAATTCTTATCACAAATTGACCTTTTCTCCCAGTAGAAATAATTGGTTCTGGTCAATAACAAACCTCATCTCAGGCAACACAAGAGACATTCTGTAATGCCTCAAAATATCCCTACTGGGTAATGTAGACCACCAAATTAGTACTATTAAACTTTTTAGCCTTTAACTTTTAAAACCCAGGAATTTGAACACTGCCCACAAACAAAACTAAACATGCTGAAATCTTTTTGCTTTATGTAATTTTTCCATGTTATCATTCACTTAAACAAAAATGCAGTGATCTCTATGGGTAATTTCTGTTTACTACTGTCACCAATAATTAATTTTGTGGGTAAAATAAATGTATTAAAATGGAGAACTGCATTTCAGCAACATACCTACAGTTAAACAGTGTTACACCTCTGTGTGTTGATGATTCAAACCAGTCAATTTGTAATTTGCTTCCTAACCTCCAGGAGGAACAAAAATGAACTGCGCCGAGAAAGAAAAAGGACAGAAATTTTATTGGCCTGTCTTGCTGAGTAAAGTGATGGATAAAAAGTAATTCTGTGAACAGCATAACTTGTTTTATTGTGGAATGAAACAACATGCTTGGAAAATGGTTGCTTCCCTCTCTGACATGGTTGTTCCACATCTGACACCAGTAGTGCCCCTCACAAAAGTTCTAAAGACAGCTAAAAGTTGCATTAAGGAAATCATTTCAAGCTGACTCATTTCAATAGGTGAACAAAATCGCTGGATCATCTGACAATGGCATGTAAAAAGTACATGTTTGTGTATTTCCTTTGCTAGCAATGTGAAGCAGAGGTACCAGGGTTTTTTTTCAAACCTTTCCTCCCCTCTTTTATTTAATGGTGTTGGTGAGTGATGGAAGAGAGCAGGCAGCTCCATAGCAAGGCCCCTGTCATTCAGACTGCAAGGAGACAAGAGGCGGCAGTCTGCCTCTTGTCTTTCTCCCTGTAGAAATGAGGCTCTCCATCACTGATACAATAATCTCCTAAAGTGTAAAAACTGTAAAATGCCAGTTTGTACCAGGTACAGGTGTATACTGCTTTAACCTGATTTCATAAAACTTAACAGAGTTTTTGATTACTTTTTGTAGTATGTCATGTTACTCAAGTGCTGTTTCAGATAGGAGGTGCAGCAGAGAGCTGTCTGTGTTGCCACAGGCTCCAGCCAGAGGAGATTCCCTTGGCTCTGTGGCCTGGAGAAGAGTTTGCATTTCAAATTCACTGTAAAAGTCTAATGCAAGTCAGAAGTGGGGAGGGAAGGGAAAACCCACAACCCAGAAAAAAGAAAACTCCTTTTAGCCAACCATCAAGCCTAAGCCCTCCACAGAGCTTCTTCCTCAAGCAGAGACCAAATTGCAGAGGTCTCATTTTCACGTTCCTGGAGAGATACTGAGCTGTTTGGTGGGAAGCAGGTGCTTTGTTGTGGACATTGGCTGTGGCTGGGGTCAGGCATTGTGGATTGCCCTCCAGCTGTGCTTGCAGATGGGCACCAAGGATGGTGTGAGAGGCTGGTGGTGAAAGGCGGAGTTCAGCCCTTCTTCAGAGCAGTCCCTGTGGGGGAGGTGGCTGTACCAGTCTTTCTGTGGTCCAGCAGACCATGCTCTTGTGGAGGGTAAAATTCCATGAGGCAGAGGGCAGTATTCAGGCTGTCCAATTCACTGTCCAAGCAGGGGATGACTCCTGATGGGTGTCTTTTGAAAACTAGGTGGTACTTCAGCAAGATGACAGCTTGCGGGATGTGAACAGAGTTGCATGTACAGCACATGGATTAATCTTCTAAGGTAGCTCATCCTGAGAAGGACTCAGCTGGGGCATTTGTGTGTCTGCTTTGGGGCACAACCCTTCAAGGAAAATGTAGGGAAGGGCAAAGGTTAAACAAGAATGACAACATATTTAGGAAATAGGAAATGGAAGCTTCCATTATTTCAACTTGCTGAAATAATGGAAGCTGTCATCGGGTCTCTTGGCTGGGCTGTGTGACCCTGGAAGGTGTAAATGCCTGCTGGAGAGGAGGAATGGCCTGTGATCTGTCTGCTGTGAGCTGGATAAAGAGCAGTAAGTTGCAGCAAGGAAAATGTAGGTCAGATTTTAGTAAAACCTTTGCAGCTGGATGCTCAGCGAGTTTGAGATAGCTGGATAAATGCTGGTCAGGATGGGTTTAGTTCGCTGGTACTGTGACAGGAGATGGGAGGAGGTTTCTTTGAGCCATGTGTTTCCCTCATTCTCATTTTATGATAGTTAGCACTGGAAAATTACCGCTGCAACCGTGAAAAGTGGGAACCTGCCTTATGTCTGGCAGCTGATGGGCACTATGTGCACACGTGGGCACGGAGGTGAGCAATGAGGGAAGGCAGCTCTCCCAACCTGCTCATCCCATCACAGCCATTGCAGATTGCTGCATTAGTGGGTAGCGCTGCTCCTCTCAGAGATATCCCCTTCTTTGCATATAAATAATTTCTTAAACCTTTCCAACCCTTTTGATTCTGGGATTTTTACTGGTGGCTAAGTAGTGGGTTTGTATCTGATGTCTGCTGCATAGAAATAATATCAGTGCATCTTCCAGCCTGGAATCTGCATTGCCTCGTTGGGGCTTTTTGTCATGTGTCAGGTCACTAACATCACTTCAGTAGGGTTTTCTAATTGCATTTAATATGTCACTTACTATGCACGCCTCATCTGATTTCTATGGCACTAATGAGATAATTTATCTTTGCTGGGTAGCAGTCAGTTGTGTGTTGATAAGGCATTTAATTTTACCAAGTTAGAAAATCTTGGCTGATTTTAGAGAAGGGTCAAAGCCAAGATGATTTTGTATTTTAAAATACTTACCAACTTCAAGTCCTTAATGTTAGCTTTCTTTTTGTCTATTCAGCTAGGGCAGCTCCAGCCTGAATTTTATTCAGAGAATTCATAAAGCTTCTTTTGTCATTTGAGTGATAAAGGAAACCATGAGAAATTCTGTGCTAATATTTATTAGCTGCTTAGGGCTCATTTGGGGAGAGGGAAGATGGCAGGGAGACAGAGCCAGTCTTCCAACGACCAAAGCAACAAGACTTCTTACCGTGCAGCAGTGAAAATCCAGCAAGCAAATTAGTGTGTGGGAGGAATATCTTCCACTAGTTTAATTTTTTTATTTTGTTTTAATTTTCAGGAGTATCTGAAGCTGTGTTCTGTCATTTTAGCCTGATTAAGGGACATCATTTGTAGGAAGAGTTTTAGATTTTAGCCACTTTTTCAAGTACTGTATTTCACTCGTGCACAACAGTTTTCTTGCAAAGTTAATTGCTCTTTTATTTTACAGCAATGCTGACTGTGTTTCATATCTGAAGAAAAATGACATTTGGGTTTTCTAATTTAGAAGCACAAAAGGGGTTGATAGAGGCAGTGTCAGTACCTGATTCACATGCCAGGAAAAGGTGCTTGTGTTAAATTACAGCCTGCTGAAGCTGAGGCCAAAGATAACCTCATTAGACTTTTGGAATAAATGCCATTAATGGGACCACAGGGCTATCATATGGGTCACCTCTTATGTAGATACCAGATTAATTTTCATGAGTAGGATTTCATCATTTAAATCAGGTGTGTGCATGTGTGTATTTTTCTTTTTTAAGCTTTCTTGGTTTTCCCACATTTGGAGATTTTAAGCGTCTAAAAATGTTCGTATTTTCTTAAGTCCACTCTGGCAGAATTTTGGAAAAGGAGACATCTCTGCTTGTGCATTGTCTCTTCCTCTAAGTAAGATCTGTGAGATTCAGAATGCAAGTTACATTTTGTAATGGAAAAAACCCTCTCCTGAGATATGAAAAGAGTAGTCAATTAGAGAATGCTACCATGTTTTTTAAGGCTATGAAAAGGTAGGATAAAATGAGCACTCTGGCTCGTGCTGAGCTCCTTGGGAACAGCTGCTGTGCAGGATTCCTCCTGAAAACCTTGTCCAAACAAATCATCATTTAAATACAGAGTTGTCACTTTACCAAAGCCTCACTCTTGCAAGATCTTTCACGTCTGTGTTTGAGATGGATGTATTGGAGTAGGGGAGCCTGCAATACTTATTTCTCTTTAGCTCTGTTTGGTATGAGGTGAATCAAAGCATAGGGCAGCGCTCAGCTCCTGATCACTCCTGTTTCCCAGTGGCTCAGGGTTTGTCAAACCTGTGCAGAAATCTGGGGTACAGCAATGATGCTCCTTCCCCTTGCACTGCCTCTCCAAGAATGGATACAGATGGTATAATTTTCCCCCTATTTTTAAGACTGGGATAAAGGAAAAAATATCCTATCACAAAACCTAGAGGGTTTTTTTAACCTTTTAAATGCACAGACGAGGTGGATACTGGGTGGACTGTGGTATCAGTGTGATGGATTGGCACAGTTCCCATGTCTCCCATGGGGCCAGCAGAAGCATGTATTATTCTGACATGCTATTTTGAGAGGAAAAAAAAATCATTCAGATCCTTAAATCATCTTTTGTGAGCAAAGATCAGAAAAAAATTACTCCAGTGGCAGACACAGATGTATCAGGTTTTTGAGGCCCTCAAAACATTGCAGTGTTCTTTGTTCCCCACTTCATTGCCACGACTTCAGTCTGCAGGACAGGGTGCTGTGGATTCCTTGAGTGTGTCTGATTTTGCACCAGCCTCCATCACATTTGTGTTTTGAAAATTAGTGTGTCTGTCATGTCTCCCCTGGGAAACAGCTGATTTCTTTGTTTTGGCAAACCAAAATAAAATCTGAGAACAGTATAAGCCCTTTCTTCAAACAGTGGTAGGACCTGATATGCTGAGAGCTTTTGTTTATTCTGATGTCTCTGACCGAGATGTTAATCGCCATCTCAGAAGTGTAAATCAGTTAAAATGGCAAAAAAGAGATTTGGCCTATCTGAAGGATAGGGTCTGGAAAACCCCTGACTGTTGGCAAGATAAAATAATTTGAAAAGCTTTGTAATATTTAACAAATGACCAAAAGCATTTAGGGTACTTTTAAGCTTTTTTTAGGGGAAAAATGCCTTTTAAGCCTGTGGATTTGAAATATTTTCTGCTTGTAACTACCTGCAGGTGGTAATTGAGTATGGCTGAGTTCTAGCAATAGTTTGAGATGAAGGGAGGTGGACATCCATCCTGCTTGGAGTTCCTCTCCAGATTGCTATCACCAATGAGTTTGGGAGTTGGGGTTTCACAGGGAGCAGGGACAAAGGCAGTTGTTCTTGGGTAATGTGCAAAGTGTTCTTTGCGTCTGCAAGCCTCATTGGGGATTTTACCAAAATTGCTTTATTCTGGTATTGAGATTCTTGCCCAGTGCCATTTCACCCACCAGTCAGCAGAGCTGTGTTTTTTTACCAGACAGCTTTTTGCTGAGGTGGTACATCATTTCTAAAACCCTAAATGTTGGTCCCTTTCTCAGCCCCTCTTGTGCAGAGAATGAAATAGGAAGTGCAGTTCCCCATTGCAACATCTTATCTTCATCATCCAAGGATGGATGAAGTGTGTTTGAAGGCATTGGCTCCCTTCTATTACCTCTGTTTGAAGTTGGTTTCCCTGCTGCAAAGCTGGCTGCCTTCCCCTCGGCTAAAATACAGTGCCTACTCAGGAACTGAGTTTGTAAAACCAGTTTTAATCTCTGCATGGGGTGTTAAACTGCTGTTAACCTCAGGCAGGGTCTGTCCCAAGAAATACAGCAGATTGTAGTCCATTCTCTAGCACGTGCTGTCTTCTAGGCTCTCACTTTTTAAGGCAACAAAGCTGAACTTAAACACGAAGCAAGAACAGCTTGGCTTTTTGATCCCTATGCTGAAAGACATCCTCATTTCGGGATCAAGGCAGCTCTGGAAATTCCTACATCTTGAGCAGTTAAATGATGTCAAAAGCTCCAAAATGAATATACATGTGTGCAAAAGAATTACTGAAGTGCTGAAAGCAGCATGACTGTGTCAGTCAATGCCAGAGCCCAAGTGAATAAACCCAGGCCCTGGATTCTTCCTGGCGGATCTGAGCTGGCTGATGAGCGGGTCTTGCTGCAGCCATGCTGCTCACCCTCATGGCTCTGGCAGAGCTGCGGCTTGGGAGTCTGCACTACAGGCCTTGCTCAGCCAAGAGAGATGTGGGCTCTGATTTACATCTGATATTTGAAGGCACTGTCTGCGGGGAAGCCCTTCAGAGAAACACCAGGGCTGGGTCACATCTATTTCTACTCTCTGCTCTGCAGCGTAAAGTGGCTCTCCACTGACGGATGTGATGCTTAATGGCAGTGGTGAATGCATACATATTTCCCAGGTTCTCACTAGAGGGGGGGAAAAAAGCTAAAATGTAGTACTGTGTCTTCAAAAGAATGTGGCCTCTGTGCTTTTTACTGACACAAATGTGGGCTTAGAAGGGAAACCTGCCGGGTATTTCTCATCCCAGATACTAAGGTAGTCCTGTACCAGTAACAGAAAAAGGCTCAGATAACTCTTCACAGAGTCTCTCTGTATTTGGTATTAGACACTGTTCTTCTTTCCTTTTTTTTTTTTTTTTAAAGCAAGTGAATATTTTTATTAAACATCTTGATATTTTCTTATATTAGCTGAGTGAGTAGGTATTTGCATCTGGCTGGTCTGTGACTGGTTTAAGAAGTGTCATCACATAAAGAATTTATCTGGGAACCACATTTAGCTCTTGAGTTGATAAATATAGAAGAATGTATGAATTTCCTGAAAACTGGTGCATGAAGAAATTAAGGGAGAACAGGAGGAAGTTCAATTTTAATTTCTGGCAGGTCAGGGCACAGAATTACTTACTTGTATGTGTGTTGTTTTGCAGCATCAAAGACACACAAATATTTTTCCTTATCTAGTATGCTGGTTGAATTATCAGCTTGGGAATGAGATGTGCATTGAATTTTGACACCAGGGAGAGTCCAAGGAAAGGACTGGTATCATTTTGGTACCAGGTGACATGGCTGTACCATAGCTTAGCAGCTGGCTTAGTGATCTCCAGGGTACAGATTTCTTCCACTTCATTGCCAGCATCCTCTTCCGAGGAGATCAGCGTGGCCTCTTGCAAATAGCTTTGTCCTCTCTCCGACTGACTGTGCTCTTAATAATCAAAACGAGTTGCAGGCATTCCATTAATTGTCCAGATAATTAGCTTTAGGCAATCTGGCATTTCATCTTTGTCTCTGACTTAATCTCAGCTAGTTTTTGTTCAATCGCTGGCATGTGTAATTCCTCATCTATTTTGACATTTCTCTGTCACATTACCATTTGTCAAATTTCAATTCCTCCGGACTCAAGCAAGCTTTGATCAGTCGTGCTGGTCTGCAGCTTCCTTATGCTACATAAAACTCAGATAGTTGTAACTTTTTGTGCCCGCTGATTTGATAAATGTGCATTTGCTGTTCCTGACACATGCTCGCAGCCTTAGCTGGCTTGCCTTGTCCGTCCCGCGGCGCCTCCATGCAGGTTGTTAAACCTTCTGTAAGAGTTCTCATTCCCTGGGTGCATATGTGGTGTTTTAAACCTAATTTTATTTTTTCTTTTATTAATCCCTAGAAGGATGCCAGATGGCGAAACGCAAGGATACGTGCTAGGGCTGCGTGTGCACACACACACACATTTTATTTCTCTGTGTGTGAATGCACAGGGTGATTCAGTGTGATGCAAGGTTTTATTAGATAATAAAGCTCCTTTTTTAAGTTATTCAGGTCACTTTACATGAGGGCTAAAAAAACTCTATTTATTTGGCTCTATGCAGTGTATGACTTTATAGAAAAGCCGTTTAAAAATATCCACTACTGCTGTTTGGGAGCACTTACATTACTGTTCCCCAGAAGTTGGATGCCTTCTGCTGCTGGGTCCAGATGAGAAAGGAAAAGCTGTTATTATGTGTTCATTTGGAAAACTGTGAACCTCCCAGTTAGTGACATTGGTCCCAAAGTGCTAGTGTGAAACGCTGCATGGGCATCAGGGGCTAGCTCTTAAATCTGTCACTGGTTCCCTGGGCATTGCACACTTTACATCTGGAGCCATTTACGAGGCGGAAAGATTTGGCAGTAAAAAAGAGGAAAACATCTTTCTGCTAAGTAGATTTTTTTAAATTAGGTTTGAAACAGCTGAGAAATTCAAAATATTAGATCAATGTCAGGTGGAGAGGTGTTGCATGTGCAGAAGAAAACCAGAAGTGTGTTTGCTGTTTGAAAACTGAGGAAGACATTTGTTCTATGCTTTACTGAATTTCCTATCCTTTAAAGGGAATACATTGGACTTCTTCTCCTGAGGACAGAAAACATTTCCCCTGGTCTTTGTTTTGTTGGGCTTTTTTTTTTCCCTTTATAAGAGCAGCAGCTTTCAGACAGAGAAAACTTTTTCCAAGATACAAGTCCTTTGAAGATCTGTATATGCTGAAAGTGCTGTGCTTGGGACCCAACCAGGACCAAGCACTGCACATCCCAATATTGCACAACTCCTCAGAGATCAGAAGGCATTTTTCTCAGTGATATCTCCAAGTCTTGTGTCCATTTCTGTGTGGGAAAAATGCCTAGGGCTGCTTGTCTTTGAGAGGAAAGTCCAGGAGGCTTCAGAGCTGCTGTTTTGGCTGTGAGATGCAGGGCTGTGGCTCAGCACTTCCTCTTCAGAGACACGGGCTTCTCAGGAGAGGTGTCATGTGCAAACACCACTTTGGGGGAGAATAACATGTGGGCCACTTATTCTAAATGTAAAGGACAGACAGCTGAATTTCTGTCTTTGTGCACACAAGTAATCCTGCTTAAATACATTGTCAAGTGGAAATCATGAAATCCATTACTTCATTTACAACTAGCTGCTGTGTAAGTCCTCTAAGTGGACTTTAAATGCAGTTAGGCTTTTTTAAATATTCTAGTTCCCTTTGGACTGAGTGGAACAGCATGCAGCATTTTCTTTCTTTGGTTTTTTCGGGCTGAACCTGATACGGTCTCTGCAGGGCAGGATGCTGTGTAATGGCTGGATTTTTCATGTTTAGGGCTCAGTTTCTGAAACACTGTGCTAAACTAGGAATTTTTAGCTTATAGTAAATTGAGTTCATACTCTGTTCCTCATTATATACTATTTCATCTTCAAATATAATAGTGTTTTATGGCAAGAAGCATTATTTTTCACAGTCTTTTAGAGCTTAGTACAAACTCATCAAAAGTTGCAGGCTCTGAGATTTTACCAAAACTCATCTTTTTCACAATGACAAATTTCTCACATGCTGGCTTACATGGGGCTGTGGTTGACTGGTTTTAAAAAGCCCTGTTTATCGAGGCCACGCTTACCCTTCTCTTGGTAAAAAAGATTTACCACCTGTAATGCAATAGGTAGGTAGATTTTAAAGCCAGGAGAGGCTGTTAAATTATTTCGTCTGTGTGACACAAGCTATAAAATGTGATTTAAACTGGGCAGTTTCTGCAGTGAATCCCCCAAGTCAAAGTGGAAGCTGTTTCAGCCCCCTTGGCTTGGAAGGGGTATGGAAAAGCATATCCTTCTTGGTCTGCTCTGGAGGAGCTGGAGCTCTCCCTGCGATGACTGAAGGAAGGGAGACAGCTGAGTTTGCTTGTGTACTGTTTTGGTAAATACAGTTTGTTTTTAATAAGGACAGCTTTAAGAGGTGTGAATCCTTGTAGTTATGGGTGACTCTTTCTCAGCCTCTTCACACATTTTGCAGCCGTGGGAGGAAGTATTTGAACACAAACATGATTTGGGATTTATGGAGACTGCTTGTGTGAGTAGAGTTATTCATTTGCAATGCTATTTGCCTGACTAAGCTCGTGCATTACGCTTTGCCTTTTATTTTCCCTCCATGGACCCACTACCACCCTTCACCCGATGAGCTCGCAGGGAAGAGTACACAGCGGGATTTGGGTTCGAGTTCCAGCTTCAGCCAGGCTGCTATGCTCTTGCTTTTCAACACCTGGGCTAAGAGCTTTTCTCTGATTTACTGCAGGTGTTTCTGAAATAAGAGGTGAGCCACTGCATCCCCGCCACATGTGCTGGCTGGAGATAGGCGCTTGTGCGAGATTTCCTGGGAAATGGGTTAGGGAAACTTTAAAGCCGACAGCGCTAATCAGCATCCTGCATGCCCGCTTTATCAGCACATCAGAGCCAAGGGAAGGACAGAAAACCGTGCAGGAAATGAGGGTCAGGAGTGACAGGTGGGGAGGAGGGAGAGAGACGGTTACCAACCAGCCAGCAAGAAAATGGAAAGAGTCAGAAATGCATTTGCTGTGGCTGCCAAAAATCAGAAGCTGATGCATGCTTATAAAAGAAGCCATTTTTTGCTTTAAGATTTCAAACTCTAGATTGCTGCTCTTCATTCTGCAGTGGTTGGGCAGAATGTAGCACACTGAGGTCCCAGGCTGTGGTTCTTTGGTTGTCAGCTTTATGGTACTCTCCTAAATGAAAGCAGCAAATGTAATAGATTAGAGTAATAAGATACAATGCTGCATTTTTTTTCTGGGTGTGACAACAACAGTTCACCTTTAATCAAGAAGTTATGTCCTCCTGGAATTTAATTTACAGGCTGTTTCCTAAAATTAGGAGCTTAGACTATTTCCTGTCAGTCTTATTCTGCACGATTTCTCCTAAATTATTTAAAAGTATTAAAAATGCATAGCACATATACTGTACCAAGTCTAATGAAAGAAAGGCTTGATCCTGACTTTACATTGAATTACACATTAACTGTTATTTATTGTTGCACTTTATTTCATTTTGGAAACAGAATTAACTCAGGTGAATACTTTCTGATGGACACTACTCAGTAATCCCCCCGTGTTATTTAATGGGTTTTGTAGATCTACACATAAATGTATGCAAAGAAAGCTCATTTTCCATTTAAATTGAAATGGGCAAAGTCACCCCTTTACATTACAAGAATTGACCATGTTAAAATCTAGTGTGTGTGTGTTGGGTTGGGTTTTTTTTTTAATCTTGTGTCTGTTCCCGTCTCCAGTAAGGGAAGAAGGAGTCAAATAAAAATTTAAGACAAATCTCTTCTTCCTTGCTTCTCTCTGCTATTCTCCTCTGCAATATATTTACCTTTTAAGGTGTGGTGGTTTGCCTTGAATAGTAGAAGAATGTCATGAGGAACTTGCAACCTTGTTAAAATACTCTGAAATTAAATGAGTCTAATATAAATGGTTAGCTATTGTATGAGATTTGTCTGATAGTTGGAACCTTCCTTTGACTGGAGAGTCTAACAGGTTGGGAAATAGTGAAGCAATTCCACTGCTAATTGCACATGTATTAGCCTGTCCTGATACTGAAATACATTCTTGGAAAAGCATATATATCAGTTACAGGGAGACATAACATTTCTCTCCTGATATCATCCATGCAGATTGAGGCAAAAGCTGGCAACGCTGGGGACTGTGGCTGAAGGCCTCTGAGTCATGGCTGAGCTCAGGGTTGTGCATCACAGTGGTGGGAAGAGTATTTCCTGGCTGTGACCTTCTACATCCAGCACTTGTTCAACAGAAAAAGAAGTAATTTAAACAACTGTTCACAACAAGGCAGTAGTTTTGTTCCTTAGAAGAAGGATCTGTCTACAGTTACCCAGATCTCTCTTTCAGGCTTCTGAGATGCCATTTGTCAAGGGGCATCTTATGTCAAACTTTTTTTCAACCTATGACCAGAAGTGGGATGGTCCCTCTCCCAGCCTGCAGACCATCCAAAGCCCAGTCAGTTCCCACATCTCTCACTCAGCATCTTCTGATGGTTGCTTGATTAGAGGGCTCATATCCCCATTTCCCGTGGGATTCATCTCCTGCCTGCCTGACATCCTATTGTGTTCTCAGGCAGCTAAAGAAATGGTCTGTCTTGTGTCAAGGCATCCCCAGCCAACACTGATGGTCTCCACCAAGAATATCTCGGCCAAAGCAAGAAGTGACCTTGTCAATCAGGCCAGGTGCGGTAATTATGCTCATTTGCATAAATGCCACTAACATGTGCCATTGCTTCTAGATGAGCGGGTCCTCACTTAACAGTACACAGCGCTAAGCCATTAATTATAGGAGTCAGAGGAGAGGTACAGCTGCAGATCTGCCCCATCAGGATTTATCAGGCTCCATTTTATAATCAATGCTTTATTTATTAAACCATCACAAACGGTGCATGCGCCCTAGCCACGGCCGGCTGCGGCTCGGCGTGGATATTTCATCTGAATCAATGGAAGCAATCATCTGCTTTACATCAGGTATTGAACCTATGCGGGTCCTCGAGTGACAAATGACTTTATTGTCTGGGTGGAATTGACTGGAGCTCATGCTTAAAGCTGGGGATGGGGGGAGAGGTGATGAAAACACTGAATTCCTCCATAACTGGTGCTTTTGTCCTTTTTTTTTTCCTTTTTGCCTTTTTTTCTCCCTCTCTCTCCCTAGCTCCTGAAAAACAAATCAGAGTCTTTATCTCTATGTGGCTGAGACTGATGCAATGAGGAGAAAGGCTAGTGATCTTGGGGTGAGAGGGAAAGTACTGGAAAGCAGAAGGGAAGGGGATTTGTCCTGCTTTGGATGTGTTAAAATTCAAGAGAACAACCAGAAGCAGTGGCCACTGCACTGGTGTTGGCTCTGACCTCTTTGGAGCACACATCGCACACAAATGGTCCCAATGTGCTTGGGGATGCCATGGGGCCCTTTGGCTTTTAAGGGCTGCTGCCAAAAAAAGGCAAATCAAACAAAATTGCATTTGAAGCACAGCAGTGTCCAAACCCCTGAAAATCCCCCCTCAGCCCTTCTCATTAACATTGACCAGGCAGGGAGTTGACACTAAAGCTGTATGATTTGCATGTTGCATGGGGTCTGTTATTGACATAATGAGGTTTTATTGGATTAAAGGCCTTGCTGCCAGAACTAATTGTTCAACAGAATATACAGGTTTTTATAAACCTCCAAAACTAGCCTTTGTAAGATCTGCATTAATATATTTCACACCCATGCTAGCAGTAATTCAGACACACTGTTCCTATGTACAGCAAGGTAGAGGATTGACAGGGAGACTTGTCTCCCTGTAAGACCGTGGCATCCCACAATGTTATACAAAGAAAGGCTTGTTCCAGTGTGTTATAAAAATTCTGTGTTAAATAAGTGAGTACAAGCTGTATTTGATAAATTAGATCCATGATACTTTGTACGCAGTCAGTTTGCCTGAATGTAGAAAGGGGTGGGGGAGTAATTTTGGTTTCACCTGGGAATAACGTGATCTTTTGCCTTTTCAAAACAGTAAAGACTGAGTAGACTTCTGTATGGGCTACTGGTGGTGTTGTTAGAAGAAAACACAAGGTATTGAATACTCCAGTGTATCCCTCACCATGCACTCATTTTCAGAAGTGTATGCCACACTTTAAACTAGCAAACGTAGCTGCAGTCTGCAGCATGTGGAACCCAGGCTTATATTTCCAGTTCTGCTGCTGGCTGCCATTTGACATTGAGCTGCCATTTGACAAGAGATTTAACATCAGTCTGGATGTCTTCCCTTTTTTGGGGCTTGTTTGGTGATGCAAACTTAAAATGGCAAGTGGCAACTTCCCTGAGTAGGAAGAAGCAGGGGAGAGAATTAACTTCCCACTGGAGCTCTCAGTTGATGCTGCATGATGGGGGGACTGGGAGATAGATTAGATAGATTAGATAGATAGATAGATAGATAGATAGATAGATAGATAGATAGATAGATAGATAGATAGATAGATAATGTGGCCATCTGGCAGCCCCAGCCCTCTCCATACATTTCTCTACAGATTCCTCAGAAGTGCTGCCTGGAGCATATGAACTTGACTTACAGAGTGGGAGACAAGGGTAGTTACATACTAAACCACACAGAGAGATAAATATTCACCTGTCATCTTGGGCAGCTGTTCCAAAAACCTGCTCCCAAAGGGCAGTGTTTTCAAGGATTTGCACAGAGAAAGGAAAAAATAAACAAACACCTGAATGTTTATCCAAGCAGCAAGTGTCAGCATAGGAACAGAAAAGCACGAATATTCCTTTTCCTAAAGACTTGCTCCTGCCCATCAGTGGGAGGTCTGTTCTGGGGGGAACACGATGTAATGTGCGTGTGAACAGGTCTGTTCCTGCTGGCACAAGGCTTTTGGGGTGTGTCCTTGAGAGCTGCAGCCTGAACAGGCATTTGCTCCTGACTGAGCAGTCCCCTGGGAGCAGATGAGGATCACATCAGCATCAATTAATGCCAGTGCCACGCCAGCAGATGACATCCAACCAAGGAAACTTTCCCACAGCAGCCTCAGTCATCACGATGCTTCCTGCTCTTACACTCTCCAAAATGTTCACAGCTGAAATTCAGCTCAAAGTCACGCTATCTGATTTATAAAAGGCAGAGCTGCTATTTTTCACTGGAAATGTACATCCCAGTCATTTCTGGTGGTGTGTTATAGTGAGAAGTTGTGTACTCAATGGAGTTCCCAACTGGTGACTAACACAGTGAGACCTTTTGTGTGTATGTTTACTCTTGATGTTTTCCCTTCCAGTACTACTAGCAATAAAAACTTGGTGAATGTAGGAAATGTGTAGAGCTGCAGATGTTATATCTTCTTTTCATTGACCTATTTTCTGTATAAAAGAGGTCAAATCACATTAGGTTTTCACTATTGAGATCCCAGGGCTTCAAACATGAAAATTAAACTAATGTATGCTTATTTAAATGCACTAAAACCTGCACTGATACATTTTCTTTTTTCTTTTTTTTTTCATTAGAGAAGTTAATTATCTGAGCATAAAAGTGCTTGGTGAAAGATCATAAATAGAAAATTAATCCTGTTTTGAGCATTTTATTTGACAGTAAGGTACACAAAAAAAAATTGTTGCTTCAGAGTTACTGTCTTGCTCCTCACTTTGGTATTAAATGCATTCAAATTTATACTAGCCAGTTCTTTGCTTTGCAATCTGTGTGCATGTTGATAGGGTTTCAAAAAGTGGTGGGTTGTTGTTTTTTTAACCCTCCGGGGACTTTTTATGTGCAAGGCAAGTGCTTCTGCACGCATGATAGAGCAATTTCTTCACTCTGGAAAGTGCTACTAGATAGAAATACGATAGCAGAGCAAACATCGACTTCCTCAGAATTGTTACTTGTTCAAATAGGAATACCATAGCAGAATCTTACACGGGGTCAAAAGTGCTCGTCCCTGTACTGATGAAATCTCTCTCAACAATTTTTGGTAGGTTTCCAAACAGAGAGCATAGTTTATTGCAAGTTGACACACAGTGTAAGTTATATTTCACATCCTTCTGATGTGGAATATAACTTAATTTAAACTTCAAATAAATTACTAAGTATTTTTATAATTATTTAGGGCTTGTTCCCTAGCTAGAATAGATTGGTAGGGTTTGATTTTGGTTGGAGGACTTATACTGATTAACCCACTTGAGAAATCTGAATCTTGACAGAGATGTTTTGGCAGATTTTTTTTTTTTTGAAACAACTACATCTTACTGGAATTGTTTAATGCAGTGCCAGCAGAGCCTGGAGAGTAAAGGTGCATACATACAGATATATGCAAGCACACCAGGCATCCTTATAAGAAGAGTAGATTAATAGAGGCTACCGTTGTACAGAAGTCTCTCATGAAAACCTGAACCCAAGCTAAGCATATGTGCACATATGTAAAGCTCATTTCAAGAGCAGATTCACAGCACAGACCTATTTTAAGGGGATTAATAATCTATGAATAATACATATCCAAGATAAACAGCAGCAGTATGGGTTTGGAAATGGAAAAAACTTCTGTGAGTTTTGGTGGAGGCTGTGTCCACACTGAAAATGGACTTACTGGGGCACATCTTCTAACAGTAAAAACCAGCTCCAGGTCAGCTGGCTTTGGAAAAGGAATACTGATATAAAACAATGGAGCACCTAGTTCAATCTGTCTAGCCTACAGATCTATTACCATTAATATAAGTAACAATTTCATACTAGCATTTTAAATTACTACTCCCTTCTTAAACCGTATGCTAATTCTCTTAAAGAGAAGTCTAATTGCTCTCTTTATATGCAACTCCAAGTCAAAAGCTTAATTTATCCCTCCAGTTGGATAATTAAATCATACAATGTTCATCTCTTGTGACTCTTCCTGTCCCAGAAATCTTAAATTCTTCTTCTCTAGCTGTCTTCCACAGAGCACAGCTCCTGACAAAGCTTTCACCTTTAATTTACTTGTCCCAGGAAGACAGCCGTTTGTCCCGATTCTGAAGCGAGGCTTCATTTTCATTTACTTGAGCTTCCCTGTGTATTTCTTTTCCTAGAAAAGTAACCCCATCTCTCCCACATGTACCTTCTCCAGGCATTACAAAACAGGATTTTTTTTCCCCCTCCCTGTGACCTGGTTTTGCAAACCTGCAAGTATTCCCATTTGAATCAGCAGTCTGCCTTACATGGTTGAGGTTTGGGAAGTGGAAAGAG
>NW_005054351.1:4823729-4832620 GCF_000277835.1 Geospiza fortis | reverse complement strand
GTGTAGTGGAGTTTGAGTATTACTGCTGGTGGGCAGTCAGAGCTCAAGCTGCAAGGGTGAAGCAGATGATGACAATCCCCTGCTGCAGGGAAGCCCTAGAAGTCACTGGTGCATTGCACCCCACAGGAGCAAGCTTCAGGAGTATAGGCTTATATTGGAAAATAAATTGAAGGTATAAAAGTTCATGCTTGGTGAGGCATTTCTATTAGAATTCCTTCCTTTGTGAGGTTCAACCTCCTTGCTTCATTTCTTTGCTTCAAAATAAGGAGTGTTTTGAAAGCTCAGCTGTAGATTAGGTAGACCTGGAAGTGAGCAGCCCTGCTGAAGTCAGGAGGACCATGCACATGTCAAAAATAAACACTTCCTAGCAGCTTTGCTCCAAGATTTTGCAGAATTGCATCCGATAAAAGGGATCTCTGAAGAATTTTCTTGTTGTGCACTTGTGGCATTATAAGAAATGGTATGACAGGTAGTTTGCAGAATGGCAATTCTGGTGTTGAAATATTGGTTCTGATACTATTTCTTGCCTATACCTGAAATTGTGTTAGCTTTTCTCAGCCATTATGCTCTGGGTGGAACTGCTGTGTCACTGCACGTTAAGGCAAAGTGTTGGTGAAGCACGAGAAGCTGACCCTAAAAAAGCTAACTAAAGGGCTGCCTTTGTGCTTTGCTTTGTGTTAGGGTCCTGGTGTGCTTCCACAGCGTAGCGTGCATACCAGCACTGCTGACTGTCCTTTACTGGAACTGCAGATCAGCATCTCTCTCATACCTCCCCACTGATTTTTAAATGTTTCGTGTTTTCCAGTACATTTCGTTCATGCCACTATTCAACACTGGTCTTTAAACATCATTTAAAATGACACCACTGGTTTGGTAGGGGCTGAGACACTGCTCACCCTCCTTCTCCATCTTCCCGAGCATCAACCCCGTCAGATCCTCTGCATCTGCTGTCCTCCTCAGGGCTGACTCAGGATGATACCCCAGGAATTCCTGAGGGAGAAGCTGAGACATTCCTAGAATTTAAATTAAATGTGCCTTGCACCCAAATGTACGCAAAGTACATTTATTTTGAGTCATGCAGCAGCCTGTCTTGTGGTGCAGTATCTGGTTGAAAAAAAGCATCACTGTTCCTGATGGCATTTGTACTGTTGGCTCTCACTGGTAAAGCTCTGCCTGCTTTGGGCTTAAATAGGAGCACAGAAGTGATCGAAATTCCACTCTCCCTGCAGCTGGCCAGAGAACAGAGGTGGGAGTCATCACAGCTATGGATTTTTCTTCCCTTGCCTTTGATTCTGAAATAACTAATTTGTCAGATTTCAGGCTTGTGCAATGGCTGTGGGCTCTTAAGCAAGCAGGTTTGAGTGCAGATGTGCTGCAGAAGGTGGGTTCATTTCTTGTCTTGCAGTCCAGTGGTACCTACACAGGCATCACTAACGGCTCTTTCTAAGTGTTGTTTTAAAACTTGTAGAAGAGTGATGCTTAAAGACTAGCCTGCAGTTGAAAGAAGGCACTGAATTGCCTGAACTACTTTCCAGAATAGTGCAGTACATGCTGAGGGTCAGCCTTAGTACCCACAAGTAGATTTTTGTGTGTGTGTGCATATTAACCTTGAGAGAGCAAGGAGCCACGCAGGGGACAGCACTGTGATATGAGGGCAGTGATTTTGTCAGAGGTCTTGTGTGCATCTTGAAGGGTCTGGTCCTGAGATTACCCAGATTGCTGAAGTTGCACAGAGATGTGGACAAGGAATCCCTTTGAACACTGACCTTTTGCTTTTCCCTTTTTAGTGATAAAATATTCAAGGGAACAGAAAGTGACCCATTTTGTGCTCTGCCTGTCAAGCCAAGCAGAGGAAGGAGAGTACAGTGAGGGCCCAGGTGGAACCCAGTGAATGCAAATGATTTATGGAGTAGCTGCCTTAAGCATTTCAAATTACTTCTAGCATCATCCAGTAGAGTCTATTGATGTGCATGAGCTTAAACACATTGCCCAGAACAAACTGATGGCATAGGCAGCTGTGACTGGTGCACACTCCAGCACCTCTCTTTGTCCCTCTGCTCACCAGGTATTCGCCAGGGCTTTGCAGAGGAAAGAGATGCCCTCCTTGGCAACCCCTTCACATGAGCTTGGCTTTTCCTCACTGCACCTCAACTAAGCAAGCCAATTTAGGTACTCGGTGCATTCTGAGCTCAGAAATGTTTTACCAGGTTTTTTCTTGGAGGCAGCAAAGAAAGGCAGCTCACCTGACCAAGATGCAGAAGAGCAGGGAAGATCTTTGCTGTGGCAGCGGAAGTGAGTGTTCTCCATGTCTGACCCAGAAGCATCTGTGGAGTCTGCCTATCTGAGGTGTGTCTGAGCACCTTTGGGATCCACAGCCACACCACACCCTCAGTGTGGAAACATGGCAATCAGCTGGCTCAGAAAGAGAGGAGGCTCACTTGTCTAGCACGGTCTTTAATTTCAGAAAAGGTTCCAGGGTGTGTCTGGTGGTACACATTTTCCCAAGGACTGTTTTAGAGTAACTTTATGTAAAAGCTAGCATATCACTCCTTCTAGGTGCCAGAGGTTTCATCAGGGGTTAAGCAAACAAGCAAGAACACAGGGATCAACCATCAAACCACCATCAGCTCCACATTTTATGCTGTTTAAGGGGCACTAGGGAGATAGTTTTGAAGTTGAACAGCTTGGTGCACCATGGAGCTTTTATAGGGCTTCAGCATCACTAAGCAGCATGCTTCATAGTCCTGGGAGGCCTGAAGTACTTTCTCCACCCTAGTATGACCGGGTGAAGAACATATGTACTTATAATTGATACCACCAAATCAGCTAAAGGTAGGACTTTTGGATGTGCTTTAAAGGATGTTGCCAGTATTCTGCCTCTATGACAGAATTCTTGTCCATTCTCACTCCAAAGGAGAGCTATTTCAGGGCATCTTCTTTATATTCCCTGCCGGTTTTTACCCTTTTTTTTTTTTCCTTTTTATTAAGCTGTGTCCTATTTCTGTTTAATGCACCAAAGAGCATTACACTGATGATATACCTCCAATTCCTTAGTGGCATCTTCAGGAAATGAAAACTGATCAAATTCCCTTGTCAAGTAGGACACTGACTTGGAGATTCCTCTTTTCTTAACAATCTAACTTAGACATAAAACTTCTAAAAAACTTGCAACCCAGATAGTAATTACATACATTTGAAAGGTAAGCCTGGACAGTCCATCACAAAAAACTATTCAAACAGTCCCCAAAAAATACGATTCTGTCTTTTCTTCACGGGCATTTAGGTCCTATACAGTAACCAATTTTATGAAATACAGTATGTCTGTTAACCAAGAGAACTGAACACTTCAGTTGCTTAGTAACTAATCCAATCCAAGGAGGAAATAAAAATAGCATACATAATTTTAGAACCTTTAGGACCTTTGCCAAGCAAAATATTCTCACCAGCAGCAGCCAGGTTTGTGATTTGAATGGGTTATCTTAATAGGGTAGATTCTATTTGTTTTATGTAGATAAATGGTCCTTGCTTTTCAAATCTGATTAATTACATATCCGGGCCATTAGGTCTTGTAGCTTCTGTACTCTTCCACAACTTTATTTAACTAAAAATACAACATAACTAAATATAATACAAATAAAAAAGGAAAAATGTTTTAGTTGCTGGCTTCTTTTTCAGCCTTAATCTGGTTAAAAAGCCAAAGACTGCAGTATAACTCAATAAATCACATTATGTGGCCAGGAGGAATGTCATAAGCATCTGCTTAATTCAAGTGTGTTTTTTTTCCTATACTCATCTGTAAAGCGTGTTGAGGGGGAAAAGGGATATTATTTTTATAAAAGATATTATTACCACCATAGGTGGAAATTGCCATATGGTACTATAGCATATTCAAGCAAGGTAGGAACAGTTTCTCTAAAATTATGTTTTAGCTGACGAAATGTGACTCCTGTTTTAAAATACGTCTTCAAAAATTCAGCATTTGCCTACATTTTTAGAGGCTTGCTCTGTTCATGCACATTGCCCGTGCATTTGACAAGTTTCCTACACCAGCCTTTTGCAAATTACGGCGAGGATCTGCATTTTTTTCCCCCACATTTTTATCAGCCTCACCACTGGATGGAGGATCTGTAGGACTAAATTATAATGTGTGTGAATAGCATTGCCGAGGTTGGGTCTCTTGCCCTTATTCCTGAAGGAGGTAGGCAGTTCGGGATCTGATGTTTGTGTAATGCCTGTGTCCTGCAGCGGTCACAGAGCTTTGGGTTATCAAAACAGATAGAGCGCTCCTTTCACAGGACAATTTGCATACCAACTTCCGACTATGTGAATTCTGATTTAATTCCCTGCTCCTCTGAAGCATGCTTTTGGGAAGGTCTCGGGTTTTCCTTAATCTCCCTCAGTTCAGTAAGTATTTTAATGTAGGGTGAAAAGCACTCAGATTCAGTGTTACATGGCTGGTACATTTTGCTCGAAGAAGAATACCTTTTTTTAGATGTAGTGATTCAGCACATTTTTCCTTCCACTTTAGGATTATCATCCTGTAGGGTAAAAAAAGCTAAATATAGCAAATACGTGCCTTGCACGGTAGTTTTAATACTTTTTGCTTAATGCTTTTTGCTCTTTTTTCTTTTTTTTTTTTTTTTTTGGCCAGTGGAGTTTCAGACACTGCTATTCTTATTTTTGGTGTTTTAATTTATTAATACAGCTGACGGGATCGTCTGAAGGAAATTAAGATTGTTCATCATTGTGTGCTGAAAGAATTACGTGCCAAATCCAAGAGGAAGTTTCCTCTGGAACATCATTTTAATTAGTTTACAAGGAGAGATGCAGTAGGTACATCTGTGGCAGAAGCAGAGCCACAGGAGTTACACTGCAAACCTGTTGCTTGGCCCATGGAGTTGCCCAGAGGGAAATTTCTGGGCACAGCAGCAGGAGACGTGGTGTGCTCCTCTGTTGGAATTTGGGGTGAAATCCACAGGAAGGGAGCTCTTGCATGGAGCCAGTGTCCATTTTCTGCTGAGAGCTCCTGCTCATTGCTGCCCTGGCTGCTTGTATGACCTAAGAGATCTGCTTTAATGTTTGTATTTCATTGACGATAAAAAAAAAAATATGAGAGCTGTGGTGAAATGCAACTTGATACACAACTGATGTTTTCCCTAAAGAAGTTCAGAAAACATTGCCTTAATACCAGGATTTCTGGCCAAAATATATTATGGAGTTAATTCAAGTAAATTGCAGTTACTCTGTAGCAAATAATTACCACCTGTTTCACATCTGTCTGAAATCCGCTCAAAATATGGCAATCTAGTCATCATTCTTGTATTATTTATGTCATTTTATTATTTGCTGTTAGACTTCTATTTACTTACCCGATTCACAACAATTTTTTCATGCCTTCTGCACACAGAATGATGAATTTAATAACCTCCTTTGGATTTGTTTATAAAACCTTTCAAAATATGTTTGCAATGCATGACAGGGCTTCTGAAAAGCCGCAGACACCCGGTGGCCGGTTTCATCATGAGCTGCGGCTGGGAGCGTGCCACTTGCTGCCCTTGGACCTCAGCGCCTCCATTTCACCTTCAAAAAAAGTCCGCATTAACCTGTCACACACATGATCTCACCAGCATTTTCAGTCACATTTTGCTCTGTTAATCTGGGAGCTTTGGGATTGCTTGCTCAAAGCATTGGTGTGCTTTGATGTTGGATGGACAGTGAGGCAAATGAGGGGATTTTAGCAAGAATGATCGCCTCCTGCCAGGATGCCCAGGTACAATAGAAATCCAAAGGAAGGACGGGGACAAAAGTCAAATGTAGGCTGCTTTAAAGTACTCGAAACAGTCTGCAAGTCAGGCTTGGGCTTTTTGTGCTTTGTGCTGATCATTCTCACGCACAGCGAGACATGTTGTCGTAGTGGTTTCTTTCGATATTACACTTCACAAGAAAATGGCATGTGCAGGAAGGAGGGTGAGGGGTTAATTCCTTGCAGCACATCTAGGCCATCCCCTGAAATCACAGGAGCAAAACCAGCTGAGCGGTGAATCAGGCCACCCTGCCTCTCCAGGACAGGAATAGCAAGAATCAGAAATCTTGCCCTCAGCTGTGCTGGCATGCAGGGATGCAGAGGGAAGGCATGGGGAAATACAGCCAGTCACTTGCCTCTGAGTTTCATGGTCTTTTCCATTACACCCAACTGCTATATATGGTTCTGCAGCTCCCAGTAGTGAGAGCAAAACATGGTCCCCCATATACTTTCAGCCTGAGTTAGGGTGATTGGCCTCCCAAGATGTGTTGCTATGTTAACATCCCTTCTCACCCTAGATTTTTTACCTTAAGTCCTTTTCATTTCTGTAGCAGTTTCTTCACATTAACCTCTCTCATAACAGGAGCAGTGTTCTCCTCACTAGAACCAATCCTGCTCAGTTGTGATGCAGTGCCTGTGCCCAGCATGTGCAGATGAGGGAAATCTGGATGCATGTTCTAACACGCTTCCTTGGGAGGGAAGGGCAGCAATGGGCTGGGTTCTCCAAATAATCATTGGAGGTGGAAAAAAAATAAATTACAGCTAATAAAAGTTAAGCTTGGAAGATTCCAGGGGAATGAGTTACAAACTCAGCAGCACTATTGCATGTCTTTATGATACCTCTCAAAACTGCCTGTCAAAATCTCCCATTAAGGAGCATCACAGATTAGTAATTATGCGCATCTATTAACTAAGCATCCATTCTTTCTCTCAAATGCTTTGTAGCAATATCTCTCCAAAGAAGCACATATCTCATCTTGGTGTCTGCTAGATGGCCATAACCCCTCCCCAAGGGAGATGCCTCTGATAACACTATATTAAAGACAGGGCTTGGTTTTGTCTCTTAAACTGCTATCACACAAGCCAGTGCACAAGGAAAGACACCTATTATGATTTTATAGACAAATGCTAACAAAAGCTGCCTGCACACATGCACACACAGAAAAATTTCATGTTAGCATTGCAGGAGGCTGTGGTGATGAGAGGAGTACTTTTATTGTCAGCTCTGCTGGGGAAGAAAAAAAATCCCTCTTATTTGTGCAAATAACTCCAGCTTAGCTTTATTCCCAAGCATCCTATTTGCACATATGAGTATGTTTTGTCAGCCATGTCTTTAGGTACAGGTTTTCATCTTCAGCTGCTTATGCTTGTTTGTGTTAAACAAATTAGTGCCATAATAACACCCACCCCCACAGAGACATGAATATTGTATCGTAAGAATCCGAAATACATGGTGGTCCTGCTTTTTTTTTTGTTGTGGGTTTGTTGTTCTGGCTTGTTTGGGCTTCTAACCCCTCCTCCCAGAAAAAAAAAAAAAGAAAAAAAAAGCTTAATTGAACTCTTTTATGCTTCATTTTCCTGATTATATTTTGTTCATTAATAGAGAGCAAATATGAAAAGAACTAAGAGCAAAACTGGAGGCAAAGGATAATAAAATCTATTGCTATTAATTAAACGGAAATCCTCAAACATGCCTCCTTCCAGCTTGCTCTCTTCCAGATCCTAGATTGCTTCACTCTTTCAGTGACTACTGCTAGACAGACACATCCTGTTCTGATGAAGGAGACCAGCTGGATTTAGGACTGTGACTTTGTGTGTGTGGTACAACTGACCATATGTGATTCTCTGTCAAGTTTGCAGCTTTAATAGGAAATCTCTGAAGTATTTCCACTTTGATTCATATTTTCTCACTGGTTCAATAACAAAAGAGGGGTTGGCTTTGTGCAGCTGGCTTGCACTAACATAGGTTGTATTGTGACTCTGCTAAGGAAAGGGAAGCTTTTGCATACTTATCCTTAGGAATTGCTTTGGGCTGTTCTGTTTGTTTGTTTGTTTGTTTGTTTGTGGGATTTTTTGAGGGTTTGGGGGGGATTGTGGTTTGGTTGGCTGGTTTTGTTTGGTTGTTTGTTTGGGGTTTTTTTTTAGGAAAAAATATCTGGGATCAGAAACTAAATTTCATTAGGGATATAATTTTGAATTCTTATGCAGATCAAGGTTTTTATCTGGCTTCAACAGAACTGAATAATTCTGTTAATTGTTATTGTCTTCCTGCCGGCTTTGAGAAATGTGTGTCTCCAGCCTCTCTAGGTCTGGCAGCAGAAGGGTAGCTAGTTGTGAAAAAAAGAGAAACAAACAGCAGGTAGAATTTAAAGGAGTTTGGGATCTTCTTTTCCTGAAGAATGATTTGCATTTACTGATCTTCCAGACCTGAGAGCAGTACATGTAGGGGCAAAGGACCGTGATGGTCACACAGATATGGAGGAAATGAGAATAGGAAAATTCCCTTCCTTTTGCACTCCATGTAAGTTTTACTTAGAAGATGCAGTGAATTATCATTTGTAGTGGATTACTTTCACCTGTATTCTATCTTCTCCTCAGCTCTCTGGGCTTCAGACAGAAAAGTCAAATGCCACAGGAAAATCTCATCTTCTAAGATCTGCAGCCTCAAGGCAACTGGCAAGGCATCAAAACTTCCAAGTCAGCCAAGTGTCTGAAGTCTCCTGTTAAAGAGAAGGCAGAGGTTAACACTCAGTACCCAGCCCTGGGCTCACCATGTGTCCTTTAGTCGAGCATGTACCACTTTTGTATTTTACATTGCCAGTGAGTGGTGACCAGATTGTATCTTCTTTGCACTTTATCAAACACTGCAGGTTTGAACAGTGCCTTAATTATAGCAATCAGTGTTTGCAAAAAGCATCCTCACACTTTTCATCCAGATTTTTTGGTAAAGGAGGGGCACAGAGGAGACATCCTAAGAGTCACACACGTGTCAGAGCCTCTGCTCATCTCACAGTTGTGGAAATCTTGCTGGTGGTGAGGGAAGATGCCCTTTTCTGCAGCTGGGAGAGGGGCAGATTCGAGATGCTGG
>NW_005054351.1:4793598-4823719 GCF_000277835.1 Geospiza fortis | reverse complement strand
CTTCCTGAAGCGTCTGTCATTTCAGGTTAGATGCCAGCACCCCTGGTCCAAGGGCTGTCCGTCTGTCATGCAGGGAGCAGATAAAGAGAGATGGGAGGATTCAGAGCAATGATTTGTAACTTGGTTTTGCTGGCTGTTCCTATAAACAGTGAACAATCTGGTAATGGGCTATGGATTTCCCAGATGAAAGCCCGCTTGTACAACATAGATGTATTTTCCAAAAAAGAAATTCTAAAATGGATGTGTTGGCATCCAAGTCTTTATTAAAATCATATATATATATCCAAGTGAAGTGCATAATTTGAGTCCACTGAAAGAAAATGGTACACTTTTGTGGATGTTTGAGGTATCTTTTCCTTTGAGGCAAAACTTCAATTTTTATGGAGATAAAGGATGTTTAAATTAGAAAGGAGCAGTACAAAATGAAAATTATCAGCCTCTGTCCTGAAAGAGGCTGTACCACAGCAGAGCATTTATCAAGGACTGCATTGTTACCTGATGCAATGGTGGGATGCTGATGGGAAGAAGGATGGCTCCAGATCTTCACAGGCCTTGCAGATGAGGCTGCAGTGTTGAAAGTCAGGGAGATCATACCACACCTGCATTTTATTTTAAAGCGTGGTTATACTGATGTTCTCTATTGCTGTAAATCAGTTTCCTAAAATATATGGTTGGTTTTTCTCAGACATGTACAATTCAATATTTCTAAATATTTGATCATGTAAGCATTAGACCCTGTGAAGCATCTTGTGTGAAGCACCACGGACTGAGTTCTATCATGAATGGCAGCAGTTCTGTCCTGCTGCTGTTTGTCTAATGGGGAAGAGGGTGCTGACTTGTCTCAATATTGCACTCAGCAAGCAAATCTTCATATTATTCCTTTAAATCAAAATGGGCAGCAGCACCCTAGACTAGTATGGTGCCTATCAGAAGTGTACGTTTCATCTGAACATGTCTTGGAGAGTATTTATTTTCTCATTATAAAGAATATTCTGGCCCAGTGTAAATGTCAGTGAGCTCAGTGCACTTGGTGCAATGAAACAGACAAATCTAAAACAGTAGAAAGAGGCAGGCCTGGATCCTTGGAACTGCTGAAAAGCACTTACTTACCCTTTTTTGTTTTTTAAACATTGTGCATTTTATTCCCTCTGCCCACTAATTTGAGTCTTGGTCAGCCTCAGAAGGGGAGTAACTTTGCACATACCTCTTTCTCTGAGAGGGCAGGAAATTATTCTTCATGAAGAGGATGATCTAGCAGGCTGTGCTGTGGGGGTGTTTGTTGGTTTCTTAATAAATAGTTCCTTAGTCTGGATTTTAAACATCCCCATACACAATAAGGAAAATATGAACGAGACGTTTTTTGTGACCAGATGTGTTGGTGGGAAGGAGTCTCCTATAAGCAAACACAGTGACTGTGTGGTGTTCAGTTTGGTTATCTGCAGTCAATAACACTTAGCAAGAGACAATAAAGCATCTGGAAGATTATTTTGAAGTACACATGTATTGTTTCAGTGAAAACATCAGAAAAAAAGCCAGAAAATCCTTTTGAATTTTGTTGTGATCAAACAGAGTCCCGCCATCAGGACATCCAAAGGCAATCCTGCAGTCCTCAATGTTAATGATCAACATTGATTACAAGGTGATTTTTCCAACACAGAATCAGCTCACCTAAAAAAGCATCTTGCTGTGCATATATAGCATGTACCAGCCTTTATTAGAAATAAGCCGATTATTATTCTGCTACTGGCTTTTATTTTCTTCCACTCCCTCCCCTGCAGGAAGGCTGCATACAAATATAACAATCGAGTGAGGGGAGATGTTCTTCCTTCACGGGATTAATTACAAACACAGGGATGCTGTGTCTGGCCCGTGTGTGTATGATTGATCTTGTAGGAGGAAATGCAATAGGAAACTAATGCTTCCTTTTATCCAGTAAGCAAAGTTCAGAGATGTTTGCATTCTGCTAGGTAAGCACAGCTGTCCAAAGATGTGAAGACGGATGGACTGTCCTGTCAGCACAAATTCATGCCGAGGTAACAGGCTATGCTGTCTCTGGGGTCCTCTCTCTCTGGCCAGCAGGCTGTAGGGCCAGAATCGTTCATTTAGCAAACAGCTTAATTGTTTCACATTTTAATTAGTGGGGAGATCCAGACACAGTCAATGGACTGCGAGGGGCAGCAAGGGGAAGGTGTTGGTGAACCTCGCTGCTGGGGGTGAGGAGGAAGGCTCCCAGTGACCCCGAGCATGGGGCTGCAGTCACAGGGCAGCTGCTCAGAAATTGCGAGGGACTGTTCTCTAAAACCTGGCTGGTGTAAGGACAGATCTGTGTATTCACTCACTGCGTGTAGCTGTGGAAGCATCTGCAGAAAGTGCAGCACTTTGCTGCCCTTGTTTCTATTGGTATATAAATATAATCTCAAACCTCTGCATTTGGCTCAGGGTACTTCTACAAAGGTTCGTTCTGTTCTTGGGCACAGGCTAGCACTTGTATTTAGGCTGAGAAGCAGTGTCAGAGGTGACAGATCCAGCTTAGTGTGACTCAGCTTTCTTCCTCAGAGTATTTTAAATAATGGTTGCGCTACTGCTGGCATTTAACTCCTGCCAGAGCTGCTGAAATATATGGTGTCTTTAAAATACTGCTACAACATCGAATCTCTGCTCAGGCAGGGGAGGAGATCTCCACCTGGGATTGGTTTTCGCAAAAGGAAAAAGAAATCTGAGGAAGCGGGGAAGAGGGGAGGAAAAAGCCTGAGCCATAGTATCTTGTAACTGTGAGAATGCCCTTCACCTGAGGCAGTGAAGCAGTCAGCTCTAGCAGCGTGTTGATGGAGAATCCTGAAATCGATGCTGCAGTCTGCGTTATATTTATACAAGCATATGCACTGCGCTGATGACGAGGGAGAGAAAGGGCTGTTCCCTGCGTTAAAATAATTAGTGTAATAAATACAGCCTGGCAAGCGCCAGAGGAAGTAGGGATCCCTTTGTTCACATCTCACCACTTAGAGCTGGGTAAGCAAGTCTTGTGGAGTTAACCTCAGAATTTACTCACGCTTTTATTCTCTGTCTAGAGGTCTCGAGCAGGACGTGCTGCTGATGCCAGACTTAACAAGCGACACTGGATCTCTCCTGCTTTACAGTGATGTTGAGGATTTTATGGGGTTCTTTTCTTTTTCTTCTTTCTGTCCATGCAAATCCTGACTGGTAAACGAGGTTTGCTGTTTAGCAGTCAGTTTTGCTTGGCTTGACAAAGGTTATTGCAATAATTGATGTTCCTCTTCTAATAATTAATGTTAATGAGTCCACTAAACAGTAAACAAGACAACAAAGAACTGTTAATGAGACAGTCTTTACTCATTTGTTTAATCTTTTACTAAGATAATGGGCGATAAATATGTCGCTATTCAGCCATCTTCAAGTCTTTAATGCATGGGGAGTGTTTTAAAAGGAGATTTGAGCTGATTTTTTACACTTGCATTTAGTAAATTCAGCTGACTGGGTAGGTGGGGCGCCTGAAAGAATTGGGAGACCTATATAATTAAGTGCCTTGACATTCTGCTTCTGAAGGACATTGGCAGATATCCAAATGCTATGTTCTGCTCTCAAACTATTTAATTGAAACCATACAAAAGGGAGGGGAGTGGAGGGGCAAACGAGAGGGAGATCTTGGCAAAAACCTTATGTGCGGTTTTTCGCTATTGGATTGACCAGACAAGGCAACAAAGCTGATAAAACAGGATTAGCAAAATTGCATTGTTGGATATTATATGCTGTGTGACATGTACTACAGCAAGGGAATTTGGCAGGATTAACCTGCAGAGGATAAAGATGTACCAGACAAGAGGGCTGAATTAATAGACTGCTGTGACCAAAGCAAGAAAATCTATTTGCATGGGATATTAGGGGCGATAATAACCTTTCAGGGTGGGGTTGCAGTTAATGCCCCGAGTCTAGTGCTGACCCCATGCCCAAGTCCTGCTCACCGCCTGCAACTCAGTGTACAAAAACCAGCTCGTTGGCACAGCTTCTTATTACTCTTTCCTGTTTCTAAATATATATATAAATGTATACACACACACACAAAAATGCTAATTCCTAGGCAGGATTATCTGTGTTACTGGGTGGGTTTGTGTTGGTGGATTTCCCCCCCCGCACCCCCAAACTGAGAAGTTTATTTTTCTATTTATAGGAGATGACTTTCTTCTCCGAATGCACTAGTGTTATCCTAAAATAAATATTTGGGTTTGGTGGTTTTCCTCAGGGCTTCTGGACCCAGCTGGCCATGGGGGAATGCGGTTCCCTCACTGTGTATTACTCAGCTGTTCAGGAGATTCTACACTTCCCTGTGTGCAATCGAGCTGAAATAGTAAAAAAAGCTTTCAGACCATGTAGTGCCAAAGAACCTGAATGCTATTACCAGCAGATGACTAATAAAATCATATTAAGTAAAAATGGGAGAATATTAAAATGTTAACATGTACACAAAGACTACATTGGACAATTTGACCAAGGGGATAAAGAAGCAGAAAACCAACCTCCATCTCTGGTGTGTTAAGGGGAGAGAAAGTAGATTAAGCATTCATTTCTCATTTGTACAACATATAATTCTGGTTTTTCACTTGAAAAGTCCTTTAAATTTGTTTCTTCTAGACTACAAGCAATGCATATATGGTAGTGTGCTTTTTTAATGTAATCTGATATGCTTCAGCACAGATTGTATTCAAGGATTCAGAAGGATTTCAGCAACCTTGAAAAATGCTCATATCATTTGCTTTCCCTTTTCCCACCCACATTACTAGTGGCAGACTTTAGTGTTCCCAGGGAACAGAGAATGTACTAAAAGTATTTGGCATTGCTCTGTGTGTGACACAGTGTGGTTCGCTGAGTGTGCTCAGTGCCACCACAGACAGTGAAAGATGTGTCCTGGTGAGATGACTCCCCTTCATCCAGCATTAGCATGTCACCTTGATCAACACCAGCCACAACACAAGTTCAGCTTTCTGGTTCTTCCTTTCAGAGTTGAAGGCTGGTGGGAATATTAGATACACATAAAATGTAAATACTCCTTCTTTTGTTTGTTTCAACACATTAAAATTTTGAAAACTGCTCTTTAAATAAAAGCTCTGTTAATACATTACTGGGACTTTACAAGTGTGCACACATGCACAAGTGTCAAGAAATTTATTTTCATTTCCTACAGCAACTAGATTGCATAACCTGTCTCTTTGGAATATTTTTTGCTACTGCATATGTTACTCGCTTCTCTGCCCAGGGACTACACACATCTCCCTTCTAAGCAGGGGTTTGAAGTTTCCCTTGGATTAAATTGGGCAGTAGGCATGGAGGGGGGGGATGCTTCCCATGCCTCCAAATCCAACCCATTTCAGGAGAACTGTTAAAAAACAGCACTTCTTGGAGGTGTGCTAGGCTGTATATCACTTTATTTCTATCCAAGGACTTCCTCACTGAGTCCTCATCCCAGGGATAGTCCTAAACTAACTCACAGAAATTCTGCCTTCTTCTGGAGGTTGGTTGCTGAGGAAGGTCTCCAATACACAATATCAAGTTTATTATTTGCTTATTTTTCACAAGTGCCTAGATTAGTTAACCCAATAAGGAGTTGTTAGTAACCCCTTAAGAATGACACAGCCCTGAAAAGTGAGTCATTGCACCACCAGTGCAGCACTTTGAGGGGAATCAGGAAGAACCACATGTCTGTTTCCACCTCTTTTTGTCTGCTTGAAAAGCTGCCGGACCACCTGGAGCTGTGCTCTCCCCAATTCTGTAGTGGTGCAGCACTGCAACCCTGAGCCCTTGTGCTGCTCGAGGGACACGCTGTGTGCAAGCTGTGATGGTTGGCATGCTCACCAGTGTTGGTCCTGCACAGGGAGGGAGATTTCCTTTTCCCTTGAGTCCCAGAATCCATAACTCCCCTGTGATTTTACAAGAAGCTCATTTTCCCTGGTCAGCAGTGATTTGTGTCCCTCAGCTTCTGAGAGCTCCTGAGGGATGGGTGTCTTGGAGGGGGACGAAGGGCCTGCAGGCTGGGACATTTGTGGTGTGGGGAGCACCTTCCTGCATGCCAGTGTGCTGGGAAGCTTCTGGGAATGGACCACACACGTGCTGGTGTCTCGCCCACCTCAGAAGGGCAGACAGGGTGCAGGCATGAAGGTTCATGGCCACGGTGCACTCGGGAAGCAAAGCGGTCCCTCGGGCCCTGCTCTCCTTTCAACAACATTCTGAGATCTATGAAAAAGCAGCCGGCTTCTCCCATGTCTCTGAGGGCTTGGCTGAGTTTCTAGGTTGCTTCCTCCGCCTTCCAGCCTCTGGCTCTCATGAGATGAGTGCAGGGAATGAGTTGCAGGAGTGCAGCTGTACACGTTTGCAGTACTGTGCTGCAATGGCCACCTCTGCAAAGCCTTAGATCTTGAGTGCCAAGCCAGTTTGCTACTTCTATTTCTTCTTCTTTTTTTTTTTCTTTGAGGCATTCACCCTTGACATGTTTGTATTTCAAACAGACAGGGGTATATAACTGCTGGGGTCGATGGCTCTAACCCTGTCGCTTTGCTTTCCAGCACTCGACGGTGTAGAAAATGGACTGCAGAGGAGAAGGACAGAGCACAGAGGAGCCCAGGAGCAGGGAGCCTGGCCAGGGGCCCCTCAGGTGCTGTGCAGCAGCTGGTGTTGTGAATCAGGCCGTCACCAGTCGGAGAACGGCTACTTCACAACACCAGGGTCGCACCGCACCACGCTTCCACCGCCGGCTGGAGAAGAGCAGCGTTTCCTGTGGGCAGGCAAGGGACGTGGAACACCTCCTGGCTGCTTCCACACAAGCCCAGACCTGCAAAGGTAATCAGGTGCTCAACTCCTATTTAGGCACCAGCCTCCCACTGAAGTCTGAAATAGAAGTTAGGCCCCTAAATATCTCTGTGGGTCTGGCCCCGAAACCCTGCGTCGCTGTGCAGTGCAGAGCTTCAGCAGGCACAGGGCAGCACTGTCAGGAGCATGGTCACTGCCCGTTCACATGCCACATGAATGTTAAGGAACAGGAAGCTTTCATTAAGCTGTGGAAAACAGTTTAAAAAACCCCTCTGCATGCTCCATGTGTGGTTCTCCCTGACAGTCACATCTGTGGTCCTTGCCTGTGATTTGTTCTGGTCCCTTCCCTACCTCGACACCCAACCACACAGCCTCTGTAAAAGGTCATGTACATACCAGGAAAAAGTTGGGCTCCTTGCTATTGATACTAGACCTGGTCAGTCTCTGCCAATGTGCCTCTATCTAAACCAGCCCTAGGTGTGTTGTGATGAATGAAAAAATAAACGAGAAGTGGTACCAACAACTGCAGTCCTTAAAATAGAGAAAATGTTGCTAAAGCAGTGCCTCATAAACTCCTAGGTGTAGAGGGATGGTGAGGCACACTCAGACCAAGTGACCCTGTAACATGTGCCATGCACTTCAGATTTTAAAAACAGGCTCTTCTCTGCCTCCTGCTTTGTACCACACCACCACTGTGATGATGCTTTGAGAGGAGTGGGTTACAGAAGAGTGCTTTCCATCCAAATCTGGGTCGTGGACATGGAGGCTGGCACACACCTGATGGCTGGGATATACAATCTCTTAAGTCAAACTGAAATACTGTTCAGTTTTGATCTCAGAAAGCAGGCATGTGGTCTTGGTCACAGGATGGGGTTTTCTTTGGTGGGTTTTCCCTTCCTCCCACCCCTCAGGATGGTTCTAGGTGTGTCTAGCTGCTCCCTTGTATGATATAAACTACTAGATATGTCTAAAGCAAAGAGTGGAGAAGTGCAGAGAAATTATTCAGGTAACATAGAACCAATGATGGTTTTTGTGAAAGTTTTCTTCATTTTCCTAACTCATCTGACTGAAGATGGCAGTAAAAATTATTTTACATTCCATTCTGGATGTATTATTGCTGGCAGGGAGATAGACGTAGGGGAGAGTCAGGATATGCACAATATCTGAAATAGCGAGGGACAGCCTGGAAATGCAAATGAAAGGTGACAATGGTGGTTTCATTGGACCCATCTAATCTTTATGTTCAGGTGGACTCCCTGCACAAGTAGCCCTGAATTCCTTTTATAGCAAAAAGTCAAATACCTTGAACAATGTAAGAGGTGTATGGGAGGCTCATTCGTGCATTAGGAGGGCAACCTGTGGGGTTTTGTCATTGATGAGAGGAAAAACTAGATCGTGTTTTTCGTTGATGCACTATGAATTTGTGAATCCAACATGCGAGAAGACTGTTTAATAAACTTGTTCTCTGCTAACACAAACTGTTTGCTCTGTGTGGTAATCTCATTGTTTGTTATAACCTTGTTTTAAAGCTTGAAACTTTTCTCTACAGAGTTTGCTTCTTGAGACAATGCACAAAATTCTTTAGAAACAGGAGGCATCAAGGAAATAGTCCCAACAACCCTTGCATGCACACACACTGATTTATGTGAGCAGCTATTCATACATGGAACTAAACGCCATTTCATCTTTTATTGTGAGCCAGAAACATGTTTGACCTCTTCACTTTCTGTCAGCAAATACACATAACATTTGAAATACATTAATACTTAATAGCTGCTGGCAGGTGACCTCATAGACTACCTCCATACTTCTCCAACTATGATATCTAGAGACAGGTCATTTTCAGCTCCTTTTGTTAAAGAATTTCATGGGAAGAGCCCACTTCAGAGGTACCTTTGGGGCATTTATTGTACTACAACTCTAACTCGAATGCATCACCCTTTATGCTCTTCTAAAGTGATTTCCTAGCAAATTAATGCAAGCCATAATGCAGCTCTGCTACTGCTGAAAATCAAGCACTCCTGCTTGTCATCAAGCAGCCTAATCATGTCATCTCATAAGGAGGATTACTGGTTGAAAACATGACTGTCAGCTTCAGGTGATGGAACCAATTTCTGCTTGCTCCCTTCAGCAGTTGGCACGTGCTGCAGTGAAAGGTGAATGCACAAAATAAATAGTTCAGTATAGGTTTTTAATTTGTGGAGTGTTATTCTTAACTAGCACCTACAGTTCATCTTCATGTCAATCCCAGTCCTGGATGCTGAGGTGGAAAAACAGGTGCTCACCAGGTTTCTGGACAGCCCCCCAAAAGAAAGGCAGGCCCCTGCAGTGTGGATACACTCAGAGAGTTTTCTGGTGCTTTACAGATACTTTCTCCTACTTGTGTATTATCATTAAAAAAAAAGTGGAAGTTTACCCTGCAAAAATACCCCATTAGAATTGTTGAAAGGCTTGATTTTATAACCTTAATAAAACATTGTGCTCAGCAATGAGGGGTAGAGAAAAGAGCAAAGTCTATCAAACTTGAAATGCTGGGCTGTAGTCTCTTGTGAGATATTTTTTATGGGGTTGTTATTCCAAAAGTGGTTCTTATATCTAAGCAAATAGTATTTAATTTCACTCTTGAACCCTTTGAAATTTGAATGTCATAGGTTTTTTTCCCAGCACATCCACGCTGTTCTTCAATTGTTTTGAATTGTTTTTTTTGTTTCTTTCCCAGGCTCACCAGCAGCTCACATACCACTTCAGAGAGCAGCAGCTTTGTAAATTTTGTTCTCTTTTTCCCTGCATTCAACAGCCAAGCTGACAGGCACAGTAGGGCTCACCATCTCTCACTCTCTGTGTTCGCATGCACGCTGCTTTGTTACTGTGGTGTTCCTCATGAAAAGTGCCATTAACAGATTTCTTCTTCGTCTCTTTAATTGGGCTTCCTCTTTGGCAAGCAACTAATGTGAAATTAAAATGATATTTCAGGCAGCATTGCGAAGCAAACAGTAGGTGGGGCTGAATTTTGGTACCCACAAACCTGAGTCAGGTTTTATTTCAGTTTCAGCTATAAAAGCTTCACAATGGGAGGGGAAAAATACAGAAACAGGCTTCAGGCATCTTAACATGGTGAGCAAGAGGTGACATTAAGGAGGAGGAAGAGAGGCTTGTTCACAGCTAGTTTTAAACACAGTATATTAGGTATATTAGATAGGTATTTTTAGAAAAATCAAGAGTCCTCACAGTATATAGTAAGGCCTCAAATGTGCACATAAAAGGGTCAGGAACATGCCCATTGTGCAGTGAAGTGGCACCACAAAGAGCATTAAAATCACCAGGCTAAATAATGAAGGCTAAATAACTTTCACTCAAAGGTTGATGTAAACAACAGAAGGGAGCAAGCAGTCTCTGAAGATCACATAAACTACTTGGAGAAGTTTTATAACCTATCCTCTAAGGAGATTCTCTCTACTTAAAAGCCAAAACAGCAGAGACTTTGCTGTGTCATACTCTTTATGTGTATGGGAAATTCCAAAAATTATGATGCTTCTTTGACAAACAGTTGCCTCCTTCCTTAACAAGACTAACTACCTGTGCCTAAATAAATGAGTTTTTAACTCATTTATCAAACTCATTTGATTAGACCTAGTTCTCCAACCATGCATTAGCAGGAAAGCGCTGCCCACGCATGCAAGCTTAATGCACTCAGCTCTTGCTGTCAAAGACCATTTTGGAAAAGATGATGTGCAAAGCAGTCCAGCCAGCTGCACTCTGATACCCACGTCATGCCAGGAAAACTCCTCTTCTCACAGGGATATGGTCTGGGTGTCAGGAGTGAGGCTGGGCACCAGGTGACCACCCTTGTACCACTGCAGCTTTGTCCCTGCTGCTGCTCTGTCTGCAAAGTCTGAGGCAAGGGCTTGGGATGGTCTGGTTCATTCCAGGTCTGGAATAGCACAAAAAAAGCAGAGCTGGGAAGATGTCTGAGGTCTATATTAGTACTTTGAGTGTATGGCATCTCCGTGATTCAGCTAAAAATTTTGGCAGTTTGGGAAGAAAAGCTCAATTTTAGAGAATGCTGGCATATGTCAAAAACTCAACATCCCAATACGTTGCCTGCCATATGCCTTTAGTGAAGTGGTTATTAAGATAACGAAACCTTAATTCCTTCCCTTGCACAGGGGTGTCATGCCCTGAACTCTTTGTGCCCTGGTCTCTGCCACTGGGGATGTGTAGCTGTGGTAGCACGTGTCCCTGGGCTCTTCAGGAAAGCCAGCAGCATCTCTGTGTGAATAGCAGCCGTGGACTGAAACTCTGCAAATGGTGCTTCATTTCCAAATCTCCAGTGGAGTCTCACCACTGCAGAGGTGAGATCTGGTGGAGGTCCGAGGAGGCAGAGCTTTGTGCTGGGTTTTGTAGGTGCCCACCACCCTCACCTGATACGAGCAGGACAGTCTTCTGGAAAAGGTGCTGCTATCCCCATACAACTGGCAGTCCTATTCCTTGATAAATGGCAAAAGGCTTAAGTCTTTTTTAGGGGGTTTACATGACTATTTTTTACTATGTTAGAATAATGGTTTCCATAGTAACAGCCATGTGGGTCAGCACATACCCCAGCTCTGAAGATATGTTGTGGAAGACTCTTGGAGATTAAAAATCCCCAAATGCCTGGGGAACTGCTGCTCATGCACAAGGTGTCACCAGGGAAAGTACTCCTGCACTCCATAACCTCTCCTTTGCTGGATTTCAACACATCCAGTTTACTGTTTTATTGTTCCAAATAAACTTCTTGTTCGACTGTGGGGACCTCCAGAGAGACCTGTCACACAATGACAGCATCTCCCATGTCAGCTGCAGTGTGTGATAAGTCTCTGGTGAGAAGCAGCAGCTCTTTTCCTCCAGGAATGGGTTTTGATCTCTTCCCACTTTCTGCTAGTCTAAACCCAAAAGTATTGAATCACATTCTGGAAGCTGTGTTGCTGTAAGAGCCCTTCTAGTTTTATCACTCGAATTAAAATCATACTGGCTTCGAGCCTTGAATTCAAAATGGCAATGTCTCTGCTGCTTAATGACAAGGTAAGGGAAGCAGAGCTGGGGACTGCTCCCAACAGCACATGCAGAGGGAACAGCATCACTCATCCTGTCATGGGGGAGATGTGTCTGCTGTCAGGAAAAAGAAATGTAGAAATCCTCTGTGCCCACAGCAATGCAGCAGCGAGCATGCAGGCAGCTGCCTGCGTGGGAGGTGGTGCATGCCCCAGGGCCAGGGCAGCCACAGTGGCTCAGTCCTGGGCAGCTCTGGGTGGAGTTGGCTTGTTTTAACCCGTGTGAAAGACAACCCACATGGTTGGAGTTGGTTTTTTCCTTTAGGAGTTAAATTTGTGATGGGGAAAAGGGAGACATTCACCAAAAAGCCCCCCTGTCCCTGCCAGGATGAGTTAGCAGATTCCCAATGGCCAAATACCATTAACGCTGATGAAGCTGAGCTTCCCCCTCAGTCCCTGTCCCTGTGTCCAGGGCACATCACAAATTCAGGCACCTTCAGCAGGGCTGCAGCTTCATTCACAAGAAGCTGAAGATTTACTTATTCCAAGACAAGACCCCAAAAAATACCAGATTGCAAAATACAGATGTTTATAGTGACTGAAATACTCAGTGACCAAGAAAACCCTCACATGAGCTTTCTTTTTTAATAAAGCAAACTGCTCTGCCTTGTCATGTGAATTAATATCCCTGCAGCATGGCTTTGTCTATTTATTCCTTGCTGATGTTGTTTTTGATCACTACTAGATGAAAATGAAATCTTGGATGCTTTGGGGCTGCTCTTAGGACAGATTCAATGAGATGAAAAAGCATTTCAGGAAATATCACTGAAGCCAGTTTTTGTTTTAATTTCCAGGGACACACAGGGCTCCAATTCCCTGGAGTCAGGAGGAATTGCAATTGAAGAAAGGCACACTGAAAACACACTGGAAGTGTGTCCTTCCAATCCTGCACAGCAAACATCACCTAGAGGCATTGCTGTTATGCCTCTCAATCACAAACTCTTCTTTTGAAGGAAACGCTTTGGCAGTCCAAGTCCCTTTCTTCACAGGCTTTTTGAATATTAAATGCTCCCTGGGCACAGACAGGGGCCAGGGCTGTAGCACCCTGGCACACTTGCTACTCACTGGACCCACAGCTTCTGTCCTTCTGTCCATCAGTCTGTCCCATCAATTCTGTCACCGGGTTACTCAAAGCCCCATCTCAGCTGCTGTTTCTCTGGCTTGCTCGTGGCCTCACAGGCAGTCCCCAGCTGAAGGGGAGCACGGGGACTTTACCCTGCACTGAGTCCTCTTCTGGCTCTGTTATGGGGTAGCCTCTTTTCTCTTCCTGAGTTGATGTCCCCACATCTCCAGCTGGGAGGTGTACCTGGCTGGGGAGGGGTATGAACATCAGGTAACATTCTGTAACTCAACACTTGTCATTGCACAACCAGCCTAAGGCAAATAGTGCCAGACCAGATGATTCGCACTGTGTAAATCACTGTTTTTCACAATCTGTTTGGTTCAAACCCAAGACAAATCTGACTCTGAATCTGAAGAATTAAGTCTCTGAGTTTAAGCACATGACTGGTGTCCACCAAGTCTCATAGCTACATTTGATCAAGGAAAAAAAAGTACTTTTCCCCATATGTTTATAGAAGGAAAAAATCCATATTTGGAAACAGTTTGATAGAAAAAGTCAGACACTCTGTTATTGAATATAACCCAGATTAACAGTGACAGACTCTGGGATTTTCTTAGAGGAAAATAAAAATCCAAACCATTTCTAAATGACATTTTTCTGACAAAAATAAGCATTAAGGCGGAGAGCAAAACTTTTGCCCACACTGACCTTGCTCTGCAGCGCAGTGGCAAGGGTCTGGGTGCCTCGAGTCACCTCCATGAGGGAGCAGGGTGGGCAGGCATGGGTCTCTCCTTCTGCCACTCCTGCTGCCAAGGGAGCTTAAAAGGCCAAGAAACTTGTCCCCTTTCAGATTTCCTTTCAGCATTTCCCCAGCTTTCTCTGTATACACGTAGCACACAACACAGCAGGATTATGACCCACAGCAGGGTTTTTTTAACCACTCACACAAGTGATAATAAAAAGCCCAGGCCATCCCCATCTGGGTGTCTCACAGACATGGATTTAAAGACCATGGTCTTTCAATAGTGTGCTACAGACAGGACAGAGCCTACAGAGAGGCTGACCAAGTCCTACCACTGCAAGCTGGGGAGGAGACCTAGGATGCTCTACAGCCCAAAACTGCCCCTCAGCCACCTGCTTCAGCGTTTTGGCCCAGTTTAACTCTTGATGCCTACACCTTTCCAAAGACTTCCAGATTAGAGAAACAAACAAATTAAGTTTGCTGCCACGTCACCCCAAAAAACTCACAGCAAGGAAATGGTGCTTGGACCTGACATTCTTAGCAAGACCCAGTGAAGCTGCCCACCATGTGTGAGGCTTGCTGGGTTGTCTTTTTGTGTGCAGGTCAGCATCAGTCATCTGCAGTGTAAATACAGTGATGTAAACATATCAGTGAAGTGATTCAGTACCTATGGAGTGAGGAAACTTACACCTCCCTCCCATCCAAAACTGTAGGTTTTGGGAAAGCTGAGTACCTTTGGGAAGCAAAAATATTTGTATGGTGTGAGGGAGCACAGCAGCCTGGGTGAGTCTCTGCTATCCCACGGCAGAGTGTTGTTTCAGCATAGTAAAATACAGCAGAACAAATACCAGCCCCCACATGGGAGTTTCTGAAACTCTCCATCAAGACTTTTCCTCTTTCCCCAGATAACCCAAGTTCTCCTACATGGCCACAGCAGTTTCACCTTCATTTAGAACAGAAGATACTGAAATGGAAACTTGGGCGGGGGGGGAAAACCCTTCCAGACTCAAATCAAAACAAATCACTTTTTTGCATATTAATAAGTCTCCTGATTGAAAGTGTTCTGGCTGTTCAAGGAGGAATATCAACAGTAGATGCTGCTAATTTAAGCCTGGCTAATTAAAAGCAAAACGAAAAAAATTACTCCCGTAGAAACAGCCACATGCAAAACGAACTCACCCAGCACATTTCATCAAGCTCTGCTCATTATATCTGGGTTTAGGGAAATAATCCCATTACTTTTTTATTCTCTTTCTGGGTTGGGTTTTCCCACTGCACATTGCCTCCAGCACCATGCCCCTCTGCAGAGCCAGCAGCAGCAACCAGCAGGACATGCAGGACATCCCCAGCTGTGACCTGTGTGGGGCTTTGACCAGGCTGTCACCAGCGGCATGGGGCATTGAGTTAGGACCATCCCTGCCTGTAAGAGCTGACACCTGCCAGAGTGCCATCAGGAACTTGCCATGGGTGTGCTCTGTCCCCTTACCCAGCTCACTGATAGGAACATTAAACTGTAGCAGCCCCAGAAATGATCCCCTAACCACATCTCACCTGTTTGGCTACAAGGGTAGTGTGTGCTATTGTGGCAGAAACATGCTACAGCAGGGACAAATGGCATTCACCACCATTCCCCACAGCCTAGAGACCAAGGTGGTCATCTCAACACAGCAAGGGATCTGGTCAGGCACAATCCTGCTTCCCCCCAAAACTGATTACAAACCACTCATAGAATCATAGAGTCATTAAGGTTGGAAAAGAACTCCAAGACTGAGTCCAACCTTTGGTGGAACACCACCATGTCCATTAAACCATGGCACTAAGTGCCACACCACACCCAGCTGCTTCTTGAACACTTTCAGGGACGGTGAATCCACCACTTCCCTGGGCAGCCCATTCCAATGTTTAATCACTTTTTCTGTGAAGAATTTTTTTCTGATGTCCATCCTAAACTGCCCCTGGCACAGCTGGAGGACATTTTACCTTGACCTGGTTCTTGTTACCTGAGAGTAAGAGGCCAACCTCCACCTTGCTTCAACTCCTTTCAGGTAGTTCTATGGAGCAATAACGTCTCACCTGATCCTTCTCTTGTCCAGGCTAAACAATCCCAGCTCCTTCAACTGCTCCTCACAGGACTCATGCTCCAGACCCTTCCCCAGCTCCACTGCCCTTCTCTGGACTCACTCCAGCACCTCGATGTCTTTCTTGTCATGAGTGGCTCAGAACTGGACACAGGATCCGAGGTGTGGCCTCACCAGTGCCGAGTACAGAGGGACAATCACTGCCCTGGTCCTGCTGGCCACACTATTTTTAATGGAAGCCAGGATGCCATGGGCCTGCTTGGCCACCTGGGCACACTCTGGCTCATGCTCAGCTGGCTGTCAACCAGCACACCCAGGTACTTTTCCACTGGGCTACCTTCCAGCCACTCTTCCCCCAGCCTGTAGCAATTCCATTTGACAACAGCACATACAAATTATGTAAAAACTCTGCAAAAATAAATGAATGCAGACACAGTGTAGGAGGAAGGAAGGCTGTATCCCTCACTCCAGAGCACTGGCAGTGTCCAGCAGGAGTCAGGAGAGTGGGTGGCAGTGAGATGCTGCTTTACACAAGCTGCAGTTTTCAAACAGAGCTATTGTAGGAAAAGCTGCTGCTGGGCTCTCAAAAACCCACCAAGAGCTTTATTTTAACAGCTTGGAAGTGTAAGGCTTGGGCAGCATTGCCACTTATGTTCACTGGTTTGAAATAGATGAGGGGAAGAGTCTGGTCCAGAACCATGGGCTCTACACACACAGGGGGTTCCAGCAGTCAGGCAGTGCCCATCCACAGCTGCTCTTCTCCCTGAACAGGGTGTGTCCTCTGCAGCCCAGGCAGGGAGGAGAAATGTCTCCATGAGTCTGGTGTCAATCAGCACATTCCCACTGAAATGAGAAATGGAGTTCTGTTCTCCTTCTTTCCCTTTTTTTTTCCTTTTACAGTTATTTATTGTGTCTCTCTGAATTTGCATCCCAAGGGCTCCTGTATGACAAAATGCAATAGTATTAGTCACTGTTACACACATTAGAGAACATAATATTTAGCATTTATAACAATTTCTAGCTTAAAAGTGCCACACAAACATTAAATATACTGTATTTTTCTCTGTATTTTTAAGGGATAACTTGTTTTTGCCTGAAGCTATACAACTTCCCCTTTTATGATCCCTCAGGAGAAGTGGGATGTTTCTGTCACCACCTCTCTCATACAAGAGAATGCCAGTTTTATGGCCAGCTCTGAACAAAAGGAACTTCCCTGGATCCTTCTTCTCCTCACCCATTCACAGTTCCCACACACTTGCCATATTCCCAGCTCCTGAAATCCAAGTCCAGCATTAGACAGCACCAGCAGCAGTCAGTCATTCTTTTCTTTGGCAGCTTGTCCTGCTGCCTGTATTTATAAAAACTACAAGGTATTAAATTTCTTTTTCCTTTTCTGCTGATGCTTTTCTCATGCTGCCAATGAGCTCATTCTCTGTTGGGCACTAGAGATGTGTGTGCTGTAACCCACCTTACAGCCCCGTGGTTTGAGGCATGACAGGGACCAGGAGCTTGCAGCTGGTACAGTGAAGGTCTGCAGAGCTCCTGGAGGTAATGGTGAGGCTGCCCTGCATCATTCTGGGGATGAAAAAGACCTTATCCAATAAATCTGTTCTCTGAGAGGAATGCTGAATGCATCTAATGAAAAAGCAGTATCTATCATGTTTATGTGGCAATATCCAACTTGTGATACAGTCTCATAAATTTTACTTGTGTGTTTTGGAGACCAGAAGAAATAAAATTCATATAATTAGGACATAATGTTTACATACTATGGCATTATATGACTTCTTAGTCCCAGAGAGCAGCATATGAGAAGTGGTTAAGAATTTAAAATCTCTCCTATTTGCATCAGTGATTTTTCTACCTGCAAGAATCTGAAGTTTTTCAGGATCTATAAAGCTCCTCCAAGTGTTCTGCAAAAGAGGACTAAGATAAATGAGCTTGTCATTTGTCAGTACACGTCTGCATATATTACCTTTCCAAAGCACCTCTGCTTTTGGGAACCCCAAATCAAAAAACACCTCTTAATGTTATGCCTCAAAAAACATTTTTTGATCCTGTGCTTAGCAATTCTTAATCTTGCCTTCAATTTTACTGCCTTTAGACAACCGAGAAAGGAAGATTAAAAATACTGTCTCAGTTGGAGACATCACACAGGATTTGTATTCATTCCCCAACTGTGATTTGTAGTATGATGAATTCTCAAGAAATATCATAGCTTGGCAACTGTATTCCTGAAAAAGAATGATTTAAGCTGGATAGAATCTCTCCTGGGTCATCTAGCCTGCTGCCCAGTAGTGATGGCCATGCTATGGCCTTCGTTGTGCTGGAAGGTCTTCCATGAAAGAAAAAACAGCAAAAAGTCTGTCATGGTATGTATGTCACACACACACTAGATTTGACAAACCAAAAATCCCAAATCTAAGAACAATGAAGCATATAAATATGCCAATTCAGGAGTCATAACAATCCACAGTTTCCACAAATTGCACACATTTTTCTTCTACCAGCCTCAGCCTTACACACCTCATGCATTTTAATGCACACTTGCAATGCAAATGAGTTTCCAATAATTCCTGTTTGTCAGCTGAACAAAAACCAAAAGTCTCAACCAGAAAAAGTTTCTTCAGCCTCAACAGATGATCAGCTGTGCCTTCAGCCTCAGCCTCTGCAGGTGAGTCAGTGACTGGCTGGGACACGGTCCTCAAGCATGCTGCTTCGGGAAGGGTGGGGAAACTTGAAAGGGGAAGCTTTTAATCTCAAATTAAATTTCTTGTCAATGTGCAACTGCCAGGTAAAATTCGTTCTGTTGGCCACTTTAAAGTGGAGTAAAAAAACCATGCTGCCTTTTCAACCTCCAGAGAAGCCCCCATAGTTTCTACAGTGTTCAGTGAGCTTGTAGACATCTCAGCTAAATAGGAACCAGAGACCAGGGCTCATACAAGCCCATGGGACCCTGGGCCCTCACCTCCTTCCTTCGTGCAGGCAGTCAGTGGACAGGTCCTTCCCTGATGGGGAATCCCTGATGGAATCCCTTCCCTATTTCATCTGATGTCTTCTGCTACTCCCTTAATGTAGAATTTGCAGGCAACCCCAACAAGGGAAGAGATGAGAATCTTGACTCCATGTTTCAGAAGGCTGATTTATTATTTTATGATATATATTATATTAAAAGAAAATTATATACTAAAACTACACTAAAGAATAGAAGAAAAGGATTTCATCAGAAGGCTAGCAAAGGAATAGAAAATAATGGAATGGAATGATAATAAAATCTTGTGACTGACCAGAGAGTCCAAGACAGCTGGACTGTGATTGGCCATTAATTAAAAACAACCACATGAGACCAATCAAAGATGCAACTGTTGCATTCCACAACAGCAGATAATTATTGTTTACATTTCGTTTCTGAGGCCTCAGCGTCTCAGGAGAAAAATCTTAGCAAAAGTATTTTTCATAAAATATGTCCGTGACACCTTAATCTTATCTCATGATGAGTGGGGGAAAAAAAGCATCATGGCTTATATTTCACCAAGGGCTTCATAAAATCACTCATTTGCAACAGAGGATGGATGGATTCAGCACAGCTTCTCAGCCACACATGAAAATCTCCCCAGTCTGATTATGGAGGCACCAAGTCTCATACATACATGTGCACATCCCTCTTCTTTTCCTGGTTGTCTGCAGGGACAGAGCCCTGTAACAAGTTGCCACTACCCTCCTGCATCTCCAGAGCTCAGCTACAGGCCAGAAGGTGCCTGCAATTTAGCCCCAGTAAGGCTGGTACCCCCTCTCAAACTCTCTGCTCTCCTGTCAGATTTAAGTGTCTTGTCAAATTAATATTTGTGTATTTGATCACCTCAAGGGTGATATTGGCATAGGAAGGAAAAGACACCTCTAAGTTAGTTTTGATTGACTACCATGAAGTGCTTGTCAGTGTGGCCCAGTGTACGTCACAGCAGCACCAGTCCAGGGTGCAAACCAGCTGTGTTCGGGGTATTCATGGGGCTCTGCCTCTAAACTTGGAAAGTTTGAAGCTCTATTTTGCAAGATAATTGAGTCTAGACCATAGGACAAGTTGAGCTCGATGAGCCTGACATGCTTGAGCCGGGAAGCTGGACTTGGTGACCTGCAGTGGTTCCTTCAAACCTTTCCCATTCTGTGATACTGTGATATAAAAATTGTTTGGTGCAAATTATGCACTGTAGTCTCCCTGTTTAAACTGGATTTTATCACAACCCCTACTACACAGCTGTCTCCAGACTAACCAGTGGTCTTTGCTCCCAGGCTGGAGGAGATGTGGTGAAGCAAACTCTATGCAAGCCTAATTTCTAAACTCTTTCTAAGCCCTTCTCTCTGCTCCAGCCACCCAGGAAGCTCCCAGGAGGCAATGTGATCCCCTCAGCTCCAATTCACTCTTTCAGCTAATTAAAAGAAAAAAGATTATACAGAGTACAGCCACATCCCATTGCTCTGAGAGTATAGAGGATCTCCATGGAGAGGACCTCAGGAGCTTGGATATATGGGATCAGGTCCACTCATATGTGTGCCATGAAAAGATCAGCTGCATGAACCATTCTCATCTTTGGTTACATCTACCAAGTCTGTGGAATATGGACTTCACCCAGGGAACCAGAGGCCTGTCACAAGGTCACAGTTTTGAACACTCTTACCAGCTGTGCTTGCAAAGTCCTCCCCCAAAGTAGTCATGGGGTCCCTAAGATTCTGCAGGGATAGACAGAACTTGCTGATATTTAGTTGTGTCATAGTTTAACCCCAGATGGCAACCAAGCACCACTCAGCCCTTTGCTCATGTCCTCAGTCCCAGTGGGACAGGGAGGAGAATTGGAAAAAAGTAAATATTCATGTGTTGAGATAGTAATTGAAATTAATATGAATTGAAACAAAGTAAAATATAACAACAACAACAATAACAATAATAATAATGGTGATGATGTTGTTGTTTGTTATTATTGTTACTATTTAATGAAAGCAGAAAAACAACCCCAAGAAAAATAAATCCCAAGTAAAACAAGTGATGTTTGATACACTACAGTTGTTCACCACCCACTGACTGATGTCCAGCCCTTCACTAAGCAGAAATTAGTACCTCTTGGCCACCTTCCCCCAGTTTATATACTGGGCATGATGTTTTGTGGTATGGAATATCCCTCTGTCCACTTCTGAGCAACAGTCCAGGCTATGCTCCTTCCCAGCTTCTTCTGCACCTCCTCACCAGCAGAGAATGGACAACGGAAAAGTCCTTGACTTAGTGTAAGCACTGCTCAGCACCAACCCAAACATCAGCATGTTATCAACTTTATTCTCATACTGAGTTCAAAACACAGCACTGTACCAGCTACTAAGAAGAAAATGAACTCTGCTGAAACCAGGACAAGCTGGAGATCTTCAAAGTATTTATTTGTTTGCAAAAGGTCGCAATTTCAATAGCGAACACAAATGTAAGACTTCTTCAGCTTTGGGACAGACATTTTCTAAAGGCTTAACTAGATGCCTGTACCCCCTGTGTACCCAGCACTGTCCATATTAACATTTGCAAATGATGCTTTGAGGTATTTCAGATCTTTTAGGGCAGAGGGATTTCTCTGAAAGGCAAACCAAGTAGGCTGTGATACCGTGCTCTGTCTCCTCCCTCAGCAGCTCTGCAGAACCTGGGTTGCACTGACAGGCAGCTGGTGAACTGCAGGCAGTAAGAACAGCCAGTTTTGAAGTTGCTGATTCTTGTATACAAAAAGTGGGTACACAGAGGCACCTAAGATCTAATATGAGTTTAAAACCAGGTCCTGACCTTGTGCTGGCACACAGCAGAAGCAGGTAATTTATGGGTTATTGTCAGGAGGCTTTGCTCCAGTGACACACTTAGAGAGCAGCTGTGAGCAGGTGAATACTCCCCAGTGCAACACAGCATCAGAGCTGTTCAGGTTTGCACTGTACCTCATAAAGAGATGTAGAAATGGTTCAATTTCTGTTTCTCTGCCCAACCCACAAACCTAAAATAGACTCTGCAAAAAGCCACAGCCTCGTGACCCCCTCTTGTGCAGACTGAATTAAAGATATAATTGAAGGTGCCCTATTGGCAAAGCTCAATGTCTATACATACTGTGTTTGGACAATGCAAAGAACTCATAAAAGGTGCTGAATGGCTTTAAAACTATAGATACCTCCCACCTGAAGAAGGAGGCATTCAACCAGAGCCTGCTCATTCCCCGTGACCCAAAAACCAGATGCAGGCTACTGACTGAGCAAACCAAACAGGGGGAGTAGGCAACAAAGAGAATTTGGGAGTGACTGAAGATCAGAATGGGTAGAGAGGTCATAAAATAAATAAGGAGATAAGGACCAGACATGAAGCAGAGACATCATGCAGAGCATCAAAATGAGCAATTGCCAGTGGGCAGCACATCCATCACAAAGACATAGCATGTCACAGGGATCTCACAGGTGACATGGGGAAGCAGAAGAAAGCCCTGCACTGCTACAGGACCTGCTCCAGGCAAGGGGTTGACACTCCTCCAGCAGAAAATAGGACTATAGGCGAGGAAAACAGGGCCACAGGTGAGTATGGGCGGTCTCAGCCTGTTTCTGGGAGACAGTTCATTTAATGCTGCTCACAACATTACTGCAGCAAGAATGCAGAATTTCAAGTGTCAAGTAAGTAAATTTGTATTAAAGTAACTGCAATTATACACAGCCTGCAGTCACTCCCACGGGAGGCTGTGGCAGGTTTGTGATGGACTTCACGGAGAGCAGAATTAGGATGATAATCGATACAAGCACAGCCATCATTTTGCATTTTCTTGTAGCTGCCAAAGCCTACCATAGTAAAAGCAAAGGCTTTTTAGATTACAGAGCAAAGGCCTGCAGAGATTTCAGCTAGTCTCTGAATAATGGCATGTGATCAAGTCCTTTTGTGAACAAAAAAAAAGAGAATTTCCCAATACGTGAATGCAATTCCAATGCTGTGATATGTTATTTGTTTCACCGCTAGTTAGATCACTAAACCGTGTTCAGTGGCACAGAAGGTTTTGGTCAATCAATGCATTTTTCATTTCTCACCTCTCATCTAAATAGTGATTTGTTCCTTAACTGTGTTAGTGGCACATGTATCTCTGGTCTAACAAAAGAAAAACTAATTTTAGTGCTGTGAATAATCCACTGTGCTCAAAAATTAACCACTTCCTTCAATTACAGAAACAACCAGGTAACTGAAAAAGTAATTCAATTTATTACTAATTTGATTGCTTTTTGAGATTTAAAAAAAAAGGTAATAACAGAAAGAACTCATCCAAATGGCAGGGGGCCAAAGGGAATTAATGGGAGGCAACCAGGATTGCAGGTGGATACCAAAAGTTGCTCCTTTTGTGCACCTGAAGCTGGCTCAGAAGAGAAAGGTTTGCTGAGCACCACTACCACAGAAAAGCTGAGGCTGTGAGACTGAAGGCGTGATTACACCTGTGAGTGGCCAGTGCAAAATATAACAATACCTTCCCAGATAACTGCAGTGTATCCCATACTTCTGACCTGAAGACTATGCAGAAAATCCCCATTTGACTGCTGTGCCTGACTAACCTGAAGAAATAACAAGTTCTCTAAACAGGATTTATTTTCCAAGTAATTACCTTCACCTGCTTCAGGATGAGCCCGTGTTTGCCAGGTGGAGCAATACACAGGACATGCTTGCTCCAGGAGGAGCTCAAAGACCTGAAGGAGCTTGAAATGGAGAAGAGGCTCTATCCAGCAGCAGGGCATGCAGAGTCCTGGCCCCAGGCAGGGCTGAACTCCCTTTTGCACTGTGCTGAAATTAGAATAACATTCGCACACAAAAAGTGTCTCTCATAGTGCCTAACGTAGAGATTGGCCAGGAGCAGGTAAAGACAGGGAGAGGACAGTGACAAAGAAAACCTTTACCTTAAACTGCTATTTGCAAACTGTTCAAAAAGAAGAGAAGGAAGGTAATGATGATGACAGGAGCCTTTAGGCTGGGGAGTCAGCAGATTTTTTACCTCTGTCGAGGTAAAAGGGAACTGCCAACCTGCTCCCTGCTGCCCATTGGGTGAGCACAGGTGAGAAATCAGGGCATGGACCTTCATGGTGGCTGTTCATAATCACAGGGAGGGGAAGACAGAAAAGGGTATCCAGCTCCTTAGTTTCTTACTGGTCCCAAGGCAAGCACCCTGCTCTGTAGCAAGCAAAATCCTTTCAACAAGAGCTCTCAGGATTTCTGCAGTTTTCACAATCTTTGGGTTCCCTCTATAGTCTTGGGGAGATACTGTCTCCTTTTTCCTAAATTAAACTCTTCACTGCAAAGCCTCCCTTCTCCATCGACTCTAGAGCAAACCGTTCCTCTTTCCCCTGCATCCCTAGTTAGAGGGGCTCCTTGGTTCCAGGGGGCAGAACAGGATATGCCCTCCCTTGCTCCTGCACATTCTAGAATTTCTCCCAGGAAGACAGAGATGAGCAGAAAGAGCTGTTCAGGCTCACTTATTCTCTGACCCTCTGAGAATGCAACACTGAGATGAAGGGCTGAGACACTTCCAAATTGTCCTGGAATTTGCTGCTCTACCAAAAAATGCCAGTGCCTGGAAAGGTGCACTCTTCTCCCCTCTGCACCTGCTTTTCTCCACTCCCCACCTGCATGCAGTCAGGAGGAAGGATATGGCTGAAAAATGGTTGCACAGCTCTCTTGGTAGGAAGTCCTGTTAATATGCAAATTGATCATTGGGATTAAAAGTGTTTCAATTCCCAGCACTTTGCTCTGTATACACTCTTTTGACAACATGATATCCTATTGAAACTATTCTGCAAATCTTTTTGCTCTTCGCGTGGGAGGTGTGATGGGCAGATTTGGCTCTTGCCTTGCGCCCTCAGATAGGGCACAGGGATAAGGGGGGTCATGGCTGATCTCTGCCTCCCACTGGTTGCCCTGGGGTCAGCCAGATTAATGTTTGCATTTTGTTTGATTCATTCACCATGCTATCAGGGTAACCCAAGAGAACACGGGTGACATTTATTGTGAGCTGGCCCCTTTTTCATTAAGACTTGGCCTAAATCCACACACATTTAATGGTAATTGCTAGGCAGGCAGCACAGAGCAAATACCTTTTATTTCAAATCCAAGACAAGTCAGTGCTGGCTGATAGTTTGTTGGCGCTTTACTACATTAATTAAGTACCTCTCATCTAATATTACATGCGGTCTTTCTGAAAACCTCCAGTGAAAAGTCTATTTGTTAAAAGTGCCAGTTGAAGTCAAAACAACATCCAATATTGCAAATTAGGATTCCAGATTCCAGGATGAGATCTATTAGTCTTTCTCTGCTTAACTAATTAAAAACATGGAGGGACAAAATTTGTTTTGTCATTCTTCTGTCCGTAGGAGTCCTTACAGTAACCAAGAAAAGAAAACAAAATTCCCCTTCATTTATCTTAAGATATCGGCTGGCTTACCCATCTGTGAGCAAAGAATGTTTTTGCTTAGCTTGCTTAGCTAAATGAATCTTGGTTCACTTGCTTGCAGCTGAAGACAAATTAGGCTGATTATCCACGAAAGGGCATACAGTACATCTAGGAATTAAACTGCGACTGGGTATTTAGGATGAATGAAATGAATAGGCTGCAACAGCTTTGCGTGGCTCTGAACAATCAGCAGTCCCCTTCTCTTGCAATCTTTTTAAAGCACTTTCAAAATAATCCTCCGTGTTATTCTTGTGTGTATGTCGCTGCTTTGCAAGTATGGATTTTTAAAGAAACAAACAACAACAACAACAAAAAAAAAAAAAAAAAAAAAAAAAAAAACCATGCAAACTTTTCCCCCTTTGGAACGGGAAGCATTGCCGAGCTCAGCAGCTTGCTGCGATGCTGCCTTTCCCACTCAGCGGAGGAATTCCTGACATGCCACGCTGCCGGGCTGCTCCGTGCACAGATCGTAGAGGCAAGCAACAGCATCGCCCCCTCCAGCAGTTTTATTTCCCACATCTCTTACCCCGTAGGACACTGCAGGACGTGTGCTGTATCTGCTGCAAGTGCTTGACAGGTGGTATTTCACATTCACCGCTCTCCTGCTATCGGGAGCAGGCTGAAATACTCAGTTCTTCACGTGTCGGTGGTTTTCAGTAATTAGCATATTTCAGCCCAAATCACAAACATCCTCCCTTGAAAAGAATGATAATTGGTGACAAAATCCATGGCATGCAGTTACATCAAATGCAAATTTGGGCTAGTAAGATAGATGCTGGGCTGCACGAGGAGAATTAAATGCACCACTGTTAGCAAAAATAATTTTTGCTAACGTTTTGGGCATAATGATTTTTGAGAACACATTTCTAATTTTAGTGTTTATGTGATAATAGTGGGGATTTGAAATACACAGATAAAATAAGTCTTATTGGACTGTTCTTGTGGCATACCACTGACCATTCCCTGTATGACTGCTTCTCAGTATGACCACAAAAGATCAATAAATCTTAAACAAAATGGAGATTTAGATGTTCAGTTCCTCTTTGAAACACACATCCTCATTTGTTCTATTCCAGATACTTGCTGACATGCAGTAATTCCAGTTTTGTGCTCTCTTCCCTCACTGTGCATGTAAAAGGGAGGTTGCAGAGTGTTTCTGGTTTGGTTTTTTTTGAGCCAGCACGGGCTTAGGTTCATGCTAGCTCCTTTGCAGTGCTGGTTTTACAGCTCTGTGACCCGAGCAAGGGTTCAGGAACATATTTGATTGGTGTCAACGGGGGAAAGAAAAGCAATCCCCCTAGCAAGAGAAAACATACATTTTTTGAATAGTGGGTGTTGCCCATCTACCAAAATCAGATGAAAACTGAAAGGCAAATATTTGTACCCAGATAGGACAAATCTGTCTTTTGACAGCAACAGACAGCTCCTGGGAAAAGCGGTAGAGGCTTGAACTGTACAGAACCCCAGCAAGGAAATTCCTTCAAACAAAGAACACTACTAAGGTGTTTGAAGCTTGCTGACCAGAAGTTTTTCTACATTATGATCACCTTAAGCCTTGAGAAACTTCTTGGGTACACATGGGTGACTTAAAGACAGAAATACTGCACTGGTTTTACCCACTATGACACAGGGAGCCCTGGCCAAAGTAAATAGTGAACCCAGGTCCTGGGAGTCTCGCTCACAGTTACAGCTAAAGCCAGCTTTTCTTCCCATCTCTTGTTTCCAGAGTGTGACTGTTCTTGCCATCTGTACTTGCTTTCCTGCAGCTTGGCCATCCTTTCTCCCCAGCCATCCCCTCCTGTACTGCCATGGCCATCTTCCCTTCCCAGCACGCAGGACTCAGCGGCAATGGGTGTGATACCTAAAGCCTCCAACACCTGCTATGTTTCCTACACTCCCTTTCAGCAGCATGGACAGTCATGGTAGGCTGACTCTCTGTCTTCTCATCTCAGCTGCCTTAACACATATTAAGGCTCTGGAGATGCAAGAGAGCACTTTCCAGACCATAGGCACAAAAAAAATACCCAAAATTACAGCAGCACCTGCAGACCCAGCCACTCCCTGTTGACGGAAACGTGATTCTCATCTCAGTAAGAAATCAGAACAAAAGTTTTCTTTCAAAGACTTTCTGACTACAAAATCATGGGAAGCAAATATAACAATTCAAATCTCCAGGCTGAGATAGCATTGTCAACACAAGGCAGGATATGGCATTTGGTGTGAACTCGATGCTATTTTATTAAAAGCTGATAGGTGCTCATGAATATAAGTTAGCAGTTTGCTTTTATCTAACAGGTTTGGGTTTTTTTCTCTGAAATGACAGGTTCCTATTTTAGTATATAAACTTGCTTTTGATGTGTTGATGTAACCTAGAACTTATCAATTGTGAAGAAAACAAGACAAACCATGGTAATATTGGGGGGGTTGTAACACAATTATTGAGCTTTCATGATATAAGCATCATAGCAAAATTATTAACAACATACAGGAGTGCACATCCAGCTTGCTTTTGAAAAATCACATTCCAAACACACATACACACACACACACACACACACATATTTCTATAACAGCCATATAAATAGACATTCAGTCATATCCTAACTTACAAAACATACACTACTGACAATAGGTGTGATAAACCCTTGTCTAACACTGAACAGCTTTGTCTCTTCTCTCGCTACAATTCTCTACCATGCTGAAAACAATTCTGCATGTGCTGCTGAATCCAGGCTCTGAAATCTGAAGACTGTTAGACCACCATGCTGTACAATCACCAAATGCAAGATTAAAGTGTACAGAGGCACCATATTACTCCATTATCAGCAAAGCACAAAAACATCTTCTTTCAGTTATTATTTATACAGTTTTAAGAAGCTGAATTTCTTTCCAGAAAAGAATGTTTGAGAATTTCCATCCTTATAACATAGTAATGTTATGGGTATCTAAAGGAAAAATATATATATAAATGCAGCAATTCGTTTTATACATATTTTGTATATAATTATTAGCTTTTTAAATTTAAGATGAAGTCACACCCATCAGATATGTAAACAATTTGTAAAACAACAGTGCTTTTTTTGGTGTCATGAAAGACTTTGAAATTTAATTTAAATCTTACATTACTGCTGAAGTACATTTAATGTAACAACAAAAAGGAAAATAGCAATGTTAATAGCTGGCTTGCTTTAAAAGCCATCAGTAAGTGATCCTCACAATGACTTCATGTGGCACTGAAAGCTGCAGTATCCCCAGAAGTCTACATGCAGGGAAATCTTAAAAAGCAGTCACACAGAGAGAGAGAAACTAGGATCAGAACAGAAGTAATCGCAGAATCTCCATTTCTTTTCCAGCCCTAGAGACATGCCAGTCCTCTCATCTTCAGCATCAATGCCATGTCAGCGAGAGCCCGGCAGCCCGGGGAGCCGATGCTCATGGGGCTCGGCGCGTGTCAGGAAATTCCTCCTCTTTTCTCTCGCTGGGCTGCAGTGGCTGCACTGGCAGTAGCAGCAGCTCCGGGGAGGGAGGAGGGCGATGTGCTGCAGGGGCCTGGGGAGGTGGGAAGCAGCTAGGAATAACCCAAGCCACACTGGCCTTCTCCCTCAGATGTTTATGGGAGTTTCTGTGGGGAAATCCAATATACAGACAAAACAGGGAGTGGCTGTTTTCTACGACATGCAAAACCAGGCTGCCTGGCATACATGTGAAATGAAACCTGCCTACTCATGATGGAACTGCAGTCTCAGTTCAGCTGCGTCATTTTCCATTGCTGTTGTATAACGAATAGCATTTAAAACCTGACATCAGCCCTTTCAGTCATAAAGGCCTTCCCCAGACAGATGACTAAACAATCACCCAGGTAAGAGGTTTAATGAGCACTTTGAAGGCTATCTTCATCTAGAAAGACCCCTGTGCATATATATAAGCTTTGGCCAGAATTTTAAGTGATTCTTAAAAGGCTGGTTGTTAATAATCTAAGATCTCTCATACAGGGTCTTCTCCCCCACGGGAAAACACAAAGGCATTTATAAATTAATTTTTTTTAAAGGTTGAAAATTGTGGAGTTGGCATCACTGAGATTTGCCAACGATCAGCAGGGCAGGTCATTGTTATTAGCCGGAAGCACTGGCTGCACCCACTGCTTTCACCATCCCAACCAGTGGGTAACTGGAAAGCTTCCCTGGGAAACCAGCTCATGGAGACACCAGCAGGTTCCTCGTGCAATGAGCAGAAGAACAAAGATAGAATTTGGGCTTATTTTGACTAACATTTACCTGCATGTCCTGCATTCAGACATGAAGGAATACCAAACCCCTCCCGGTGTCCCTAACACTGAGCAGACACAACCTTGCTGATGTGTGAGCCACAACTGACAGCCTGTAAAAGCCCACTGCAAGGAACAGCAAGCCCTCCTGAAAACTTTTCCCAGGATAAAACTGAGTTTCCTACTTTTCCGCAGTGATTTTTGGGTTTGTGCATGCTGGTTGGTATTTCCCTGCTCATAAGTCCTGGATCTCTTCTGCAGAAACGGGAAAGCACAGACTGCTCACAACACTCATGACTAAATTTGCAGACTCATTCTTTCCCCAAACCATTAAAAATACTGGGTTGCTAATTCCAATCCAACAACCAAATCCTTGATCCAGGATTTCCTGGGAATGGCCAAGTGGTTTAGGATGCCCAGCAATCCTTTTTTCTAGGAGGTTCAAAAGCCAAAAATAAATATGTCAAACAAGGATTTTAAAGGAATAACTAAGGTGGTAGAAAACATGAGCCCAAAATGTTGGCTGTACCCACTATCCTCTAATATTTTCCCTTTCACATTATCAAAAGATCAAGTTCTTAAGCCTGCTGAA
>NW_005054351.1:4736951-4793531 GCF_000277835.1 Geospiza fortis | reverse complement strand
ATGGGGAGGGTCACGAATGGAAATTTCATTTGGAAAGTTTCTAACCCCGAGGATAATATTCAGTGGTGCTGCCACTCTCACTGCCATCTGCACTAGAAAGTGGTTCAGACTGAACTAGATAGCACTTGATCCCACTGAGTGAGCCCAATTGTTTGCATTCTTGCACAAATGTGTGAATGGCAGCCTTCCGGCGAAGCAAATGCTGGGTCTGCTCCCTTCAAAGGCTTTGCCAGTGATCCTTGCCCTGCTGGCTTCATCCTTAATTGGCCTACACGGTGGGGAGCAATTAAAAATAAATGGTAGCTTGCTGTGCTGCTGTAAGGGGAAGTTTTGCGGCTCCAGGCATGAGCGCAGCTACCTTAGTCCATGGCGTATGCCATTCACGGGGAATGGCACAAGGGAAAGGGGAGAGACCTGGCTATTCTGAGTAAGTGCCAAGGGAAAAAAAATCACACTGTAGTCTGCAATAAATCAGCATTAGCTTTACAATTAAAGGTTTGATTGTCTGGGGCCAAGGCATGCTTTCCCTTGTGTGTCCGTGTAATGTGGGAATGGCATTTCCTATTATGCCTATCATCCAGAAATGGGATTTTTCATACCATCTTCACAAGGACCCGTTCAATTCAGTCTCATCAGAGAGAGAAGAATGGCTTTTATCTGCTTGGGGAAAAAATGAGTTTTCTTCAAATCAAATACCCAATACCAGAAGCTGTAGAACTAGTCTTTAATGAAAGACAACTAATCTCAAAGAAAAGCAGTGTCCCATAACTGTGTCATGAGGCTCTCTGAAACTTTAATCATAAGGGGGGAATTTTGAACCAGCAATTAACTTACCACAGTCATCTGTATCAAGCAATGAAGTTTCTTAGATAATTTCCTACTTCTTATTAATGAAAGTCTGGTATAAGGATGAACTGAAGAACATGATCATTTATGGAATTAAAACTTGAATTAAAAATACAGATTTTTGCTACACAGCAACCCATATTTCCATGACATTTAGAAATGGATTAAAGCACAAAAAAAAAAAAGAGGAACTGAGAGTCACTTGATTTTCCTTTACTCCCTGAAGATGTTTGACATTGAAGGTGGTCAGCTTCACCCAGGTACTAACCATGTAACTCATGTCAGCAACAGACATTTTACAAACATGACATGTATGCCATTTTTTAATGATGGGGTTGCACATCATTTTTTGCATCTTGTTGCTTTACTACAGAGCATCTCTGTGCTTTCTGTTTCATAAATGTGTGGTACCCCTAGGGATGTCTCTTCATTTTGTGGTGGAATAAAAAGGGATGAAGTCTGCCCTAGGAAAATATCCAGGACATCCTTTTCTTTTATCTCTCTTTGTTGATACTAAATAGAGGCTAACAAAAGGCTTTACTCAGCTGATACCCTGAAAATTTTGTGATGCAGTATAGAAGAGCTTAGCATCTCTGGAAAAAGCTACCACTCTTTTTAAGCAGATTCAGTGAGCATGGAATAGAGCTTGTATAGGACACACTTCTTGTTGCACTCATTTTTATGCCCAGTATTTAGAAAGAAAATCTAGACATACATCTAAAAATTATTTCTCCCATAGCTAACATGTGATGGTTGGAGTGGGACAGAAAAGTTTATTGGCTATGGCAGGGGCACTGGGATTAGATGGCCTTTAAGGTCCATTCCAAGCCCTTAACCTTTTAAGATTCTATGATTCTATGCACCAGTGCAGTTCAAACTCTGTGATTATATAGATCTCACTCCTCCCAGGAAATTACCTAAAAGAAGCAATACAGAAGTATTTTTTTGTTGCTGTTGTTTCAGTAAATTTCATCCTCAGGGGGAAACAGGTTATATAAATTGGATTTCTGCACAGAAGTCCCTTGTTTCTTGTGCTGCAGTGCAGCAAACCACCTGAACTGCACTGACAGCATATGATTTACTCAGTTGCTGAACCAGGACATTTATGTGCAAGCACATATATTTGCTATGTTGTTTGTAGGCACCTCCAAAACTCACCTTCTTCAAACCTGCAAAATTTCAACAGCAGTAGGATGCTGTGGGGGTGGCAAAGACACTTTTCATGTTCTCTCCATAGACGGCTGGAGAAGATAAAGCAATTTCTAATTCTTCAACAAAGAAATGTCACTCATCCCAGGCACTTTCCTTTTAGTCCATTAATTCCTGATGCAGTTTCTAAAAGAAAAAAAGTTCAAAATTAGGCAAATCTCTCTAAACCAGATCTGAGCACAGAAACAGTGAGGGGCCAGTTGCTTAGTGATAATCACAAAGGCAAAGAAGAAAATACTTCAAGCCCTGCTATAGCTACATGATCAATATGAGGGAAAGGCCTTGGAAGGGAAAAAAAACATTGAGCTGGTTTGTTTTGTTGCTTGTAAAGATTCTTATATGCTCACTCTTTCTGATTACATTCAACACTGACAATCAGTTTTTTTAACTCCAGGATTGATAAAAAATTACTACTAAATAGCACTAGGGGTTCTAATATATTGTTAGTATGACCTTCGTAGTAAGGTCTTTAAAAATCAAGTTGTATTCCAAAGCACATGGTAATTCACACCTTTTTTGCACATGCTTTTTCTTCCACATACTTCAAACACAGCATTTGAGCACGTATTTCGATGAGGCACAAAAGATGCCAATCACATGAAGGCCATCCTAAAAAGTTTGTCTGTTCAGACTATTAGACTAAATCTGTAAGAAAACTTTAATATTAAAAAGCTACTTTTGCTAGGGCTGGTCTTATCAGCCATGAGATCACTTATGAGGTCCCTTCCCCACTGCTCAGGACCTTTGGCTCCCTATTTAGTCACTACATGGGTCACATGGCAGGAAGATATCTCCAAAATAATTTCTGACTGTTGACAATCTCTTCCTATTCAGGAAACATTAGCCAGTGCTAGTTTCACTAGCCAGTGAAAACTCACCTTTTTTGTGTTAATTCCTGATTACAGTGCTTTGTGGTTACAGTGGCAAAAATGTGATTTTTAGAATGCAAACTATAAAAACTGCAGTTTTACTTACCTACCTGCTAAGTGCTTTTCACATTTATAAATCACTCCAAAATAGAGATAAGGAGGTGAGAGAATGATTTTTTGTCTTTCTTTACCAAAAGATTCTATAATTCTTGATTCAAGGATGAAAGAGGAGCACTACCCTGACCCATCTATGAGGACTGACAAAATGAAGGTGCACATAATTTCTAGCCTCAGAAGTGAGTTGTATATTTGTACAAATTATGCAAACCTTGAGGGAATACAATACAAAGCCAAAAGTGCAAATGAGCTAAAGAGTAAGAAAAACATAACAAAACACCACAAGGGGAAATTCAGATTGCACAGCACCTATGGGTAAACAGGTCACTTCCACACTGCACAGTGGTGACTTCCAGCGTCCTCTGCATCCCCTTCCCTCAATAAACTTTGCATCTCGAGTTGCATCTCACAAAGGGCTGGAGGAGGGATGGTACTGGAATGAGCAGCTGTCAGTCCTGGACACATCCCTTGCTCGTGGCCACCAGTGCAGCACCACTTTGGACAAATCCTTCTAGCACCAGCGTTTGCCCCAACCTGTCCTAAACATGACACACAGAGAAAATGTCCATCTCCCTGCTTTTCTGCCCTTCTTTTCAGCAAATATGAAGCGATTAACCACCAGAGGCTAATCAGACTATTGAGCACTTGGCAGCTCAGAGGACTCTGCAGAAAGCAATAGGATACACAGAAAGCTGGCATTTTAAGGTCCTGTTCAAGAAGTCATTTCAATACAGTTACAGGTTAGAGATGCCAAAATGAAGCCAGGAACAGGAGGCAGGGCCCTGTGGACTGAGTAATGTTTTTCAGTGTCCAACCCTTGCAAGGAGACTGGCTTCAGACATTCAAAATTGAGACAAGAAAGGTAAGGGTTAATTGAGCTAAAGGAGCTACTAGGTGAGAGATCTAAGCTAGTGAGCATAGCACTTGCTGAGTTATTACATCCATGTTAAATCTGTGGGAAAATCAGTCACATTTCCACAGTCAAAACTAAGCTTCATTATAAAGTAGGACATCAACATCTTTATTAGCTATGAAAAACACCATGCGTCCTCCCTACATTAACAACAAGAGCCAGCTGGAAAATTTTGGCAGGCTTTTATTTTTTCTCTCAGAAAAGCATCCATTGGAGGAGTCTGAACCTTTGACAGAAATTAGAAAACTTTTACCCTGAAAGGATACTGCAGGACAGAATTTCAGCAACCTCAGAAGGGCTGGTTAAGGATATAGGCAACACACTGAGACAACTAGACTTCTGCTGTTGTGGGAGTACTTCGATTTGTCCTTCCTCAGGAATCTCCTCATCCTATCTTGTTGAGTGGCACAGGCATGGCCAGAAAGACATTAATGAAACCTGTCCAAACTTTTTGCTTACAGAAGGAAATACAGAGTGATACTCCTGGAGGTTCTACAGTTTTGGAGTGGGACATTTTTGGTGACATCTTAATACTTGGATCTCCTTCAAAACCAACACAAAACTTCTGAAAGCTAAGGATCCCTTAGTATGATGTAGCTTAGAGTGAGTTGAACTAAATGGTATCATCTTAAGGTATAAACTTTACACTGAGTAAAAGAGAGGAAAGATGTCCAGGAATTCTCAGTGGAATGGCAGGCATTATTCAGTATCAGCTGAGCAGTTATGCATGCTGTAAAGTGGCAAAATATATCTGATTTAAAGACCAGAGACTCTTGGAGAGACAATTCATCTGGTTTGTTTGAAAAACTCTTCCATTTCTTTTGGTAACCCCATGGACTGAGTTAGCACAGATAAGTCTGCTTGTGTGTTCAGACTTTTGGTGAGAATTAACTTTTTATTCACTGAGAATATTGTAATGAATTAACAATCAAGAAAGGGTCATCCATCATGTTTTTCAAATAAATGCTCCCTGTTTATCAATTAATCCAAATATTACTAGTTTTTCATCACTACCTGGCCTCAGATTTGCAAATTCACTACACCACCGTGCCATTTGCTCCACAACTGAATTTGCAAGTAGGGCAGCCTTCATTCCTGAAAAATCCAATCTACTAGCCACAGCTCACATTTCTCCTAAAATATTTTATAAATCTGGAAAACAATTTCTATCATGAGGATTTCATAAAATAGCAGGGAAAATTGAGTGTATAAATCTATATAAATACCTAACTAGTAACAACCTCTGGCATTTTAATTCAACATAGTTTAGTTTCCTTCTTATAAAAATGGTTTCATTTCACAAAAGGTACGTTTTAACATAGGAATTAACAGAGTTTGGATTATTGAATTATCCAAATTCACAGTGCTGACAGTTCTGATTAATTTCTTTTTCCAACAATTTTTAGTAACAAAAAATGAACAGGACGGAAGGTTACTGCGACCAGCAATGTTCTCTGAATCCAGCTGGAGACTGCTCACAGCAGCTATATACAGTTTCAGTAGACAAATAAATCCACAAGCCCCAAATATTTCTCAAATGCAAAATCAATTAGTCAGTATTTAAAGGCCATATACAACAAAATTCTTTGTTCAGTTGCCCCTGCCAATGTTACCACTGTTATCACACATGCTCAGGACACAGCAGCAACTTGCACTCTCCATCAGCTGATGCCTCACTCCAAGTATCAACAACACCCAAAATAATTGTCCCTGACCCAAAAGCCTACAATTTAAATGGCAAGCCTCCCCAAAAGGATGACATGAAGGGTTATCAGGAAGGGGATAATAAAATTAATAGGTTGTGTGTCCTAGTGGATACTATTGCAGCATATAGAATTCCTTTTCAGGACAGTACCTCTGCATCTCCATTTGACTAATGAGGCGTGCTGGTTCAGTTTGGTTTTTATAGCAAAACCAGCCTATATACTATAGCCTTTTTATAGGTTATGTACTAATTCATATTATATGGCTTGAAGCCTTCATGCATGGTGGAGCAGCAAGTAGACAAGGGAAAAGAAATGGTAGTGTCCTCACAGAGCATGCCAGGATTTCCCTATCTGTAGTCTCCTGCTTCTGCTGTTTCTTTTTCTTCTCCCTAAATTCAGAGGTCTGTACATTTGTGAAGCCTGGCTGTGGGGGCAGAGCACACACTCCAGCTCATGGGGCCAGCACATGCTGGTCAAGCAGGTTTACCTGTCACCCTGAAAGTGAAAAACAGACACAAAAGCCAAGCTGAGAGTTCAAACGTAGAAAAGGTGAGGTTATAGCATGGAGAGATTTGTTGTTTGAATACCAGTTCTCACTCACATTGGGGTGTGTCCTTAGCATCTACTCACACATTAAAGGGCAAGACCAAGAAAACCCATCACAGAGCTCTACACAGCCCCATGTGCAGCCTCTTGGCAGTGCAGTAGGTTCAGCTGCACCAACAAATTCCAAAGTGAATGTAAGGACTCGGTGCAGCCCCTGAACTGTTTACAGTAACTTTCCCATCCCACCACACAGAAAACATTTATTTAGAGAAAGAGGAGGACGAGAGTATCAGAAAACAGGTCTCTGAAAAAGCAAATGCTGTATATAGTGCCTCGCTTTCTTAATGAGGCAGCAAGTTGTTAATTCACCTTTCTGTTTTAATAAATACAGCCTGTATTCACAGAAGCCTGTAACTACTCCAAAGAAGAAAATGTTAGTTACAAGCATCCAAACAGATTCCTGATTGGAAATAACTCTTTGTCTTTGGCTATACATACTAATTTCCTTAGCAGGCAGGAAAAACAAGCTAACAGCCCCCAGAAAGACCACAATGCAGATTTATGTGACAAACCACCACTACCTGAAGATGAAGTGTAGATGTTATGGGTGAGTGGGGAGAAGACAAGGTACTGAGTGTATCCTGCAGCACAGGCAGAGGTTTCAGTTCAGCATTCACCCAGCCCTGATCACCTGAATCTCTGCCAACATCATTCTTAGCCCACATAAGGCAACTGACTGATTTCAGTTGTCTCTTTTCAGACTGTTGAGCATGTGAAATGAATATAAATACCTGGCTTCTTTCACATTCAAAACAGAGTACGAAACTCAAACATAAGCTGCAAAGATAAATACCTATTTGCATGTCTACAAAAGTAACTTTTATCAGTCTAATTTAAATAAATATATTGTTTACATTTATTTGAAATTTCACTACACAACATAAACTACATATATAAATTATTTTCCTTTAAACTCCCATGGACCAAGGAACAGTCCTGAAAAACATTCAGACATGCCACGTAAGGAAACATATTATTCCACAGAGGGATTAATACTGATTTACAGCTTGTGTGCCCCAAATTTAGGAAGTTGTTCCCTCAGGGACAAAATTTAGGGCCTTCTGGTCATAAAGCTCTGCCAACAGTTTTAACTCCCATGGAAGCTCTCTCCCCTCACAAGCAAGATGCCCCCTGCCACCCACTCTTGCCTGAAACCCTGTTCAAGATCTTATAATCAGTAACTTTGTAAGCAGTGGGACAAGACCTGGTGTCTGACATCTCTCTTTTCTGTGGATTCACTCATATTTAATAAAGGGTGAACCTTTTTTTCCATGGATGATTTCTCATCTTCATGTATGTCCATCTTCCTGAAATATGCAGGAACTGAACAGCCCTGGTCTCTATCCCATGACAGTCAAATTTAGACAAAATTCCCCAATACTTACTCAGAGACCAGGAAGAAATGACTGACATAAGCAGGCACACAAGTAGTAGCACAATTCCTGCAGCCAAGAAGGAAATTGACTGCCTTGCAGTTCTGACTTGTGTCGGACGGTGACAACAACATTGCTATTCATTGAGAATTATCACTTATTGCCAGCCTTCTTACAGGTGAAAGAAATTACAGCATTTGAAAGAAAGGCTCCTGAGGTGCAAAAAAGGTACTTCTGCATAGATACTGTAACATCAGAGAAGACCTACTCTTCTTCGTTTCTGTACCCTGTGCTGTGTGAATACATAATCTCATTTCCTCATGATTAATGCAAAACACCCCAGTTTTCATCTCGAGCAACATGCCAAATGTTGTGAACGTGAAACTACAGTTTTAATTACCATAATGAGTTAAAGTCTTTAAACCATCCATGTACAGTCTCTGCTCAGAAAGTCTTCATATCTTCATGAAACTTGAGATGGCTCATTCAGTTGTGCTCAGCTGACTGACCTGGGGATCAGGAATATAACTACTCACTTAAGAATTCTACCAGTGTAAGAGTAATGGTAACAGGAATATTATGCAGAAAACCTACAGTGGAGTCATGACTCATAATGGGATTTCAGAGCTGTTGTGTTATATTATTAAAGAATGTTTTCTCTATCCTGTGTTAAAGAAATTGCTCTAGAAAGTGGCAAGACTGAAGGGCAGTCCAGCAAATAATTCCTCCTATCACAGTGAACCATCAAATTTCTTCAGTAATTACGTATTTGTCTACACCAGCAAGCACGGTGACATTCTGATCAGCTCTCCATAGTAACAGAGCAGTTGCTTGCAGGGCAATGACTCCAGAAATCATACCTTCCACAATTACTGATGTGCTCAGTCTGACCCACCGAATGACAGCCAAGTCAAAGAGTGGACACTCTTGCAGCTGGGCCATCACAAGCACATCAACAATCCTCATGCTGAGAAGAAAAATATTTTCTAGGTGAAGAGGTGAAAAAGAAATTGTTTGTCCTCAAATGCTGTAGGGCACACAGAAAAGGAATATTTAGATTTTAAATGAAACTGTCTTCTCATACACAGAATGCAGATAGCTGAGATACCACTCAGAGGTTATGACCCAGCCACTCAGCCCACCAAAGTATGAAGATATGCAAGTGATGTCAATACTGAGCAAATAATCTACTCTGGATGCAACTCCACGTTGAATGGAGTTTGCCTTGGTTTGCCATAGCATCAATGAATTTTACCTCCAACCCTCACTACAGCATCTAGTATGTGCCTGCTTTATCTGAAGATCATTTTCTGTTGTTTTCAAACAGCATAATTAATAACATGTGAAGAAGTAAGCAGATGAATGCAAATGTACCTAAATCTCTGATCTACTCTGCTCTTTCCTACACAGCAAGCTGCTGCACTCTTGTATATTTGAACCAATAATGTCAGCTTTCATGCAACTCCTCCCATAGATTACCCTGGATATGTCAGTGGGAAAATGTGCAGTGGTAAAGTCAGTATACATTCAAAAAGGGTTGCATGCTGCTTTGGTTAGGGAAGCTATAAAATTAGTGCACTGTACAACAGTCAGGATGGTTTCATCAACTGTAGAAGGTACTTCCAGTGCTACAGAGCAATACTTCCTCAAAAAATTATAAATATATAAGTAGCAGACATTTCCTAAATCTGCAGCTCTAAAAACACAGAGTAACTGCAAATACACTCCTCAGGTTCAAAACTATGTATACAAACTATGTAACATACTGGGGGATGTGGAGCAACCTGATGCTTACGGATGAATCACTCAAGGAAGGAAAGACACAGCAGGTTGCTCTGAGGCTTCACACTCCGTACGTCAGCCACCTTGCCACTGCTAAGCAGACAAAGATGTAAGCTCATCCTTAATGGATGACCATGGCACAAGAAACCGAATGTAGGAGCCAGTCACTTTCAGTGCCTAACAGCAAGATGAATTAGGTCTCAGATTAGGGTCCCAGTTTGCGATTGATCACTGTCACTTTTCAAAGTTCAGGCTCTCTTTACTTTTCTTAGGAGCACTGCTAAAAACAATCCCCCACTGTTTCTTCAGGCAGTCTAAACCACAGGAAAGTTTTCTATTACTGTGTTTAGCCTTCATCACTCCCTTCTACTTTTAAAGAATGATTTTCTGAAGCCATTTGGTTGGGTTTTTTGTCTGTGTTCTGTCTAGCACTGTCTTCACTGATTATTTACTGGTTTACTGTGTTCTATCTATACCGTACTGCACCACTACCATTTCTAATCCTATGCCTTTTCTAGCTCTGATTTACTCAACTTTAATTTCCTCTTTGCCTTTCTTTTTTAACTTTTTCATCTAGAAATCACATTTTATAATCTCTTTTTGGCAGCAAGATGGAAGTGTCATGTACTCGCTGGTGTGCAGATGCTTTCCTCCAAACTCCATCTTCTTCATCCAGCCACTAGAAGGTGTTGATTCTAAAGGCAGACTTAGTGGTAGGTACATGGTATGTATTATCTATGTGAAAGCAAAGATATGTTTTATTTAGAGAATTTAAAAAATAATTTGAAACTGAATGTGTAGTCCTCTACTTGACTAGTTAATCCTCTATTGTGTATTTTTAAAATTTCTAATTCCAGGAAGTTAGCTAGTTTATTCTTAAACATTTAAAGATACATGAATGAAAGGGAATAAAACAGAATACAAACTTTACGTGGGAATTCCCATGTGGAACCTTAAAACCGATTACTGTCACCTTCTGTAAGGTTCAGATGTGATTATCTGGAAAGTCAGTCTTCCAGAATAAATGTCAAGCAGCATAATTACCAAAAAAAAGGCAAATTATACAGATGACTTTCAAGGCTTGCAAAACCCAGTGTGAGAGGTCCTTATCCCTCCTATGACTATCCTTTGACAGAAACAGAATTGCCAGAGGGAAATACTGATTCCATACAATCAATAATTTTGATTTTCATGCTGTCACAATTCAGTAGCAAATTAGGAATCAGAGGATCTACCAAGAAATGCCAGATGGTTCATTACAAAATATAGCAGCTGTCCTTTTTCCTCCAATGACTCATTTTAAACTGGTGGAAAATGAAGTTACTTTAATCTGTCCTGTACAGCTCTATAATAAAAACAGACATGAAAATAAAGGTTGTGGTATCCAGCTACTCAGTGGATTCACCTACTCTGCCATGTAGTGTAATCACTCTGCAATTTCACAAAACAGACCACATATTTCCACCAAGGTATCTTTACTCTCACCACTTCACTGGCCCTTGTCTAATGGAGTTCACAGTGTCAGGGCAGACAAGGAAACAGCTGTCAGTATGAGCTGGGTCAACACCTACACAGGGGAGATACCAAGGACATGAGCTGACCATGAACATTGTACCTCAAACCCAATACATGGGTACTTAGCAGCATTCTCATTAGATGCCATGTCAAAGGTGGCTCCTGACTCAAGAGCCTGGAAGTGAAAAGCCAAAGCAATTTTAGAGGGATATACATGAATGGCTTGAAAGAAAAAGCAACTTCTTACTTCAACAGATTAGCAATACACCTATTTCCACAGCATCCATGTATTTGAACAGAAAACAAGGGATAAAGAAGTTACTTAAAAGTCATATAAATATTTACTATCTTTGAGTTCTAACTTTGCAAAACCAATAGCTCAGAACTGTTAATAAATCCTTGGGGTTACAAAAGGGGAGTTATAATCCTTGGGGTTATAGTTTCTTAGATATACTACACTGCAACTCTTTTTCTTTTTAGTTGTATCACTTAAGGCTTAATTTAGTGTGTTTTAAGAATGCAACAGACTAGACATACTCTTCGGAGCTCAGCCTCAGTTATTACAGCACAGCCAAACTCTTTTCACCATGGTTTGCTAGAGATAACCACTCTATCCCTCAGCCAAGCATAAAGATGCAAGCAGTGTAAAAAGAAGTGGTCCAAGGGGACATTTTTCACATTGCTTCACTAAAAAAAGGTTCATTTTCAAGTTAATTCTTTCCAGTTCCCTAGCTAAAAAAAAAGACAGCTTAATTCCTGTTGCTAGGTGAGTGTATTAGCAAAGTCTAAAATACAGCCCAATAAAAAATTTATATGATCATCTCACCTATGTAGCTGGATTATGTGCTTATAAATTTCAATCTTTCAAAAACTTTTGGAAGATTGCTCAAATGTATCATGGTTAGATCTGCAGCCACAATTTCTCCACAGCAGCAATGTAAATTACATCAGCTGGAGAGATAAGTGCACACACTCCTCTGAGGGGAAAAAAAAAATTTTTATGGGTTTTACATAAATGTAGTCACAAAAGCTCCTTTTTCCCACTTGAAAATTGCCATGCATCTCTAAGTATACTAGTAATTCTGAGGAAAAAATATTTTGGGCACCACAATTGCCTTTTTACTTTCAGACACCTGGTACCTCATCTTTCTGTTACTGTCTTGAAGTGTCTAGAATGAACAAAAATCAGTGAAACAAAGCAACAGATCAGCAAAAGTTGAATTAGTTCTAAAATTTAGATATGGCATTGAGATAGTTAACTATAAAACTCAAGAAGAACAAGCATTTATCTTTATTTCTACATAAGATGTAATTTTAAAATAAAGTTTAAACATTTCCTTGCAATATTAGTAATTCAAATGTTGTTGGAATGTGAAAATAACTACTTTTTCATCCTTAAGCTGTTTATATGATTTTTCAAAGTTTTTTCCACTTAAATAACCTACAGTTTTAATAAACATTTGACACAGGATTTCTTTAAATATGCCTCTATATTAAAATTCTTTTATCTTTCAAGTATTTTTAAAAGATGGTTAAATTGATCCTCTTTGCAAGACAATGTTTATACTACCTCTTTTTAGCAGTATTGTAAACTGAATGCAAGCTGTTTTTTAACATAATCCACAGCTGCTTCAAAATGTCCTTTCTGAAGCTCTAGTGCTTTTTTTCAAAGTACTTGAATGAAGAATGCCTTTAATTAGTATTCATTTCAAGTAGATTTTTATTCATTTCATAAAAATCTGGTCTGAGGAGAGTTCTCATCATTGCAAATAAGTGACTAAATACTAACATCCTAAAAATCAGAGCTAGCAGTAAGGTAATTCATATGCCATTTCCCCAGATTTCCTTTACTACTGCTTTTCAGCATGTCTTCATCTTGCTATAAAACTTAAGACTCTGTTACACACTGAAGAAGGTTTGAAATGAAAGGTTAAATGCCTAAATTTCACCAGAGCTGAATGTTTTATGTAATACCAGCCTTGCAGAACACTGACAATGATAAATATTGTGCAGTTAACTCCCTTTTATTGGGTCCTTTCTGTCCCAAGGACCAGAAGCACAATACTGAGCCATGGGAGAAAATGCCTAAGAAATCTGTATTTTCTGCTTTGATTAGCTTTAGTTAGCCATTTACTGAGTTTTTGTACTTAAGCATGTATGTGCAATCTAAAAAGACCGCAAAAAAATTGAAGTTAACAAATAAAGACATTCTCTGTCTTTATTTGGACTGAAATGTATTATTTCTACCTCTGGATGGAGAAACAGAGATGAAGTGAGTTACGTGGGCTGAAGTCACATAGTGAGCCAATGCCAATTAGTAAAACACACCTTTCCAACTATTCTTTTAACTTCACAGGACTGCACTTCTAGCAAGTTGTGATATAAAGCACCTTATTTTCTTTGCACGGATCTCAAACTAGGATGCATGAAATGCGAACACCAGAAAGCACTAAGCCATAGTGAAATGAATTTGAGTAAGGTATTTCATCCCTCAGAGATGAGGCAAACTCAAGGAGACTGCTTGTAGGATGCGGTCATTTACCAGCCATGTGCAATTTTGCTGATAGCATTATTGACATTAGAGTACCACCTTATTAAGTTTAATAATTTGGGATTTTCAAAACACCTGCCACTTAGATTCAGTCTTTGCACAACATTTTTTTCAAGCTAACTTCTACCTGTGCACATTATCATGCAGTGGATGGTTCTGAAGCTTTGGCGTTCTCCACCTGTGTTGAAACTACCACCCCATTCAAAGCCCAAACACCAACTTCTATTGTTTTCTGACAACATAATATTTTTAAGTGATTTTCTCCCCCTTACTCATGTCCTAAGAAGCTGTGTTATTTGAAATACAAAGTTGATGTCCTCAGAATAAGAGACAAGTGGAGCTCTTAGAGCAGGTCCAGTGGAGAGCTTTAAAGTTGATAACAGAACTGGAACATGCAAGGAAAAGCTGAAAGAGCTGGGCCTGTTCAGCCTTGAGAAGAGATGAAAAGAGACCTCATCAATGTCTGCCATTATCTAAAGGAGGGTGCCAATGGAGCCAGCCTCTTCTTGGTGGTGCCCAGCAATAGGACAAGAAGCAGCAGCCAGAGAGTGATGCACAGGAAGCTCCGCTGGAATGTGAGGAAGAACATCTTTACTGTACAGATAACCAAGCACTGGAACAGGTTGCCCTGAGAGGTTGTGGAGTCTCCCTCACTGGAGATGTTGAAGAAGAGCCTGGACACAATCCTGTGCCATGTGCTCTGGGATGGCCCTGCTTGAGCAGGGAGGTCGGACCAGGTGACCCCACTGTGGTCCCTCCCAACCTGACCCATTCTGTGATTCTTTGACAGAACCTGCATGGCCCCTCAGTTTTGGCGAGCTTCTGAAGCGCTGTGCTTGAAGAAGGAACCACTGAGGGGGATGGAACACCCGACGAAATGGGCGAGCCTGGGTGTTTACCCACGCGACTCGGACCTCGGGGCGACTTGGGCGTTTGCTCCCAGGCTCTGGCAGTTCCACACCGAAGCCCAGTCCCTTGGGCGGCCCTGAGCCCGCGGCCGGGCCCGCAGCCCCTCACGGCGCTTCGGGCACCATGGGGGCAGGACGACGGCTGCGCAGCGCAAACTACGGCGCTCCCGCCTGGCCGGGGGCTGCCGATACGGGGGCATTCCCTCAGGTCCTGTGACTGTCAAAAGCACCAGATCATATTACAATGTCCTTTTTAGTTTGTTTTTAGGAAGCACACAGAATTTATCATGGGAAATTTGTCCAAAAGTGCATTATCATTCCAGTTCACTGTGATTTATGAATGGCAACTGGAGATAGCACACATGGTATCAGCAGCTCTGGAATACCAAGCGTAATGTATAAGATACATTACGCTCCTATACTTCCAATGAGACTTCAGTTCTTTGTCCTCTCTGCAGAGAAAAGTTATCATGACATATAAACCAAAGATTTATTACTTTAATTCAAGACAGTATTTTGTTAGTACCTCAAACTGTGTGAAACGTTTTCTACCTGATATCCAAAGAAGACCATCCACCACATATCCCGCGTGGCATGAGAGCGACCGATCAAAGGACTGTACAAAGGTCCACGGACGCCGCGCTGGCGAGCGGGTTTTGTGGGCTCTGTTGCCGTCTCTGCGCCACCGAGATGCCGCAGTTGAGGTCAGGGAAGGTGGTGAGACCCGGCGAGGTGAAGCTGGTTGACCCCGAGGTCGGCAGCCCCGGCTCTCCGCGGGCAGGGTGTGAGCCAGAGGGAAGGCTGGTAGTCAAGCGGAGTCGTCGCCTGGCACCAAAGAGAAAGCCTGAGCAGCCCTTACCTTCCTTTCCACAACCTGCCACGCTCTCTCACACTTCCTTTAAGTGTTTTGCTCTTCCTGTGGCCATGCAGAAGGAGCAAGGTGAGAACAGACAGAAATTCCCAGGTAGAAAAGCCAAGGGAATCCAGCGCAGGAAGTCTCCCCGAAGAAGCAAGGGTGTAGCTTCACTAATTTCAGACACAGCTGAGTGTGAAGATTGGCAAGCAGCAGCCACGGCTGCAGCAATGTGCTGGGAAGAGACTGTAGGAGGGACAGGTCAAAGTCAACAGCTGTTTTTCTCAGGAACTACTTTACAGAAAAAGTTCTCAGCAGGGGTTGAAAGGAATGAGCATTGCTCAGAAGACCTGAACTTCTCAGGTTTCCACAAGGGTTCAGGGAGCTTAGGAGCAGAAGGCAAACATTCCTGTATGGAAGTAAAATTACAAGTCCCAAACTTGAAGAGGGAAATTGAGAGCACAGAGAGACATGGAATATCCTGGTTTCCAGAACCAGAAGTTCTTCAACCCAAAAAGGTCACGTGGAGTACTGAAGTGCAATGTACTGACTCTACAATGACGCAGAATATGCAAATCCCAGATTTTAGGCAGAATTTGGGTGCTCAGGAAGTTGTCCCTGAACCAAAACCTCAGGAAGAGGTTTTTTTACTAGAGAAGTTGAATGAGTGTCCATTAGTTGGATCAAGAACACTAGGGACACAGGAAAAAGAAGGGAGATGCTTGGGCAAGAAAGGCAGGAGATCGGTGAGGAAGCCAAAAGTACATGGTCCCAAGGAGAGGGGTAGTTCTGCCTTGCTAAAACAGCATACACAGTGTCCAGAGTCCAGGAAAGGAACTCTGAGTATGAGGAACAGAAATGCCTTGCTGTCACAGCAGCTGCAGGACCTGAGTGGAAAAGAACAACCAGCAACCAGAAGAAAGACTCAGAAGCATTGCATGAAAGAAGAGCATCAGAGCTCAAGCCCTCAGAAACACCCAGACAGGCCAGGGGAAAGTGGTAAGCGCTGGTAGCTCCATTGTAGAAGTACAGCTACAGAATTTGGGCTCCCAAATTGGTCCTGATGTAAGACCCCTTTAAAAACTGGCTGCTGACTTAGTTTGAGAAAAGCTAGGGTGTGCTTCACAGTACTGTGAATACCACCAGTCTTAGAAGAAGACAGATTTTCAGAAAAGAGGAAAGGCTTTTCCTGAAGGAGAAAAGAACCCTGTTTAACACCAAGGAGAGGAGACCAGTTAGCCTTTCAAGGGGTTAGAGAAAGGGGGGGAGGAAGGGAGAGAGGAAGGGATAGGGACAGAAATAGGCAGGCCGTTGGTAGGCAGTGCTGGGGATTTGTTTCTCTCAAAAGCATTCCCCATTTCTTCAGAGAGGTGGTCAGCCGCAAGCAAGAAAGGGGGCAGTAGTTTCAGCAATGCCAGAATAAAAGACAGTCTAAGTCCTCATTCATCTATTATCTGTTTATTTTTGATTATGTATGATGCTGTCTTGTTACAGTGTCTGCCTTTATAGGATGCTGGGGTTTGCTCTCAGGACTTTTTAGTTGCTATTTTATGAAAAATCCCAAAAGATGTAGAAGCAATGATTGTGTTTTGATGTTTTAAGAGAATGTTGAGTCAAACTGGAACAATTCTGAGAGAAGTTTTTAAGGTCTCTTTTTTTTTCAGGATGATTGTCTAAAAACATTACTTTTGAAGTGGATACATTCAAATGACATATACTTCCTGTAGATTATTAGTATTTTATCTAAAAACATATTCTGAAAGACAGATATTAACATTGTGTTTTACCTGAAAACAAAGGTCTAAAAAAACGGGCATTGTACTAGTATGCTCTTGAGTCCATTCTCTAGTCTAAATTTTCAGATACACAGATTTTTACATAATCTGTATTTGCTTTTAAATAAAAAGTAGTAGTCTCTAAAAATGCAAGTCCTTCAATTTTTCTGGATCTTCTTGATCAATCAAATGCATTTGGTTGGACTGTGTCTCTGAAAAATACTCTTATGAATAAGTGTTCCTACTACAGAGAATATGCTGTGCAAACAAAAGATTTTAAGGCTGAGCATGCAAACAGCATCTGCATTTTCTTGCCAGATTTGCTCTTATTTGTTTTCCACTTGTGTGGAATACACAACAAATACACAAATTCCAGTGTCCTTATGACACTGTACAGTTCTGCTCCTCTTTGCATTTGTTCCTGAAGGTAATACATCTTTTTTACTCTAAGTGTCCCAGTAGTGTTCATTAAAAAAAAAAAGTCATAAAACTTCACAGAAATATTTTAGCCTTATATAGTGTCATGTTCTTTAGCAGCCCCTCTTGGGAGCCTCTCTTTAGCAAAACTCTTGGGAGTTTTGGTTCTCTTTATAAAATAGGGTAGTCTTTTTCTGTTAGAGTTTTCTTTAATGACACTTCTTTGGTTTTTTAATCAGCAGAGGAACAGTTGAAAGCAATTGAGCAAGACTCTGGTCCTTCACAGGCTGTAAAGAAGGTTAAGACAAAGCAAAGCACGGTAGAAGATTCTAAGGAAAAGGAATCTTACTATTCTAGATCTTCTACAGTTCCTACTTCAGGTGACACTGAAAGTAAGAGCTTCCTATGCCATGCTGTAAAAGAAGAGCCTGGTGTGCAGTGTAGAAAAAGGCAACACAGATCTGGTAAAATCAAGCACTTGCAAAGTTTAAGTGTGACTGCAGCTGAAGAAGTGATGAATGTGTCTGCAAAATGTGGTGCTGAACGTGACAGTAATGCCCTAAACCATTGTAGTGGCTTGCTCTGTGCAGCTGAAAAGAATCCATTTGTGGTGTTACAGGACTGTAGTTACATCAATACATTAGTGAAGCCTTCAGCTAGTGGAACTACCAACAGTTATAAATTAAATGGATTCTTCCATGTAGCCCATGGTACTGGAGACCTGGGTGATAGAATTTGCAGCACTAGTAGAATGCAGAATGAGAGATCACTCATAAAAGGTGGTTTTTCACCTAATAAAGAAAAGAATGAAAACAAAGAAGGTTGTGTTTCATGCTGCCTGAGTGAAAGCAATAAGTGTTTAAGGGGAAAAAAGTGGAATATTGGTAGAAAGCCTAGAAAAAAGATGAAAATCATAGAGAAATCTGCAGACATGGCTAGTAAATGCAAGAAGTATGAGTTACAAACAGAAGCAGCAATCAAGTCAAGCTCATTTTCAGTTTCAGGACTAAATCATACTTTCTCAGCTTCATGTGACCATACATCAGATTTTGATACAGAAAAAAATACTCAGGAAGTAAAAACTGTATCAGCCTGGAGAAAGAATAGTACCAAATTACTTGAGTTTGAAACTGGCTTTAAGAAGACATCTGATCTCTCTGCATTAGTAAAAGGAGAAAGTTCAAGCAGTGTGGCCCATTATGCAGCTGCCTCAGATAGCCTTAGAGCATTAGCTCAGATCCATGATGTTTCTGATCATCACAAAAGCAAGACAGGAAGAAATTTGAACAAAGTTCCTAAGAAATTGCAGCAGTTTACCTGCCAAAGAACAATACCCATGACTGGTAAAAAAGTTTGGCCTGTTGAATCTTGTGCCAGGACTTCTGAATGGTTTCTTAAAAATCATAGGTTCATCTCAGAAGGAAGAAGACTTTTAAAGGCTGCTTTTGAGGATTCCTCTGATAAAAGCAGTGTTAAAGCTGTGGAACGTAGTGCAGTGGCTGGGAATGTGAGACAGCTGGATTTGCATACATCATTGGCAGAAATTACAAAAGAAATTAGACCTAAAAAGATTGATCCAAATATTGACTGTCAGGCTTCGCATGAAACAATGGAATCCTCTTCTGTGGATATTTGTGAGACTTTGACAGTGAGCGATGAAAATGGGGAATCACCAGTTAACACAGATAAAAGTGCTGTGGCTTTTAACCATGATGATGTGCAAGAAGTTAAAGCAACCTTGAATTTTATAGTAAAACAAAAAGATGAAGATGAAGGAGATGTAACAGAAAGAAGTGTGTCTGTGACAGTCCAGAATAGTACAATAAAACAAGAAGATAAAGATGAAGGAGTTGTGACAAATAGAGACTTGTCTGTGACAGTCCAGAATGGTACAACAAAACAAAAAGAAAAAAACAAAGATGTGACAAACAGAAGCCTGCCTGCGACAGTCCAAAATGGTATAACAAAACAAAAGGATGAAAATGAAGGAGATGTGACAAACAGAAACCTGTCTCTGACAGTCCAGAATAGTACTTCTGCAAGTAACACAAACAGTATAAACTTCAGCCCTAAAGGATCAGTAGTGAAGCAGACATTTTCTGATTTAAACCTAATTAAACCATTCACCTCTGGAAACCTGACAAAATTCAAAATTCCTTTATGCAGAAACAAATCTAAATCCAAGAAACGGGAATCTGTCCATTCATTTGAAAGCAAAACTTGTAGTCCACTAGAGCTTCTTGAAAGCACTAGTCCAGGAAGGCAGAAGACAGGTGAAGAGACTTTCTTGGTAAAATCTGAGCAGGGTCCTCTTCCTGTCATGAGTGATGCTGCATCTCCAGCTTCCATACAGAAAAAAGCAGATGAGATTGATAGTAAGGACTTCCAGCACAGTGGTTCTGTAAACCTCTCTGATGAGATGTCTGCGCTCCCTGAAAGTTTCTCTACGTATCCACATCCTCTTCTTGATGGACAGCCAGAGCCATCTGTGCCTGATTCCTATGGTTCTGAGTGTGTGCTGAAATCTAGTTTTCCTGATCATTCTTGGAATGAAGTCGACCACCTTGTTGGATTAGAAATAAATGGTGATAGAAAATCAAGAGGGAATTTTTCACAAAAACTCAAAAGTCAAAATTTACCAGATGTCCTTGAAGCTTACAACCAAGATGTTCTTGTCATTGATGTGATTCAGGATGACCCTGACCTTTTTGGAACCAGTAATGAAGAGGAGCTTGCACCTGCATGCTGTGAAAATTGTCCAGTGAAAGCATCCTCTGCAAACTGCATTAAAGACACAGAGGTGTATATTAAGCCTGAGTCTCCTGTTACATCAGAAAAGACATATTCAGTAGAAAGTAGTTTTAGGTATGCATATCATTCTTTTTTTATCACAATATTCCCAAGTACAATATTCACAAGTACTTTTATCTCATATGCATATGCTTGGGTTGTAATTTTCAGGCTTCCTTAGAGAATTCCACTAATTTTTGTTTAAATTATTTCTTTATTTGATTTTGAGTGTCTAATTTTGATTGAGCTATGACAATATTCTGAATGCAGATAAATTAATTTTTTCTTCATAAGAGCTGGGATAAACTGAATTGTAGGACAAGGTAGTCCTAAAGGGCTTGTTTAAATGAAGTGAAATATGAAAATAGAAACAAAGATAATTAAAAATAATAGTCTTGATTTGAAAAAGCAGACAGCCCTTTGAATGCATTTTTCTTAGTTGTAAAGTGGTATAATACTAGAAATGTTTTTACTTTTTAGGTGTAGCTTATTCTTCTCTTGAGTCTGTAAGAGTAAATGGTTGCCTCTAGAGTAGTGTTCTGTTCTGCCATTCTTCTTCCCTCTTTTTCTCCTATCCCCAGACATGTGAATGTTTTTCAGGTATGTGATTTGGCTAAAGTGTTGCATAGGTTTATCATCCTGCATCTTCATTCAGCAAGTTCCTGGTGTAAATCATTAGGTGTTAATGTTTTACTGGGTTTTCAGATGATAATAAAAGGAGGAGGAAAAGAAATTTAAAGTAGAACCTAACTTTTGTAAATGAGATAGTAGTTCTTCATGGAATGAACTCATCTATTGTTTAGCCTCTTTACTCTCTTAAGTTTTGATACTTGTGTTCAGTGAAAAAGTTTTAAGATTGAATTTTTCATTTTTTTCAAAGAAAAAAAAAGAGGTTTAGATAGAAATAATGCAAGTTTTTCCTCCAAAGATTTTTTTTATTGGGATGGGTGTTTTAAATTTTTTTTGTGTGGTCTTTCTAGGTGGCTTTATGCTACCTGTATTTTAAGTAACGCTTCAATTGTTTTCAGGATTGTACCACCTTATAGCTGCATTCTTTTTTTTTTTACTCACTGCTCTCCTTATCCTTTCCTTTTCATTAAACCCATGTGCAAAAGAGGAAGGGAATCTTCTTTGAGGTGCTGAACACTTTTTTGAACATGAGAATATAAAACTTCTAGATGTTAACAGAATAAAATTTCTGCCAAAACAAGCCTCTAGAGAACAGGGCAATTCTGTAGTAGGAGCATCCAAGTTCTTGAGGAGCAGCTAGACTGTAGCATAGTAAATTTATTAGAAGGAGTATTAATTTCTTTCTGACACCTGCTGAATTTGTTTGCCATTAGCCAAGGGAAATAAAAATGCATAATAAAATGCAAATAAAAATGTTCTTCTTTCTTAGAGTTTCCCCTGGATTTGCTAAAGAAACAGGCAAAATTTCTTGTTTTGCTTTTTATCTTCCATAATTTGGTGAAAAGATTATTAGGTGGTGATTAAACATAGTTGATAGCAGTCAGGAACATATTAATATTATAATTCAATATGAGACTATATTACTATATATATATGAATTATATTAATATTATGATTCAATATGAGAATATTGAAATAAGGCAATAGACCTTACCACAGTTTTATTGGGTAACTTATGATATTACCAGATAATACCACATCATGACCAGTTCATACTTTTTTTTTTTGGGTGGGGTTTTTTTGGAGGGTTTTTTTTTGTTTTTTTTTTTTGAGTTTTACCAAATACGGCTGGGACTTTAACAGGTTATTTCTCTGATGCTTGTGTTTTAAATAGAGAAGAGTGCGGGTCACTTCCAGGCATCAGGAAAACATTCTGGCCTGAAGCCTGAATAGGGCAGCAAAACTGGTTTTTCAGTTATGGTTTTGTTTGCCACTTTCTGTTGCCTTGACTGGACAGCTTGCTGTCGTTACACTTGGTGTCATTCACCAGGTACAAACTTCTAAAATGTGTGATGATCATGATCATGTTTTATATATTCTAGGTGTAACATTTAAGATACGTATTTGTCCCTCCTGAGCTTTTCTGAGGAGAAATATTTATTTTTTTTCCTAACTTATCTTTGAAATAGGTGAAGTATCTTCCTATGAACAGTTGTTTTTGTTACTCTCTGAGATTCATTGTTAAGCAAATGAGCTTGAATATAAAATTACTGTAAATCACATTTTTTAGAAACTGATGAATTGGCTCATTAGTACAGTATTTTCTTGATTTCCTATACAGAGAAAATTTCGCTTCCCAGTATTTTAGGCAAAGATTAAATGAGATCATGAGCTTTTACTGAAAATTTTGGCTTTTGAAATGTCTTGGTTTTACTTAGCATGTTTAGGTGTACATCTGAAGGGATGAACATAAGAAAGCCAAAAGAGAAAGTTAAAAAGAGGCTTAAAACAACGTGTTGTTGTAAGTGTTCTGTCCATGGCTAAAAGTATTACTGAGAACTATTGATTTTATGTAACTGATAGATTATTTTTGCTTCTGTGCAAGATGGAAATCTTAAGTACACTTTTTGTTCAAAACAGATGCATGCAAGAATCTGGAAAGTCAAGTGATACTGAAAATTCCTGTAATTTGGTGTTAAAAGGTAAGGGCCTCTGGAAATTTTTGGTATATAATCAAAAGAAGAAAAAAACAAAAAAAAAAGAACTTGTCTACTTGTGTGGTTTTGTATTATCTTTTTATTGTTACAGCAGTTTGTTTCCTAATGCATATTGAGTCAACATCTTTCAAAATGACACAAGCCTGAGTCATAGAGGGAGCATGTACTTCTCTGTATTACTTGTCTGTTGGTAGGACTAGTGGGTTGGAGTGGGGTTTTTTGATTGGTTTTGGTTCTGGGGTTTTTTGACATTTCTCTGACAGTTTTAGGCAAAGAATTCTGTTCGTTGGTGACATCACAGTAAGACTCTGAGTCCTGTAATAGTGCTTTGGAGTTTAGGTCAGAGTTAGAGGTGATTGTTCAATTGTGTTCATCAGCACACAGAATTTTATAGTCAGGTTTATTTCCAGGTTGTCCTTTTGGGGTTTTTTGTGGATGCTATGCCCATTCTACTGAGACAGTGTTTTGTTTTTAAAGGATGCCTTTTTCTAATGAAATAAGGTTACTTCTGATTTAGTGGGGGTTTTCTTCCTATTTAAAGCAGAACAGTCCAGCTAGGCAGCACATGAGTGTGATTTGTTTTGTTTTCTACAGCTTGCATACCAGATCTACTGGTATACCAAGGTATACCTAATGTAGAAGTTTCTACTGGATAGGTTGGAAGAACAGGATTTTGACTTTAGATAGAAGCCCTTTACTGACAGTGGTGAACATACAGAGTGCTGAGACTGGTTTTGGAGGTTCATGGTGTTTCCCTTCTGGTATCAGTTTGTCAGCTTGCTGTTAATCTGACATTCTGACATTACATGTTGATTTTGCTTTAGGCTTGAAAGATGTCTGTGACAGTACCTCTTGGGCTGGTTTTCTTCATTCATGTGTTATGCTCATGTACAAAGATTGATTTCAGCAGATAGTGCCTCCTGGAAAGGAGTGACTAGAGACTATTAGGGGGAAGAGAAGATTTCAGGCTTCAGGTATTAGAAGGCAAAATAAAAGGTAATGAGGTTTTAAGAGCTCAGATACCAAGAAACAAGTTCCCTGAGGAGGAGTCAAGAGGAAGTGCACAGTTATGCAAAGAGACTCGGGTCTGTGCCGTGGAATCTGCAATGCTGAGGTGATTGAAACCAAACCTGGCAACAAATTTTGTGCTATTCAGTAACTTCTGCATGTTCTTTGTTGTTTTACTTCATGTTCTAGCAAAGTTTGAGGCTGAAAGTCTTTGGTTGTTTTTGTAGTACCTAAAGTCCTTCCCAGATCTGAGAAGCAGGATCCCATCATAATCTTAGATGAATATGCACGCAGTAACTTACCGTTCAATACATGACTTTTAAAAAAGACCTGCACAGAACAAAAGAAGGGTTCCTGGTTTTGCTAATTACTGATTATTTATGTATTTATTTAGAAATAGGTGTTACTGCTTTGCTGTCCTGTGTTAAGTTAGTGAAGTCATGGCTCCTTGCCTTAGTGGCTTCAACATTTAAGAAGGGGAAAAAGTACTACAGTTAAAATATTCTGGATGACATCAATCCTCTTCACCTTTCAAGTGGAAATCTTGTGTATGTTGTCTTCAGCCAGATGTGTCTTGTACTTGGTGATCATAGAGACCAGGGACTATAAGAGAAAACCCTTTCCAATACTAATCTGATTCTTTCTTCCTGTGTCTGGACAACACAGTGCAGTTGGAAGTCATTTATGTGATCCAGTAGTGAATTTCTTTTCTATGCAGAACTCTTCTGTTGTACATAAACAGCCCTTTCAGAAAGTTGAAGCCAGGTGTGTTGTTCATTTGCTGTGGCGTCTGCAAAAGGTGCTGAAATTTCCTGACACTGAATTCTTACTGAGTTTACTATATTACAGGAATTTGGAGTTTCTCAGAGCTTTCTATATTTAGTTCAGGGTTGCATCATGTCAGCGTGATTAACTTATGCCCTTTTGTAACAAAAGCTGTCTTTTTGCTTAGCAAATTGCCACACATCTCTTTGGCTGTGTTTTAATAAAAAAGCTTAACTGAATTTATTTCTAAAGTATTGAATTCAATATTAAGTAAATGTGTTGTACTGTTCAACAGGGACCATTAAAGAACATAGTGCTTGGATAGAATTTTAATTGCAGATTCAGCCTAATATTTATTTGAAATGGTTCCTGCCTTAAGCATGAAATATTTTTCCATAAATTTCACATTTAGGAGGTCCTAGGAGTTCTTAAATGTCATTAGTTCTAAGCCTTTGTAATATTTAGGAAACAAAAGCTTTCTTGTCTTGTAGCATGGGAAACACATAAAGCAATGCGTTTATACATTTTCAGCTGAAGATGTGAAGACCCACAACTCCTCCAGAGGAAGCAGTCCTTCAGGAGATGTTAGTGAGGACTTTCTTAAAGATAGGCAACAGAGCAAACTAGATGAACTTTTGACAAGTTTGGACGTGGATGAAAAGGTACTGAGAAATTTTGCTTTCTCTCCTTAAATACTTTAAGAAATTACAATCCACATAATTGGATAATTTTAATTACTAATGCTGTTTTATCAACAAAATCTTAAATTTCCTGAAATAAAAAGAATATTAGCATTTCATAGATGACTGTGTATTGGCAATGTAATCTTCACTTAACAGAACTTGACTTTTTTTTAATTGTCAATTAAGCTTCAAATTGGAACTGAAGCAGGATATTGTTACATCAGTTGTTGCAGTAACATTGTATTCCCAGTGGTATGAAAATTACTGTTCCAGTGTACTCCTATGAGTACTGCTTTGCATGTATGACATTTTTACATAACATACCTAATTTTAAATGTTGCTGTTAAAGGCGTCTCAGTATCAGAAGGATGGGGCAGTGTTGGAAAGCTGGGGAGCTGCACAGACATCATGCATCAAAAAAATCATTCTGGGCTTCATTACTTGGGCAGAAGGGCCTTTAACATACAGATTTCTGGCTGTTCAGAGGGAGTAATATTCATGCTTACTGGCTTTATCTGACCTTTCTCTGTCTTCCCTTCTCTAGATAATAAGTCTAGGTCTTTTAAGATTTACTGAAGTTTTATACTATTTGCTTCTTTGATAATTAATTGGAATTTACATCTCTCTGCCACTCATACGTTGTTGCTTACTGTTTTCTACTACTCCAGGAGTGGCTAGTGGTTTTAACTGGATAAGTTAAACTGTAAAATTCACGGGGTTAAAATTGGTAAGTAATTGGGAAGTTAATCAAACAGCAGAGAATCAATTTCCCTTTAAGCAAAAAATTGTTTAAAAGAAGAGAAACATTTCCTTCAGCAAATGGAATTGGGGCAGCTAACATGCAATTCACAAAGTTAACAGTGCCATTTTGTTTGCTGATCTTTTGGAGAGACAAAAAGGGTCTGTCAAATTATAAGGTTTGCTGAAGGTGGGGTACTTGTTGCAGTATTACCAGGTCAGTCCCATTTGGGTTGTTTCATAGCTTTGTGGCTTTATAAAATCAGTAAATTTCACGATGTGAAATTTGTGGCTTTATAAAATCAGTGTCCTAGTGCTTGCTTTTCTGTGCTGTGTTGGACAGTAGAAAATATGTACAAATAATCTCACCCAACCCAAACTCAAACCACAAGATGCATACTAAGCCCTACCTAAACCTCTCCTGTATGTGGATAGAAAATAGCAGTGTGCACCTGCAGGGGGAATGTGATGGCAGAACCCTTATTGCAGGTACTCTACCATCCGGGGAAATTCTCCGATTATGCTTTTTGATGGTTTTTCCAATTAATAATCCTGTGAGAAGGGCAAAAACTACGCGTGGAGAAGATGCTAAAACTATTCGGGAAGTGGTAAAATAAAGTTTAGAAATCCAGTGAGAACATAGTTATCTCTAGTTCTTTGGCTATAATCAATTTGTAATAGAATATGAAGTCCTGAGTTACTTCATGAATAATGGATGAAACAAAGCCAGGATTCTCTGACTTCATTCTGTATTAGTCTTTTCAGATTCTCTCCTCCAAATATGTTTTGTGCTGTCTTTTTTCTCCATATCGTTGAGGACTTTTTAACTGTCCACGATTGCGTAGACCTCAGAAAAAGGCTTAAATTCCTCCGCGGTGCAGTTCTAAATTTCATTAAATTTGTTGGAATAACTTTTTTGGTGTTTCATACATCTGTCAGGCACAGTTAAATTTGGGCAGTGGGCATAAAAATTGCTGAGATTATCATGGGAGCAAAGAGAAGACAGTCACATTGTCTTTTTTTCCAATTAACAATCACTATTTTAAAGAACACAGTGTATGAAGGCAGTATGTTCATTAACAAAGATGTTGTAAGAATAATCCTACACACCAAATAACAGTTTCTACAGTTAAGGCTGTCTTATCACACCTTGCAATGATCTCTAACAGTTTTAAGTCTGTAAAGCATAGCAGCCTTAATAGTGCTTTGTTGTACCTGAAAATAACTTTTGAATATCTTCACAGTTAAGGCTTGCAGATGGAGTACCTGATGTTGAAGAAGAAAATGAGAGTGAAGGTGGGAAAAGGTACATATAGTGTGTCCTTCATGTAACCAGTAGTATTCCCCAGTTACTATACAAATAAAACGTGATGTTGTTACCTGAACACCACCAGTATTTAATTCAATTTTCCATGTTACTGTAACTATGTGATGAGGAAAATAAATACATGAAATAATATAATTTCACTCCACAAAGTACAGAACAAGTGTAGTCATAGCCTGACAGGACAATAGGGCTTATTTTGGCTTTTGACTGGTGACAAAATATATTGACTTCATGACAGTGTCTCACTTCTGCATCTCAATGTGAGTGTAGCATAAGATGCATTTCTTGGTACAATAGCACTTACCAGAACTTAACAAAACCAAAAAATAGTAATAAATAAGTCATGAGGCTTTCCTTTTTCTTTTCTGCTTATGAAAGAATTGAAAGATCTCATTCAAATTCAGGCTGACAAATATTTGTACAGAAGTAGAAAAAGGTGCTTAAAAACATGTCACATGCAGTTAAGGACATGCTTTACTGTTCTTCTAGCTTCAAGCTGTGTTTGTAGTGTTTATTGTACAAATTTCTTAGTCTGATTTACAGAATCACTGAGTAAGCTGAGTCAGAAGGGATCCATAAGGATCATCAAGTCCTACTCCTGGCCCACCACAGCGCTATTCCCAAGAGTCACACCATGTGCTCAGGAGCATTGTCCAAATGCTTATTGAACTCTGTCAGGCTGGTGCTGTGACCACTTCTCTGGAGAGTCTGTTCAGGGCCTGACCACCCTCTGGGTGAAGAACCTTTTTTTAATAATCAACCTAAGCCTTCTCTGACACATCTTCAGGCCATTCCCTGGGGTCCTGTCCCCAGAAAGAAGAGATCAGTGCCTGCCCCTCCTCTTCCCCTCACAAGGAAGTTGCAGACTGCAGTGAGGTCTCTCCTCAGTGTTGTCTTCTCCAGGCTGAACAGACCAAGTGACCTCAGGTGTTCCTCACCAGGCTTCTCCTTAAGGCACTTCACCATTTTCATTGCCCTCCTCTGGACATTCTCTAATTGTTTAATGCCTTTCTTACATTGTGGCATAAAAACTGCATAAAATATTCAAGGTGAGGCCACACCAGTGTAGAGCAGAGCAAGACAGTCCCATCCCTTGGCCAGCTGAAGATGCTGTCCCTGATGTCCCCCAGGACACAGGGCCCTCCTGGCTGCCAGGGTACATCTGACTCGCATTCAACTTGCCATCAACCAGGACACCCAGGTCCCTTTCCACAGTGCTGCTCTCCAGCCTCTCATTCCCCAGTCTGTCTGTACTTCCCGGGTTGCCCCATTCCAGATGCAGAATCCATCACTTTCCATTGTTGAACTTCATACTGTGGGTGATTGTCTGAGCCTGAATTACTGTCAGACTGAGACATTTTCATTCATCAGCAGTCCAGAAATGACAGAGAATTCGTTTTTGTAGGAAAAGTATACTTAAGATAAAATTCTTAAGTAATTAGAAGAGAAATAACAGTGTGTTGTGTTTAGGAGCAGTAATCACCAATTAGCTACTGCAAAAATTAACCCTGTCCTGGCTGAAACTAGGACACAGTAATTTTCAAATTAACCAAGAAACCTTAGCTGACATAGAAGAGAGTACTGCTTTTTTTCCAGCCACACTCACATTTCTGCAACAGACTTGAGTCTGCCAGAAGTCTGTCAGAATACTGCATCTTTTTCTTAATCCACTAGAGAGCTCCAAGCTCCTCCTTCTGCTATAAAGTACCCATTTAAATTTGCCTTAGTAGCATAAATAGTTCTGTATATTACAGAATAAGTAGATTGTGCTGAACAAAATATGTTTGTGCAATGCAGTACTCTGTGTGGTTAGAGAAGAGGCCTTCCTTTGGAGTTGAACTATTTTCTCTAGTTTTACTGAAAAATGTTATCATTGCGAAGTTTTATCTAGAAGAAAACATAATTGCTGTTCTTATTTAGCAAACTCCTCTTTTAGTGATGCTGTTACTAAAAAAAAAGCTTGTAGGGGTATATAGTTTACAATTCCTCGCCAAACGTGTGTAGTTTCATGTTTAGATTAAAGAAATCTGAAGGGAAACTGCTGTGAAAACCCTATTGTGTCAGAACTGGGGTTGGCATCATGAGGAAGCATAAGAAGATTTTATGTGGTAATTTGAAATTTCTGAGTAATTAAAACTGCAGATTTTTTGTTCCCTCTAGAAACCAGCCCAAATGCATTGATGAGAATAAAGATTCATCTTGAAAAATTTGGATTTCTTACCTGGAATTTCTTCCTCTGTACATTAGCATTTTTGTTTCAAATTATATTGAAAACATCCTAAAGTTTAGGAACTATTTGAATTATCTTGGTTATGAGAAGTATTAAATATCTGGAATCCCTTATAGGAGGTGGCAACTTTCTCTGCAGAGGAGCAAACAGGTTAAAACCAGGATTGTCCTAAACCAGGATTCTTAATGGAAAGGGGGAAGGGGAGCAAGATCTCATGAAAGGGGATTATATTTTTCCTGTGGCTTTGTTTACAAATATGAAAGAGATTACCAAGTATTTTGCTAACAATATTTTTAGCTTATTTTTGAAAACACCACATTTTAGTAGTTTAATTCTCTGGAATTTTAGTAGTTTAATTCTCTGAAATATTTGGGAATAAAAGCAGAACAGTCTTTAATTGGGGTTCTCTTTGAAATCACCTAAATCTTCTGTCCAGTCGTCAGTTTTTAGGAAAGAAAACAGTTTAAATGTAATTAAAATCTAAATTAAAATTAAAATGTCTTTAAATGTAATTTGAAAAGCCTTGAAATTTACTTCTTCATAGGTGACAGAAATCATGTCAGTCTTCTTGTCAGAATGGTGGGGGGAGTGGTTCACAGGTGCCTTTTTTACTTATTTATTGAATTTCATATCATTTTGCGTTAGGGCAGAATAATCTCAGCTAAAATCATAATCAGATTGGACCAGGCAAATGAGAGTAATGAAAGTAAAATTGTTGGGACTGCTGACTATTTAAATTTATGGCAAGTTTTGAAGTGTTGCATAAGTGTTGAAGAAATTCTCATCTTTTATACACTTAATCCTTCTTTTAAGGCATGCAGTACATGAAAGAAACCCTTGTTAAATTTGGTTAAACAAACTAATTTTAACAAAATTTTGGTTTTTAATATTCAACAGTGACTGTAAATACAAAGTGAACTGTGAATTGCTATCAGGATTGCCATTGAATGACCAAAAAGTAAATCTCTTCAGTGGAACTACAGAGATGAAATCCTGGACAAATGGTATTGTATGCTGTGTTGATGAGCCCGTCATGATTTTTTATTTGTGCTTTATTTGCCAATGAAATCTTAAGGACTGTCTTCAGTTCCTGAAGATATTGACTGGAATTTTACTTTGCATATATAAAAGCAAAACTGCAAGATCTCGTATGGTACCTTAGTGAGAGGTTTGGGATTGAGTTTTTAGCAGAATTCTGTTCTAGAAATAATTCTATCTGATATTTATGCCTCTCAGATACTTCAATGGTACAGGAGTGCATGCGTTCTTAGAAGTCTGACACATTGTGCTTGACATGTGTTATTAGCAAGTGACTTGTTTCCCTTTATTTGTGGTCAGAGAATGTGACTGCAGATTTGGTTGGTTGATTGTTCTTAGTAAGGCTTGCTGAAGTGGTTTGCCCACCTTGCTGAAGGTCAGGACTTAGTTGTTTATGCGAATTCAAATTGTTTTGAGGCATTCATTAGACTGGATCAAATAATTATATAGATTTAGTAAGTAGCACTTCTTGTTGACCCCGTCTGTTTTACATGTGGGACAGATGTCTGTGCCACCAGAGAAGTCATAATGGAACTGGAGTCACTGCACATAACAAATCTGACATCTAGCCTTGCATAACTGCGTGGTTTATTTGGTATACAAGATAGAGAAAAATAGGAATCAATTACTTGTGGATAGTTACTGCATTCTGTTTCTTTGCAACAGGTGCTTTGGAAATCAGTGTTTTTAGAATTGTTGATTAATATGGATATTTGTAAACATGGATTTCTTGAATTAAGATCAGTGACTGGGTTCTTGTTGAGTTTCAAATTGTACTGTCAGTCTGAGCTTGTAGAACAATTTTACCATGTTATTTAACCGTATTTTCATGTAGTGCAAGAAACACATGCTATAAAAAGCAATTTTGAATATGTCTTCAGACTCCAGTTATTTGAAACTGTTCATATCTTTGGCCTTCAGAGTATACCTTCTGAAGAGTTCTTCAAAGTCTTCCTTCTTAAAGTTATTTGAAAGTTGCCAAAGCAAGAGTTTCTGTGCTGGGACAGGGCAAAACAGCCTTTCATTCCCAGAACTGTGCGGGCAGGATTGGCTGTTCCACTTTAGGGCCTTCTTCCCTACAAGTCTGACCTACAGTCAGCAAGGGAGAGTGCAAACTCTTGAAAGGAACTGGTCAAAAACTTCATGCTTGGGGATAGCAAGAATCTGGAGGAAAGATCAAATTCCCAGTGAGATTTTTCTATAGCTACTGGCTGGCTCTTTTCTCAGTCGTTTTCTTGTCACTAAATGTATCCAATCCTGAACTTATTGAGCGGCCGACCATCACTTCACAAGTTTTTGCAATGTGACAATACCATAACATTTAGTACTCATTGTTCTATGTTATGCTCAGTCCTTCCTATCCTGGGATAGTCCTGTCTGTTAGGAAGACATGGAAATCAGGAACCATGTACCTAGTGCCAGTCTCTAGAAGAACATTCATTATTGGATGCTCTTTAGTAAATTTAGTTTGCCAGAAGGGGCTAAGCACCGTGTCTTTTGAACACTCAGTTCTTTGAAGGGGCCAGATGGGAATCCTAGAATGCAGGGCATTCAAAAACTCATTTGTCTTTAGATATGGAGTTGAAAATTTGAACTTTTGTCTTCCATTAACATTATTCAGTTTTCAAAGAAAGAAAACTGTCATTCAATAATAATTAAAGTTCTAAAACCAAGTTTCATGGTTAAGAAACCAGTAACTTACACTGGGCTTAAACTTTCTACTTGCATTGCTTAAAACATAAGAATATGAAAGGTTTTCTATCAGTTCAGAAAAAATAGCTTAAATTTAGGGCTAGTGATGTTGGAATGCAAAGATTACTGATAAAGTGGGTAGGTTTTGAAATTAAAACTTCTGGATATTTTTATTCCTTTTCTTATCTCTGTAAGTTAGAGCAGGATCCTTGGATAAAGTAGTGAAGTTTTTAATTTAAATGTGCTTACTCTTGAAGTTTGTGTAAAGTCTCACTTTTAGGATAATTAAGAAAACTGTAATTTAAATTACTGGCTTTAGACTGTATTAATCAAATTTTCATTAATCATTGCTGTGACTTGAAGGAACTATAAATATAAAGGAAAATAAGATAAATGAGAGTGGTTTCAGTATGATTCATTTTTATTATGTGATTTGTGCCCTCGTCCTAATCTTTAGGTTACAAATCTTCGGGAAGAAGTACTCCACTGCCATTGAAGAATTGTGGAGATTTTGAGCCATGGAAGATGGAGAAAAATGCAAATGTGAGTTGTTAAATCTTTGCCTTTGGCGCCAAATTTCTTATGGCTATTCAGACAGTTCCCTATGTATCAAGTCACAAACTGTGAATCTGTATATGTTTATGTTTTTACACTTTTAAAGATGCTATCACTGAGTAAATATAATTTCCAAGAACAAAATCAGTGATGAAGGGGCTGCTGTTCACAGTGAACTTTTCTTGATTTCTGAACAAAATCAGTGATGAAGGGGCTGCTGTTCACAGTGAACTTTTCTTGATTTCTGTTTTCAGCTTAAGCAAAATCAAATAATTATTTTTGCTTTATTGGTGTTTGTAGAACTGAAAAGCAGACAAGGTTTCACATGTTCAACACAGCCTGCTTTATCCATGATGCTGGGCACTGGAAAAGGGTTAAGGAAATTGATGCCCCAGAATACACAGAGGATGACTCAGAGCTGTGCAGGAACTTGTCACCTTTCTCCTTCCTCTCTACTCTTTGTCCATCTCATTTAGCAGTTCTTGCATTATCCCTCTTTGTGGTCTTCAAGACAGGCTTTTGTTGTATTAGACACTAACGTGACATGGCAAGGGATTGATCTTTGTGTCCTTTGAGATGCTGCAAGTACAGTACAGAGGTGAGGGTTGTTTCAGAGGCTGAATTACAGATCACATTTTCTGCTTTTGTTTATAGTTTGTACATATTTTTAAATTTTAAAAACAAAGACCATGTTTGCTTTCAAGAAATGTTATTTGGCTTTTTCTGCTTGTTGTAATTTTATTTTATTCCAGGCTTCTCATTCAGTCCAGCAGATCCTTGATGCACTTAACTTGCCCCGTAAATACTGCAGATATTATTTCATGACTTCACGTGGATGTGTAAGAAAAAAATGTTGGTTCTGTCATGTTCCAGGACAAGGGGATGAAAAGGTAAAAAAAATTATTGAAGTAAGGAAAATATTCTAAATGTGAACACTTTTTAAAACCAAAACATCATGTCCTTTGTTCATTTGTATATGGGAAGTAAGTAATCAAGCAGAGATTGATGGATGAAAAAATTGTTGAGAAATTCTTCTTCTCAAGGTCTTCTAAAGTATTTTTTTAAAAATTGTGTAATTTTGAACTAGTAGATGCTTTAACACTCATCAACAATTAGGCTGTACAAATACAGTAGCAGATTCTGAGACATTTCTATCCTGAGCATCAGAGACTTGAAGCAAATCCTTGCAAAGACTTTGTATGTACTGTTAAAGCCAAAAGCCATCTATGGTATATTACCTTCTGCATATTTTGTGCAACAATAGGCGTGTTTGTTTTAAAATGCTGTAATCTCTTTAAATAGAGCAACAGTTCCCATAATATTTGCAAGCAAGAATAGTTTTCCAATGATGGGCAAAGTAAGTGTGTTTTCAAATCATTTAAGAGAGGCATTTTGAGTTTAATGCTTCCAAGAAATGTGCAAGGCAAGCTGGTTGTACTGACAAGTAGTAAGATTTTGAAATTTGCTGTATGAAAGTTTAGTAAGTTAACTGGAAGCAAATAAAAACATCAAAGCAGGTGACCAATAGCAAATGCCTAACTTGTCCTCATCAGGTATTAAAAGATTTATTTCTTATCTACCATCTTACTGGTATGAGTGCAATTTTATCATTGATGTCAGTAAGTAAAAAATTTCAGAATCAAAATGTAAAAAAATAACTTGCAGTTAACCTGTTAAACATAGTTGCTAAAAAAAACCACCTAACACCTAAAGCAGCTTGTCCATCTTCCTGATATCTTAAATATACTGTGTCAGAAATTTTTAAATACATCAGTGTAATTTGGTTTTATTTTTCTTAATGTTTTCTCTTTTATATATATTTTGTATGGAACGTTTTTCCTTTTTTCTCAAGTGTGATACATCTTTGGCAGGCTGTTGTGAATATTTGTAATTTTCAGCTAGTTTATCTGAATTATTGTGGTTTTTATTGCTTCATTATATTACAGGCACATTAAAGAAGTGTTTGCCTAAGACTATTAAAAATCCATTCCATTTGATTTGACTTGTGGTACAGCACTCCAGCAGACTTTAACACTTCTACCCACCAAACCTAGCCAAACTTTCTTGGTAGTCTAAAAGTGTGCCTGAGTTTTGTTTGTTTGTGTATGTATTTATGTTTTTAGACCTGTCCATTTAAAAATTATAATAGGCCAAGCACCTCATGGTGGCACCAAAGTACATGAAAGAAAAACAGGTAAAGAAGCTATAAAGGCATCTGGTCTTAAGCAGGAGGAATAAATCTCTTCAGGAGAACTGTTATGCAGACTGATAGTCCACTTGCTTAGAGCTCCGTGTTCTCAGTGATAATAGTCACTGAGTGTTTGAAGAGAAATACCTTTCCCCATAATGATATTTTTTCTTTTTCGTTAAGTAACTGGTTGATGCTTTAAGGCATAACTTCCTAATACTTAACACTTTACAGTTGTAGTTGATCACACAACACAGCCATGCTTGAGTTCATAAAAACATCATATGTTTTGAAAATCAGCATATTCTTGAGCTCAGCAAGTTGTGCAAGTTATCAATTTTTTGAGTTTTTTTTTAAAAGATGCCTTTCATTTTCGAGCAGTGAGATCTGTTTTATATTAGTTAAAGTAAACAGAAGACTGTTTCAAATACTTGCCAGAGTATTTAAGGGAAGGGTGGGTCTTAACAATATGTATCAGTGATGGAGAAGAGGGTAAAGGAGATGATGCTGGATTCTATTCCATGGTCCTCAATGAAAGGGCAAGACACAGTGAGCTGAATAGAGTAAATTGTTTTGCTCAAATGACATTTCAGAGTGTGGCATGGGCAATCATTTCTTGGTTAAGTGGTTTCAAAACATGTTGTTATGCAAGCCTTTATTTCTCTTTGTGAACCTCACTCATTAATTTATTTTTTTACTCCTATCCATTGAAGAAGTTTTTACTTTCTGTGACTTCATATTCTCCTTTTCCTTCATCCTGTGAACCTCATAACTGGAAACAGAAAGGATATAAAATAGGAGTATTTCTTCTTTCATTAGTGTTGTCTTAAAACTTCAGGGCCTTGGATATATGCTTCTGTTGTGGTGGATTTTGGTTTTGTTTTTTTAATGTGTCTTCCTAAAGAAATGTGATTCTACACTGTCTTTTATTACTGTGTCTAACCACCACTAAATGACTTTTGAACCTTTTGGTCAGTTTCAGCCACATTGAATAGGAATTATGCATCTCAAAGCTTCCACAGCATTCCTGTAAGAAGGATCCTGGTTTTGATCTCACTGAGATAAAAGCTGCAGTATGGGGGTTTCTTCCTTTATTAAACAAGAGAGGGAGCACTGGCTGGGAGATGCTGGAGTATTTAGCGAATTCCTGTGCTTGTTCTTCTGAATAAGCACCTCTGTGTTATTGTAGTAGGACCATGCTCTTAGTGGAGAGTTGGTTGGTTGGTGGTATAAAACACAGAGGCCTTTATTATGGTTTTATTAAATTGTCATGTTAAATGAGTCATGGAATCAACTGACAGATGACAGAATAGTGTGATATATACTCCCTTTTGGAAAGAAGAATAATCTCTTTCATGTACCTACATTCAAAATCTATTACAGCTAACTCAAAATTTAAAGATTCTGACATTTTTACATAGTCTGTGGGTGCAGTTACACCTTTCAAAATTGGAACAACTAAATCAACTGAAGCCTTCTAGAAGGTGTAAATGAATAACACATTTAGTTTCTTTTATTAATGTAATAGAGCATGTCCCATGATTGAATACTACTACAAGTGGTTGTCCAAGCAATTTCACTAATACTTGGAACAGTCAGAGCTCCAGATGCAATCTTGGCCTTTTTTGGGAGTCAGTCCAAAGAAGGAAAAAAATTGATTCCATAAGAAAGCAAACTAATTTCCTTACTATAAGCTAAAGTTTATTCTGGAAATGCCCTCAGCCACCTGGGAGTATAGATTTGGATTAAGTGAGTTAACCTGTTCCCAAGTGACACTTCACATATATTAATGATCAAAAATTTGACATGATTTCCTGAAAGGTATATCTTGGAATATAGCTCAACATTGCAATACTGCTTCCAAATAAAAACAATAAGCTTTATTTATACTTAGATGTATCATTTTTGTATTCTTTGGCTTGATGCTCTAAACAGGTTAATGGCTTTAAAATAAGATGTCTTGGCCATAAACCAGTATCTTTTGCTTTGATGATAATTAATTTGCTGCATAATGAACTTCATGAGTAAATCCTGTGTCATTTTGAAGTTTCATGTAAAAGTAAACCTGATTCACTTATGTATTACCATGACTACTAATTTAGGGCATTTTCTGTCTCTTGATGTTTAACTATTTCTCAAAATAGTATTAAATATGACCAATTTACAATGTTGTGCAGAAAGACTGTAAATGTTCTAGAAGTGACAGAGAATTTCTAAGAGGGGGTGGGGGTTTTCCTGAACTTGGAATTCTAAGATATAACATCAGTAATCTTTATTTCTTCATCTGCGGAGATGGAGGAGTGTAAGTATGTAAATATGTAAAATGTGTAAGTATCACAAAGCTGACAGCTTAAGATGTTAAGACAAGAATGTTGCAATACTAAATAACATTAAAATATCTAGGTGTGGATTTCTTTTTTTTTTTAGTCACTTCAGTTTGTGGTGAAATGGCTCATTAAATCAAGTTAGTTCTGAGCTTTTTGTTCTGTGTCCTTATGAATGATTCTTTGTGACAACTGGTGTTACCAGCTTCATTTCTGGATGATCTTTTGATTTCTTAGTGGGTACATTCATGAAAGTTTTAGTTGCCACACTTCACTTTCACATTTTTGCTTCCCTTTCTTTGTTTACAGTCTGCCACATTTATGCTAACTCTGAAGTAACTGCATTTTCAAATTTTCTTTTTTTCTTCTTTTTTTTGTTTGCTATGAGTATATACATACACATGCAAACATTTGTGGTCCCAACAGCCTCTTTCCCAAACATTGCATCTACATTATTTTTCAGTTTGATTTGCTGGCCTTTTGACAGAGCCTTTGCCTACAGACCCCATTACCTTCTTATATCATTTATCAGTATGTATGGCTTACATGGAAGCAATGTAAAGCTCATTATATAATAGAACTCATGCTTGTGAGTAGTTCTTTTTTCAGCATAAACTGAAGTTACATTTTACTATATTTTTTTTTCTTTTTTTACAGATTTGCATGGCAATTCTTAGGACATACATTAGTATCAAAGAATCAGGCCTCCTAAAACGTGCAGGTATGGTATAGTAGTAGCTGTTGATGATCTTCGTTACTTAGCTTATTTAAAGCAAATTAAATAGGCTGTCAAAGGAGAAATGGTTGCCACTTCAGCAGTGAATAAAAAGTTCTTCAAATAAAACAATACATTCAATCCCTGCATTTTAATAGTTCCGTTTCCCAGTAAGGCTAGAATTTTAGATAAGCACTTAGCTCAGTAGGTTCTTAGAAATCTTACTTCCACATAAAATGAACATACCTGAATGTAACCAGATTTGGGAGTAGAAATATGTAAATAGGGCAGGTAGGAGGTTTAACAGAACCCAAATTTTATAAGGGTGCTTTTGAACACCCTGGCCAAACATCAAAAAACCAAAAAGGTGAGAATGGAAGCTCTTGAAATTAAGTATTGCTACTGCACCCACCCCCAACAGCTTTAGTTTAGTCCTTACACCATATATGCAAAGGACACATTTTAGGGACTGCAGTTCATTCAAAGCCATCTGAGCTTTTGAGTTCAGTCAGAAGGGGCTTTTGTTTTGTTTTTACTCTGGACAGTGATTTCTTTTATACCGCTCCTGAGCAGTCTTTAAGGTTTTGAAAACTTTTTAGAGTGTAGCAGAATGAGAACGGGGAATTCAGTTGCACCATGTGCTGCAGTGTTCCCGTGCTGAACACGAGTGTTTAATGTGGGTAACACTGGATACCAGCAGGCCACAGTACATGTTTGTCAAGGAAGGGTGGCACTGGAGCAGGTTGTAAGACCATCCACTGTAACACAGCACTTCCTGGAGCTTCCTGTCTGGAAAGGCCTTACTACCTTGATGCATGTACCAAATATAACCTGGGTTTGTGCATTCTTCTTGTGCTGCACCAAATCAGCTAAGCTTGCTGGGAACCTACAGAGCTTACAGTGCTCAGCTCAATGATACAACATATTTCAGAATAGTCAGTCTGGTTCTGGTAAGGTTAACACTGTATTTAAAATGGATCCTTTCACTCATATTTCTCCTATCCCTGTTCCATAATATCTTGGACAATTAAGCATCGTTACACTGTGTCTAAAATGTAAGGAAATAACTTGTTTAAATAGTTAGCATCAGTTAACCCCAAAGTGAAATTCAATTTAATTGCTTTTTCAGTCCAGATATTTGTGCGGTATTACGAAGAAGTTACTCCTGGTGTGGATTTTGCTTCTGAAGTGCTGAATGATCTAATTGTTTCATTGCTCAACAACTGCTTGTTGCAGGAAGTATTTCAGATATTGAATGTAATTGTACAAATCAAGACACTGGTAGGTGACTTTGTAATATTTTTTAAATCTTAGTTTCATAATTTTAGTTTTTTGAGTACTATGCTATTTATAGTAATAGGTTTGTTTTTACTCTGGTGCTTAAATCTTGGGTGAGGGGAGTAATTCAGAATACCCTATTACAAAATCTCTACACTTTCTAATTGAAGGGAGTTGCAAAACTGAATGTGCTTTTTTTGTCTATATTAGCCAGCTGTAGAAGTTCTTCTGAAAGTTTTTGAGCATGTGGCTTCTTTGAATATAAGAAATGCTGTGCCTTCATTAATCAGTACCTTCTGTAAGGTATGAGTTTCATTTGTACTACTGCTGCTTGTTGGAATTTCTGAAATACTATATTTACACAAATTGCCTGTTTGAAAACTCAAACATATCAATTTAAAAACCAATACTGAAATAATATGAAAAGTGTTATTGTGAGTAGCTGAATTCGTGGTATTGATTTTCATTTATTCCTTCATTTTTGGCTGAGATTCACTGCGATGTGTTCTTCCCTATGTTGTTTGCCATTTACCTCTGAAGATGCATTAAGTCATCACAACTTTTAACATGCTTACTTTTCTTACCTTGTTTGATATTACAGCTCATTGATGCTGGTATGCTCCTTGAGTTAGAACATTTTGACTACATTATTAAGTTACTTCGCCAGTTGGAGGTTTCCAGTTGGGAAATGAGTACTATCTTGACTATAAAATCCAGGTACGTCTTTAAGGAGCTATTCTCTCATTATAGCTGCTTAGCTCCTTCTTCAGCATCTATTTTTATAAATTTATGTGGAATCTTTAAAAGATGTGTTGGATGAAAATACTATCATCACCCCCGATTGTATTTTAAAGTGCTGTCAATTTACTGTGTTTTAAAGACCAAGCATTGTTAAATCAAAATTTAGATGCTGACCATAATTATTAGTTTTTTCCATATCAATCATCATTGTACAATTTGCTGCCCGCTGTGATAGAAGTTTATATAGCTAGCCAAATTAGAAATATTGTGATTTAATATATAATTTATAATATTAATATATATTTTACCCACTTGAGCAAATGGTACTTCTGCAATAAACAACCCTTCTAGGATTAGTTATAATCTGAAGTAGTTTTCTAGTTTCCTTTACAGTGACTGCATAAACATTTGTGCCAACACTACTAGGGAGGAGGGTTATTTTTTGAGTACTGCTGGGATATGCTGGACAAAATGTCAAATCTGTTCAAAAACTGCTAATACTTCCCCATCTCTTGAACAAAATTGTGATCCTTCTTCATTTTTGTATCATCTGCATCAAATACACACACTCAAAATCTGAGAAACTAAATTTGTGATTCATAAACATACTTTTGATTCTCAGTGGAAACCAAATATGCAGCATCTGTGAAAATAGCTCTGCTCAATTATTTGTTTAATACATGGGCTAACTTCCCTTGGCAAGATTTTAAATGAGCGTTTTCAGTGTGCAGTTTGTGTGATGTGAAGCAAATAGGATCAAAAATCACATCCACTTAATGTTCATATGTGATAATTTGTTGTTCAATAGGATGTGTTAAAATTCAAGTATTCTTTTTTTTCTATATGGAAGAATTAAGGAAAGATATTTTGAAAAGACATGGATTTTTGACTTCAACTTGGCAGTGGCTGAAATTCAGGTACAGTATGTGCATTCTTCATGACTTCTTTAAAACCTACATGAAATAGCAATTTCTATACTTTTTTTAATTAGTGGGCTCTGTTATCAAGTATAGTGAGCTTATGCAAAGCCATGTTTGGGAAGGGTTAGCATGCAGGAGAAAACTGTCTTTGGCCTTTCTCTAATGTCAGTATTTTGATTTACAGACTTGCAGTTTTTTATCTTCATTTTGCATTGAATTCAAAGATTTTGTAACTTTAAGCAATTATTTCCTCTGCTTTACATCTGTCGTGCTTGTAACTGGTAGCGGTACATCGTTCCTCACCAAAAATTTATCTAATATATTACTTGGCAGATAGAATTCATATGTGGTATAAAAATAGATAAGAAAATTGTCAAAGCAATTGACAACATTGAGCAGTATTTTAAAGAATAAGAAAATATTGTAAAACATTCTTTATTTGGACGCTTGTGTCTTTCATATTCAAGGTCAGATTACTCATTATGCACAATTATAATATAGTTTGCATATTATCACACATACTGTGTAGATCCAGAGATTGAAATATAAAAAGGGAAAAAACAGTACTGATTTTTGTACTTCTTTAACACCAAAGTCATCAAGTGATCTGGCACACAAAAGACTAATTCATATAGAAAATAACCATAAACTCAGCATGCATCATGGGAAAAAAATACTGAATAAATGCCAGTTCCTAAATAGGATGAATAAGTTATGAGCTTTCTCAATTGGGGTCATGACATGAAAAAAGGAATTTAATTTCTTGAGGGATAGAAGTAATTAGCAGTCCATGCAAGTTTGGCAACATGTAACTGCCATATGACTACGAATGTTCTTGGCAGTAGCATTTCATCTACATTTTTCTCCTTTAAGTATATCCCAGGTACATATCTCAAATTTCACTTTATTTTCTGTTTGGTTTTCTGGAAGCAGGTTTGCTTGTATTTATCCTTTGCCTCCTTTACAGCACTGCAAGGAAAAAAGGGACTGGACCAAGCTGGGAGCTTTGTATCTTAATGCAAGAACTGGATGTGAACATTTTGAGGATCTTCAGAAATTGTTTTTATCTATTGCTGAAATTCTAACCAAGGATTCTGAGGCAGACAGACCAGGAGTCCCTTTTTGTGATTTTGCTGATATAGGTAAAATTAAGATGAAAGAAGTGCTTTTCATAGAGGTTTTAAAAGATAAACTAATATAGTTTTCTGATTATTAGTTAATTTTATGTTACAGTATTCTGAATCTTTTGAGGTGTAAATACAGTCAGCTGTAATGTTCAGTACAAGCTATTTTCCAGTAGAAATAAAATGCTTACACTTAAGGAAGATTCAGAAGGAGGAACAGTAGAGTTTTGTGAAATCAAAAAGAGAACCCAGAATTCATGATCTTCCAATAAAAATGGCCTATGCTCAGAACAACAGCAAATGTATTTCAGTATTTTCATGTAAAGTTTCACATGAAAATGTTACATTATGTTAATAGCATAAATAAGCTTTACTGCTGTAGGTATGTATATACTTGTATATTTTAAGACACATTGAACAGGTTACATCATGTATGTAATTTTTATCTTTTTTTTTTTAGTAAATTGGATTTTTAGAATTATTTTATTCTCCAAAGAATCAATGGTTTCTGCAAGGGCTGGGTGCTTGAGAACCCAATGTTTCAATGGTTCTGGCAGGTTTTCTTGCCTCTTTCCTCCCTATGCCCCTTCATTTGCATATCTGTATCATTGTTCCTAATGAGTTTGCAGATTACTGAGGCTTGGTAAAGTGTCAGTGGAATATTAAATCATTTTGCAAAGGATTACTTTGATATTTTTTAACCTGTATTATCTACTAAAACATAATGAATATTTATTCCAGATATGTGGCATATCCTGTCTGACCACAGACTTCCATATCATAAAAAAGCTTCAAGTGTGACAGAGGGAGAAGATTTTGTTGGAGCTTGGAATTTAGTCTGTCTTTCCTAGAGCAGTGGTCTCTCAGCTGATAGGTGCCTCCATCCGTAAAAAATTTTTGAGCAGTGACACACTATTTATTTATATCTTATATACATGTGCTACTACACCAATATATAAAATTTATATATTAAATTCTCTATAACCCATACACAAAAACAAGAATTACAAATACGAGCTAAATATTAAACAAACACTGTATTTTAAAGTATTTTACTTATTTTTATTTTCTAATAGTACAAAAAAATATTTCTTTCCCACAGCTGAATGGATTGTTGTACTCACACTCTACTTTGAGACCACTGCTCAAAAATTCTAACAGTGCTTCCAAAGAGGTTGTAATTACTCAGTTCTGCAATTACCAGAATTTCTTCATAGTGCTATAAAATGTAAAGCTTACTTTAAAAATAATGATGTTACTAAATTATGCCATTACATGTCCAATCATTTTATGGATGACTTGGACTACTATGAAATACTGTCTGAATAAACTATAGTTATTTACTCTCCTTCTGATGTTAAGACTTAGGAAGTTGCTGCTTTCAGTGGCAAATATTTCAGAAAATGTATTTAGTATTTTCACGATTACTGTGTTTTTGAAATGTGTAATTTCTTTAAAACTGCATTTACATGTTAAATAAATAAACAATTAAGCCTTATTCTTTTTCTTTCCAGTAATGAAAAGTTCCCAGCATAATAAAGCAGACAGACTTTTCATTGGAAGGACTGGGATAAGCGTAATGTATTCGTATCACAAAGTACTGCAGTGGATAAAGGTATGCAGTGCTACAGGAACCTGACTGGAAGAAAAAGAGAAAAAGAACTAGTAATTTCTCTTCTGGATATTAAACTTTAGTTTCTCTAGTGGGATGACTGGGTGTGCCACCTGCCTCCCTGCCATCTTATAGTACTTCCTAACTGTCCAGCTGGACCAACGCATTTATCATGCCTTTCTGAGCAGTAGTCTTCTGTGGAGCCTATCATAACTTGATCTCACAACCTAGAAACTGATTGCTCATGTTCATTTTGTGATTTTTCTGAGCTGAGGTTGAATCTGAGCTAAGAGACAGGTCTTCTTGAGATTCTGGGGTGAGGTGCTGATGGGATTATTTCCAGAAACATTACTTTCTTCCAGCTGGAAATCACGTTGCATTCTAAGACCTCCCAACTGAAGTGATATTTAGAGAAGTTTGGGCAATTTCCTGCACTGATGCTTCTGCATCTGACCTCAAATAGAATGGATAAGGCCAGGAAGACAGAAAAGCAGTATAGCACATCTGCGCTTGGTGATCTCCCTGTTCCCCAGAACTGCTGAAGTGCTTTTCTTCCACTGAATCTAAGTTTCTAAGTTCCATGAATCTTGTAAAACTCCAATGGTCACAAAGAAATACCTTTACAATCAAATCTTTGCTGTCAAACATTACACTGAGCCGAGGCTAAGAGACTAGACTTTTGACTGGATGTTTTATATTCCTTATGCCTCAGGCAGTATTGGTCATAATTTCACTGCAGTAAAATCCATTTCAATGTTAAATTTGTCTTTTTCTTCCTGGAAGGAACCAGTGCATAGCAAACTCGATCTCTTATAGAAAGCAACATGAAAAGTGATAGCATAAGAAGTAATATAAACCCCCAGTGATTTTAGATTGTGTTTTGGTCAGTGATCCCATTCTGAACTTGGGCCTGGTCCTTTCAGCTAATAATTATGCTGTACTGGGATGTGTAGCATCCCATGAATTCTGCCCTCTTGGTCAATCCCCAAGCCCTCAGGGATATTCCTCATCCCGTACAGGATGATTTCTAGCATGCATTTTTATGAACAGAAGGAAATGCTCTCAGTCCCCTTTTGTCTCTTGAAGTTCTGGGTTGGTTTTTCTGTGCAAATTACCATCAGGGAACCCTTCTAGTTCACATGGAGGAATTAAATTGTCTTTTGTACAATTGTCTCTAGGGGGTGACCTTCAGGAATTCTGTTACGTAAAAAACTTGTGCACTGCTCAGTCTGTTTCCAAGGTCAAGCCAAGGAGATATATAGTAGAGGTGCTTAGTCTAGAGACAGGATGCCTGTTCTGATGAACCATTAATTTTGCAGCATCACCTTCATGAGTTGAATGGTCTTCAACAGGTCCCTTTCAAGCTGCAGCACAGTATGGTACTGTTTAAGAGTAAAGGGAATTTGCACTAGCACTCGAGTAATACTGCACTAGAACTCTAGGCATTTTTGTTCCACAAACTTAGCAGTTAAGATACTCCTAACCACAGAAGAGAGAATCTAAATTCTTGGCATTGAGGAGTGGCAGTGCTCACATACCCACTGGAGAGTTTCATTTGGCTTGGGTTTTGACTGTCTTCTTCAGCATATAGTGTTTGTGTGCTTTCAGACATTTTAGCTGTTTTCCAGTCCATCTTAATGGAGAGCCTTATCTTGGATAGCATAACCCCTGATATTTCAAGGAGATTCATCTTCATGTCCTAATTTTTTCTCCTAATGTGTAGGAAGCACATGTAGTGTTATTCTTTTACATCATGAGTTACTAAAGGTAAATACTTCTTACAATACTGTGATTTCTTTCATGTCTAGAGCAAAAGATCTTCATTTCTTTGAGAGTGTTGTGTTAGGTATCAAACCTTCTTCTCAAGAGATTACTGACTAAGATCCTCAAACAGCTTTGTAGACAACCTGTGTTGACCATAATAGAGTGTGAATGAGGTTCTACTCTGAATGATTTTTATCAGAACAAGCAGATCTCAAATTTATCTCTGCTTCAGGAAGCTGTCATTCTTACCTCTCTCTACCTGTTTCACTCCATTATATATATCAGATAAATCCCTAATCCTGGGCTGATGGGCTAGTATCTACTTGGTCCATGTCTTTTTTGCCCAAAAGGTAGTCCAGAAAGTAAGATAGTAATGAATTTGCTCTTCCTACTCTGCCCAAGTTAATTTTGGCTTTAGGACATGCCCTGTGCTGTTTTATGAATATGTTGGACTGCCTGAAACTCTAAATGTGCTTTTGATATCATTTTTCCTTCAAGAACATCAAACCCCTTTATTGCAGAGCTTTGGTGGCTCTTGGGGGTAACATATATGTGCTGCTTGGTCCTGAAGGGAATTTTCTTTGTAAGAGGTAAGGAAAGTTCATAAAACAGATGTACTTCAAAAAAAGTGCAACAAACAGCCAAAAAGGTGTTAAGATGAAGTTTCTGTAGAAAACCAGTCTAAATACCAATCTGGAATCTGATGATAAAGTCATTGGTTGTTACAATGTTGGCCAGATAGGCCAAACTTCTTCCTGTTTATTGTCCTGCTGCTTACAATCATCAGTGTTTTCTTTGACTTATGCTGGAGTAATTATTTCAGTTTAACAATTATGTCTCTGCTGCAAAATGAAAATTATCTGTGTGATCTTTTAGAATTTTGTAGATTGTGTAGTACTGAATGAAATCAAAATTAAAAATATTAATAAACCAAAGTTAGCACATAAAAATTAATTACAAAGTATATTAAATATACTGTCTTGAACATTATATAGTAGAAATAATGTTATGGGTAATAGTGTGTTGGGAGCTCTTGGACAATAAGTTGGTAGAGTTTTTTTGTCTGCATAGTTAAAAAAACCCTAAACTCTGCATTTGAAATTCTACTACACTTCACCCCTGACTCAGTTTGGAACAGATAACTGCATCGATATCTATAAATTTGTGTCACCAAATTAAATCTGTTATATTTTATGTAAATATACTCTGTGAAGGTTTTGGATAAACTGCATGAGCTACAGATAGATTTTACCCTCTTGAAAGGACTTGTAGGTGCAGGGAGGTCAGCATCCAGATGTCAGATTGTTAATAAAGCCGCAGAAATCTTTCTTTATTCTGGACATTTGGATGGAGCAACAAGGGTATTGAGAGGTAAGCCTGTCTTAAAATTTTGACTTAAATTTGAACAGTTCACTTGTATGACAGATTTCAGATAAAAGTTACAAGCTGGTCTGTGTTACTAAATATAGTCAGTAATACTGAGGCAACAAAGGAAAGGTGATCATTTACTGGTCAATATTCTTCTTTATATGTATAAGAAGTATTACAACTAATTTTTGCAGATGTTTTCACAGTATTCTACTATCAACACAATTCTACCTAAAAATCTACCATAATGAAGGAGGAGTGCAGCTTGGAAAATGATGCTGTCCCATGCTGGGAGTGTAGTTTTCTTTTGAACCAGGGGACATTCAGTGTCAAATTTCTGGCTTGGGTCCATGCGATGTTCCTTTGCACCTCACAGAATCCTCATTTAATATAATTGCTTTAGAACAGTGCCATATTTCTGCAATTATTACATATGGCTTTTTGGAACTGATCTGCTGAAAATAGAAGAAATTCAGAAATAAAAAGAATAGAAAGTATGCTGTAAAGTGATATTGAGGATGTAAATTTGCTGTTCAGTTTTATAGCTGTACATAGCTGTACGTACATATCTATATATGCCATTGACAGTCCATTTTACTGCAGTGATATTTCACAAAAGGGATGATTTACAATACAACAGTTCAGAGAATCAGTCTAAGGAGTATTGGTCATGAGGAACAAATTATTAATAAGTCAAGCTGCCCTTCCTGTGCAATTCTGAAGTTTGTGTCATGGTACAGTTTGCAGTACATTCTTAATGGCTCAAAGTCTCAGCATCCAGAAGTTTCAGTTCCTAGAAATAACACTGCACTGTTGTTTGCCACAGAGTCAGAGTGGATCACAGATGCACCATTGTGGCCCTGTGATAAAACGGACGTCCTCAATCGACATAATCTGTTATGTGCAATAGTGCACAAATACTTGAGGGAGAGTTTGTACAGGCAGGCATTTGAAGTTCTGCAGAACTTACCAGGTTTGCAGAAACATTCTGGTAAGTAAAGAAAAAGATACTGTGTAAAGAGCTAAAAATTTAACAGATTATTCTGTGTTGTTCTTGTATTGTTTTCTAGCTAAAATTTGCTGAAGTAAGATGGGTTTATACAAGCCTGTTTGTGTTTTCCAAAGAGTATAGTGTCAGTTAAATATGTGTTGTGCTCTGCAGCTCTTGCTGCACTTGTGCACACACTCTTGGATGTGCACACACACCCATCCTCTTTTGCTCAGTTACTATGCAGGGCAACAGGAAAGACTCATTAAATTTTTAAGGATCTGTACAGTCTATACGGTGAGATAAAATAGGAATATTTTAATTTTATTTTATCTTAATTTCACGTTAATGAGGTGGGGATTTTTTTCTTTAACTGAGCTAGTTAACCCAAGCGTCTCTTACATACCTTGCTAAGAACCAAGTGCTCTGTCAGGCTCAATTTATCTGACAAATTTTGGATGCATACTTCAAAATGAGACATGTAGTTACTTGGGCTCCACTGAGGAAATCTCAGCTGATTCCTTTGCGTAGGTCTCAGTCTACTGACACTTTAGGTATGTTAGGAGAGATTGATTAGAAGACCATCTACTTTAGAGAATACAGAAAGAATCTAGTTCTTCAAGTTATGAGATAAAGACAAACAAGGCTGCTCAGTCCTTCCAAAAAGGTGACAGTTCAGAGTAAGAGTAGAAGCAGAAAACCAAGGGGGTTTTTATTGGTGGAAGTCTTAAATCTGAGAGATCAGATCGAGATTGTATTTGTAGGCTGGAGCAAGTGAATGTATTTTTATGTGATTCTATTGGTTTTGACAGCAAATTCTTACTTGAACCTTAACACTTTTCCTTCACAATGTGAATGAACTACTGTATGAAAAGACTTCTGATGAATGAAGCATTCATGTTATCCCAACCTTGTTCCATCTTGCTGACAGGGGCAAGAGTTCTGATTTAGGTACTGATTGAGAAACAATCCTTCAGCTAGATTTGCATTTTCATTAATTCAGTAGTTAATATTTTTAATTTCATTTCAGATACTATAGATGCTTCTCAATACAGCTGCCTTTTTAACAAGCTGATAAATGCCTGTTTTGAGAACAAGAACCTTGGGGTCTCATCTTCTGCAGTAGACTTCATGCTTTCCAAAAAAATTGCTATTGATTTTGTTTTACTTAGAGGATTAATCACAGCTTTGGGAAGAAGTTCTTTATGGTCCAAAGCTAGGACCTATTACAAAAGTAAGTTGCTTCTTAAACAATATCTTCCCCTTACATTCTTCAGATTATGTGCTCATAATATTTCAGTATGAGTAAAAAGAAAAACAGTACTTTCTGTGTCACTCTCAGGAATTTGTTTGTAACCAAAAATACTTACTAGGAAATAGTGAGTTGAAAATAAGAATCAGTGCATACTACCTGGCATGAAATGAATGTAATTGTGATAAAATTAATTTTTTACATTCAGTTCCAGAATTTCAAGTACGTGAGCTCTGAAATGGTTGAAAAGTGCATCATCTTCCCATTTTCATCTAGGCAAATTAGATTTCCTAATACTTCTCTCTAGAAGTGTACTAGCATCTCTGTAGTGGTAAAATTATTAATATTTAAGATTTGAGAAGTCTGGCTAATTATTTTATCCTAACTATAAGAAAATTCATTTCAACTAACAGCTGGTAGTCTTTAATTGTTTTCAACTCCCCATTTCTGAGTTAAGATAATACTGGATGAGCCATTCTGCAGAGGGTCTCTCCATACAGTCACATTTTTTACTGTTTGATTCTGTCTTAGAATCGTTGTGGTTAGTAGACTGCTTTAAGAGACCGTCCTTTCTGGCATGCATACTTGGTTTTGTTAACATTGGAATTAGAGTTTTTCCTCATCTCTTTTTTTTTTCCCCTGAAATGCTATGTTGGGTTGCTGGGAACACTTGACAGAAGAGAGGGGAACAAAGCAGGAGATGCTGTTCAAATGTTCTCTCACTTTGACCATGATTAACAGCTTCTGTCTGACCTGCCTAAGTTGTACTTGTGTTATCACAGACTTGCTGTCTCCAGACTTCTGACACAGCTTTTTAATCATAGCTGATAAAACTCATTGAAAAAAAAATCCAATATTTTACAACTGTGAGTATTATGTGTGAATGCTGTGTGCTGTGTTCTCCAATCAAGCTATTTCATAGGTGAAATAGTAAAATCCATTAAGGCTTTGGGGTTGGGGTTTTTCCACATTTAGTCGCACAGAAGAGAGATCTGTGTTTAGTATTGGTAATCCTAACTCCTCATTTTCTGCATTTACTCTCAGATGCTTTATCACTGGGTTGCTACCCAGAGCTGCAGGGAAATTTATATCACAAACTCCTGAAGATTCCCTCTTACCTGTCTGAAGTTGAGATGCTGTTGGCCATTGAAATATTTCTTGTTTCAAATGCCAATGATATTCAAAGTTCAAGGACTACTAGCCAGACTCTTCAAATAATACTGAAAAGGTTTGTTGTCAGAAATGTACCATTTTGATTGTATTTATTCATGTGATCATGTAAGTAATAGATCTTGATTTCCTTATCTGTCTCAAAGAATACATCTCTTCCTTTTGTTCCTTGGATTAGTGAGAAGTTTTTTATCTCTTGTTCCCATGTGTATGCTACTGTATATCTGTTTGTTTTCTTAAATAGTAAGTTCTGCTTTTGCAAAAAATGTAGGCATGTCACTTAGGCACAGCCTTGTTCCAAAAGTAATAACATGCCAAAACTGAGCAAACCTTATAGATTCAAGCATGTACATTAATTCTTGCTATATAAAGTTCATTAAATGGTTTGCATTCCTGTACTGAATCTTCCAGCCCAGAGACATTTTTTGCATGAAATGTGCTGTGAATATTGCAGAGCTACTTTGCACTGGTATTAAAGCTTACTATTTTTCATTACTATTAAAGATGTTAAAAATACTCTTTCTATAACTATTTAATTCTTCAGAGCAATAATATAATCTGTCTAGAAATTAGCATAATATTTATCAGTGAAAAATAGAAGGCATTATTTTAATGTTTTTGTAATTTTCCTGCCAGTATAAAGTGTTAGACAAGTGACATATCGGCCTGTATGGTACCTAATTTTATATTTGTTAAAATTCCCTTACAGATCCGAAGATACAGTTCAGAATAACGGTGCCTATCAGGAGGCAATGGAGAGGCTGTTCCAGGCAGCTCATTTATCTGATCCAAAGCTTTTTCTTAAGCATTTGACAGCGAATGTTAATATGGAAGAAGTTTACAGGCTGGAGCATTCATCTGCTCTAAAATGGCTTCAGGAGAATATGAAATGGGCTGAGAAGGTTTGGCTGTTCCAGTAGTTACTAAACAGTTTCCACTGTGTTCGGACTGTGCCTTACTGATTTACAGCAAGGTTTCAAACTCAAGTTGTGGTTTTTAATACTATATTGATGATAATGCAGAGAGTAGCACAGAAATAGCATTTTTTTCCTATCACACTGACTTATATAGATGTTTTGCAATGGCATCACCAGATAATGAGGATGCTGCAGCCTCAGAACCTGCATTCTCCATTCTTACAAAGAATTAGCACTTAGCTTCTTTCTCCCAGCAGCTGATCATATAAGTATAATATAAGCATAGATAAAAGTGTAGGTAAGTGCATTGGTTGAGTGCATCTGCTGTTCTTGAGTGAGACATTTTCCACATTCATTCATAGTCTGTAGAAGTAATACCTATTTACTTTTGTCTGCCTCACAGTAACTTGTGAGGTCATTGTCCCGGCTGTTTGCACCTTAGATCTTAATTTCTTTGCTCCAAAAGCCCAATAAAAAGCACTGAGAATAAAATAACTTCAAAATCACTTGAGACATGCCTGATTTAGGATACCTTTCTTCGCAGAACTGAGAGCCTACACGTTGCTCACAGCTGAAGGTTTAGTTGATAAATTAATTAGCTGTTTATTTGATGTAGATAATAGCTTGTGTATGATTTCACATTTGTATATATGGATACTTCCACTGAAAAGGAAAACTTGCATTCTCCTTTGATTTTGCTCTTAGAGAGAGGTGGGTTTGCCCATCTTTTAGGTTCTGCCAACTGCATGATGAGATGGAGACTTTTAGCAAGCCTGTTTCACCATTCCTGGTTCTTCAGGATTTCTGCTTTTTTTCCACCTGAAAATCCTGAATCACATTCAAAGCATGAATTGCATAAGTCACATTCTACAGCCTGAGTAAGAAGAACCAAACATTTAATACCAGAAAACCTCTCACAGCAAAACAATACAGCCTCTGTCAAAGTTGATACTTACTGAGCTCACCACTTTTATAGTTGTTAGTTTAGATCTTCAACACCAGCCTTCACAAACTTGCCAATAATACAGCTCTTTTGGTCCTGCTCTCCATCCCCTTTTAAGCCTTTTGTTCTGAACACTTAAGTTCTTTTGGGTATAGAAGTTCATGAGTTTTTAGGCTGTTCCATCATAAGTGAGATTAAGACGGGGGCACAGGACCTCAGTGTTTGAAAAATGTCTCTCCTTTGGAGTAGCATAAGCGTATTCCCAGTTCCTGCAGCATTATTTCATGTGTCCTTTGCAGCTCTAAATCAGGAAAGCCATCATGACCTTAGTACTGGATGGTTGAGAAGAGAGTTTTGGTGTCAGGGGTTTTTCTCTTTGGGGGATGTTGCTATTCCAGTCTTGCGGTTTATGCCATTGATCTGATGTCATGAATCTGATTGTCAGTTGTTGGATTCCTGACCTCCTGAGGGTCAGGTCCTGAACTTTTTCAATACCACTTTTCATCCAGTCTTAGGGCATTGCTACTGGAAGAGAGAGGATTGAATCTGATGACCACCAAGATTGCTACTTTCCTCCTGTGCCACCTGTACAGAAAAATGCTACGATAGAGGCTCTTGTTTTTTCACAGGGTATCATTCTTCTGTAGGGATCATCTGCCTTCCATGTAAAAAATGGTAGATCCAGTACCAGTGGTACCAGATGGCATTTCTGTAGGAGCCATTCACCTCAGAGTACAGTTGGCACTGGTCCAAACAAACTTTGGGTTCCGCCCCTTCATATTCATGAAGATGGCTCTGCCGTTTGTAAGGGTGTCCACCTCGTTAAATCTAACTGGATTCTGCTGATTTTGCTTCCCAGTAGCTGAAAGACTGGGTAAGAAATAATCAGGTTTCAGGTGAGGGATCTAAACTGATGCTCTTGCAGGCACTCCAGCATTAGTGTAAAGAGCAATTTTGAAAGGTTCCAACAAACTAAAACTGGAGCAAGATGCAAAGTCAATTTTGCTAATTACTTCTTGTAAGATCCTTTGTGGCTTAATCTCCCTTGGAATTAGACAGAGGCTATCTGAACCTCAGCTAAATCCCACATTCCTGTGAGTGGTACCCGATGTGGCTAATAGTGTGTTTGACAGACACAGAAGGACAAAATTCTCTTTGTATGGCTTCAAAACTTGTGATGTTCTAGAGACAGCAGAATTTTTTCGTCTATAAGCAGCCTTGAATTTTCACTTAGATCATCCCCAGAACAAAACTCCAAATGTTGCTTTATTTTTCAGACAAAGGTTAATCACTGACCTTCAAGCTTAACTTGGAACTGTGTAAAATTTTTGCAATGTTTTGGCTCCATCTCCTAAGTATCATCTTCAGCTGATAGGGTGTAATCTCAGTCATGTTTTATATTAACAAGCAAAGCAAGCTCCCCAGAAGTTTTGTTACAAGTGAGGCTTCTAGCATTTGTGTCAATATAGTGTTTTTCCATTTATCACCATGATAAACCAGTAGGCAATTGAAACAACTTTGCTGTTAAGTCCTGTATTTCACTTTTTGTTCTGTCTGGGTCCGCGTGAAATACAATGCAAGTCTTGTCATTTTGATGTGTATCAGAAGGCCAGAGCAACACTCTCAGTAACATTCTCAGTATTTTGGTTAGAGAAATTCCATGTGCCAAACAGGACAAGACCCCACTGTGGAATGGAAACGAGCCTGGAAAGATGGAAAAAGTATCCTGAAGAATAACATTCAGTACAGCAGAGGCAATGCAGTTTTGTAGAGCCAGCCACTCAGTAGACAATATCCATATTTTTGCTTTCTCCCAATATAAGTTAAGCTGAAAGAACTTCTGTTTGACATTAAACAACATATTTGGTATCATTTTTTCATATAGGAAATAAAATGTATGTTTGCCTGTTTACAGAGAGAGAGAGAAACGGAAAAATGTGCAAATAAAATCTTCCCTGTGCTGTGCTCAGCAGCTTGGAGTAGACAACACTGTGCTCCTTCAGTATGTTGTTGGATGCATGAGAAATTCCCTCTGTGAAAGTCTTTCTTCAGTTTTCACTGATTTCACACTATGCTCTTGGAAAGCTTATTTTTGTTGGGTATGGACAGTTTCTTGTAACTAAAAATAATGTGGTTTGGAAGACTTACCACAATTTTATTTCCAATATTGATAATTTTGAGAGTTTCAAAATGCAGGACAGAGATGAGAAGCTGGAAGTAGGACCTTGATAGTTTTATGGTGTTTTATAAAGAGCAATGGGAGAGGGAGGGGGAGCATTTTGGAGGAGTTGTTAAGTTGTTAATAAATGTTTTTTAGTATTTCTATAAAGCATTCAAAAGATCTGAGTCTGTATTGTCATTAAATTATTTAATTATATTCCGATTTTTGTAATGAACACTTTTAGATATGTAGCAAGACAGGCAAGCAACAAAGTAGAGGTGGAGAGTTTAATATCTTGTAACCGCTACAAGAGCCTGGAGAATGATACGCCACATAAGGAGGTTAAGAAAGTGTGAAATCAGTCAGACTATGCAGTTCTTCATCACAACAGAGCACACAATGTAGCAAATGCTCATGAATAAATTGGGATGAAACTCCCAGCTGTGGAGATGGCCAGCTTCCAGCTTTAACTGGAAGTGGAGGCTACAGCCAGGGTTACAGGCTGTGCTCAGTTCACTGAAGAATTCAAATGGATGTTAGTGAGTTTCACTTGAGGAGAAATACTAAAATTAAATATCTGTGCTGTAGTAGTAGAAGTTTAATTACTGAAGTCTCAGTGTTATACTCCTCAGCTTAATAAACTTTAGCCACAGTAAAAGCAATTATTCACATTTCTTATCCTTTCACATTCTCCAGATGCATCTCGCACCTTTGTGGTTTTTTTGGAGAGGGGTTTTTTTGAAAATCCAACTCTATATTTTTGAGTCTACACTCCTGCATCACCTTTTTTTTTTTAATTACTAGAATGATGTGTAGTATCAGAATGATACTGACATGATTGTCTCAGAGTTCTGGACCATTGCATGTGAGAGGATTGGAGAAACTGATGCTATTTTTTGACCTTCCACAGACCAAGGACCAAACCAGAAACAAACGAGTGAGGAGAAAACAGTTCCAATTGCCACTTGTAGCAACTTAGAATTAAGAAGCAAGAATGTTTAAAATTCTCTGTTAGGGCTCAAGACGTCAAAATACAAACTTTTTCAGATGATGATTTTATCTGGTATAAAACAAGCTTTCCATTTAGAAACCTGTGCAGCTCTTGCTGAGCTAGTGGGATGTGTCCTGGGTATGGATATATGGATAGGAAATATCATGACGAGATAAAGCCACAGTAGTACTCCCATCAGCACAATAAATGTTGGGACTTAGATAAAAAGCAGGAATTAATTCCTGAGCTGGGGCAGGATGGGGGTGCTCTGTTTGAAAATATGTACCTTGAGCAGTGGAGTTGGTATCTGGCACTGGCACTTGCTGATGACCTCTCCCAATTTATTTTATTCCTCAGCAAGTTAAAATCCAGGTGAAACAAACAGCATGCTTTTCTGTTGAATCAATTAAATTTATTTTTTCATTTGTAAATTGTCCAGCCAATTTGCTTACATAACTGATTGGCTTCTTTTGGGAAGTGAAAAACACACTGCATGTTACAGAAATGATGAAAATCCCCCAAGGGCTGTGAGAATGTTAACTTGATTTAAAGCTTCACTGAACTACAGATAATTCTCTTTTTAACTTTTTCTGTCTGGAAATGCATTAGATTGCATGCAAGTAACAGCAATCCCTAACAGTTAATCTCCTTTTGTACTCAAACGCAGCAATGGACATTTTTGCATCCTGTATCAGGTGCATTTTGACACCAACTACCTTGGTGTCACAAAAAAAAAAAGAAATAGATGTGTAAATGTTTGTGAGAGTTAACTATTGCAGGACATAGTCTAAGCTGTGCCAGGGGAGGTTTAGGTTGGACAATAGGAGGAGTTTCTTCACAGAATGGGTGATTAGACACTGGAATGTGTTTAAGGAGGTGGTGGAGTCACCGTGCCTGGAGGTGTTCAAGGAAGACTGGACATGGCACTCAGTGCCATGGTCTAGTGGCCGGGTGATGTTCGGTCACAGGTTGGACTCGATGATCTCAGAGGTCTTTTCCAGCCTAACTGATTCTGTGTAACTGCAGGAAAGCAGCTCTTCCATTCCCCTCGGGACTGCAGAGCTCACGCCTGGTTCTTCGCCTGCTTGGTGGGTTTTTTTCTGCAGAACAAAACGCGACGTGAAGCGCACGCAAGCCTTTGGCTAAATTGCTCCCATCCCCTCAGCAAAAGGACAGGCATTCCTTCTGTCGGGGTTTTCCCGTGTCGGGTTATCCCGTATTTTCTCTATCC
>NW_005054351.1:4707479-4736373 GCF_000277835.1 Geospiza fortis | reverse complement strand
GGCCCGAGAGCCGGATCGCGGTCAGCTCTGCCGCCCTCTGGGAAGACCTTGCCTTTAGCGGATCTTAACGCGAATTCTAACAGGGCTCTGTTTTCGGTGCTTTAAATTATTAGTGCTCGGAGCGCCGCAGCTGGTTCCCTTCCAAGCAGTGAGCGAGTCACGTTCACCCGAGCTTATTTTCTGAGCGCTGTCATCTTGTTGCTTTTCGCGCTGTTGTCTCCGTGCTGCCTCAAGTGTAGGTAAACACCTGAGACAGACAGCAGCGGGCTGAGCGGGGGGTGGCAGCGATGGGACACGTCGGGGTGCCAAAGGCTTCTGCGACATAATTCACATTCGTTGTGTTTCAGCGCGTTTGTCTTTGAGGTGAGGTGCAGGTGAAGCTTTGCCAAACCCAGGAGGTTTTGTTTTTCAGCTAAGCCGTGTACCAATTTCCAAGCAGTTAATAGAGCGTTTAAAGCAAGAAACAACGATGGTTTTGTCTGGTTATATAAAGCGTCACTGCGGATTAAGTGAGATTGTTGAGTTTTTTCCATCCTCTGCCCAGATGCCCGAAGCTGAAATTACAGTGAGGGAAAACTGTTTTATGACCAGAGAGCTTGTTAATGTATTTAACTTAATTTATGATTAGGACTCTTGTTACAGACAGTAAAAATGACAGGGATACTGTTTTGCCTACCTATCTGAAAATCAGAAGACAAAAATTACCAAATGTTTTGGGGATATTTTAGCTCAGTGTATTTTTTTCCTCCCACTATCTGCCTCTAGTGAAAATTTAGGTTCTTGGTTAAATATATCGGTACTAGTAATATGCGCTTCTGAAACTTCAAATGTTTTACAAAGTAGGCATAGGAAGTGTCATTCTGTATTGGAATAGAGATGATGTTTCTCTGATAGTTGTTCATCTCAGGTTCTTTAAAACAGCATATATAGCAGGATTCCAGCCATATTATTTTGATAAGTGCAAAATGTATTTAAAAAAAAATGCTTAGAAAGCATTGCCAATAGGGAGCTTACATCATAATCCCTAATAATTAGGTGTGTATTTGCACTTTGACATGCCAAGTGATTTGTCTGCTGTTGGCAAACTCTGGCCTACAGTTGCCTAGTGCATAAGTTATTGGTAAGAATTGCCTAAGTTACTGGTAAGAATTGCTAATTCATTTTTATAAATGTCAGCAAACCTTTGATTAAGAATCCCAGGCATTGCTGTATGACAGTGATTTTCCCTCTGGTTTCATATTACCCTCCCATAAAGTAGTTGGCACTTGTGTTTAAAGTATTAATATTTGTTTGGGTGTAGGACTTAGTAAAAACTTACTTGTGTTAGTGCTTAAAGAAAGCTTCTGTTTGGCTGGTTTTTAAATTCTTAGTTCTTTTTCCGTAACTGGAGTACCTTTAAATGGTCATTCTCAAATCAAGATACTGTAACAACTCATAATATTGGCAAGACTCATATTGTTAGGAAACTGAAAGCATTCTTACAAACAGCTTTAGGTTTTATGTGTGCTTGCTCAATTTTATATTACTATTGTGACTTTAGAAGTTATCACCCAAAATTTAGAAAGTGCATTGGCAAGTAAAAGGGGGAAATACCATGTCCATTTCTAAAAGTTTTTTTTTTTTATTTTCTCCTGTTTTTTAAGTGAGATAGTGGATGGCTGAAATTTGGCTCAACCATTAAGTTGCTGAAATGTTTTGCTGCTTGAGAACCGTGAGAAGGTATGGCATGTTACTGACCTAATTTACCTTTAACATATGTTTCAGTGTTTGCTTATGATTTGCATATTTGTGAAACTGGTTTGGTACTTTTGTTTCATGCTTATTTCTTTGACATTCTCATCTTTACAGCTTGGAGCTTTCAGCAGAGCATCCACAGTTGAAAATCCTTCAAAGCCATATGCCTGTCCTCAAGTGAGACATTAAAAAGGCTCTCAACAAAACAAGGGTTTTTAAATGGCTGAATTATGAGAAATATGAATATGATATCCAACATATTACTGCATTATTGAGTTATTAAAGCTCAGTGCTTCAAAATGTGTGAATACATCTGTAACTATGAACTTAATTTAACAGAGCTTTTCAGTGCCACAGATATACGCCAAAAAGTTGAACTTTGGAGAGATGTGAAGAAAAAGGAAGTTGAAGGGAATTATTAAACCAACAAATTAAATCAGTCTTGGAGTATGATTGCCTCATGTGTTCTAGCAGAGATTGTGTTTCATGTCTTTCATGAAGTAGAGACGCTGCCCTCAAAGTGGTTGTGACCTTGATTTTAATACGAAGCCTTTCTCTGCGCTTCAGATCTAAATGAAGCTCTTGGAACAATCTTTGCTCCTTGTGAGTGAAGCCATAAACATCTTTCTTGCATTTTCTCCCTCTAAATCCATTTTAATTCACTTATTTCATCACTCCAGTTGAAAGATGCCTCAGAGTTCTGTCTTTCACCTTCAGTGAATGAATTCTTCCTTCTGTCATGCAGACTAATTTTGGCCTTTGAGCATTTCTCTTTTAAGCAAGTTCAAAATAGACTTTTGGCTGGAATCCTAAGCCTTCCTTCTAGCATGACAGTGTTGTTTAGATACAAAACAAGGGAACTAAAGTTAGCCATACTTGGCCATTTTTCATCTAGAATAACAGATGGAACTTTATGATTAATAAACTCAGAAGTATTATTAATGGTTTCCAGCTATGTTGAATTTTCTTTCTGAACTGTTGGAAACATCATGCAGTGTAGCTTGAGAGTGGATGTGGGAAATGGTGTACAAATAAGGTGAACAGAGGACTGAGCTACTCTTCCTCCTAGCACCTTGGTCTAGGAGGATGTGAATTTCTTGCATGTCAGTCAACTGCAATCAGAAGGGTAACTGGTTAGTTTACTGTTTTTCTTTGCTGGAGATATTTTTTTCCTTTTACTGTTTTGTGTCCACTTGCTCCCCGAAAAAAGAGAAAAATTAACTTTTTTTTTTCTCAGCAAGACAATTATTTTGGTGCTTCCAGATCCAAACCAGTAAAGCATATGACCAAGTGGACTTTTATCCAGAGTGCTTTACTGCCTGTCTTACCTGGTCTAGTAGAGATGTTTTTCCTGCATCACTGGCAACTGTAGCATGATTTTGTCATTAAGAGCTTTCACTCTCCCTAATAATATTATATTGCTGTGGTACTTCACCATCTCCTGCTGTTTTGAGTGGGATCATGGGCTGTAGTGAAGACTACTTTTAGTGTTAGAGTCTCTGAGATGCAGCCAACAAGGAGGTAGAAGTGTTTGCCAGTGATATATTGTAGCTTTTTTTTAATCTTATATTTCATCTACATGCATGAAAATTGTTTTTAAGTCATAGCAGATTTGGAATTCCACCGGCCTTCTTACATCATGAGGTTTTTGTCCCACTTTCCTACAATAACCTCTGTTTTCAGCAAGCAGACTTTTAAGATTTGCTAATTAAATATTTGCCCACCACTTAGGCAGAAAAAATTAGTCTTCACTGCTTTCATGTTTCTAATTGAAGAGCTCGGAAGGTTGACAGAAAAAAAGGTAAAGTAAGAGTCACTGCTTCTGCTTGACAACTCAAATATTATCACTTATTATTTTCCAAAATAAAGCATTCTGCTTATTGTCTGAGCACAAATTTGGGGAGTTTTAATTTTTTTAAATTAATGATAGCAGTTGGGAAAGTCTCATGTGTCTTGTGTCCAGGATGATTATTTGATCTAGGATGCTGGATAAATACATCTCTGTAAAACGGTCCTGCTAACTATTATTAATAAAATTATTATTTTCGTGTGAGTTGGAAGCAGCTTTGTCTGCAATCTGTGATATTTTTCCTATTTGGGAGTTCCAGTTTGGGTGATACTGTGAGGAGTGAAACTGCACTGACAGAGCAGAGTTTCTGCCCTTCTGATTGCAAACTAAAATGAATGTTAATCACCAGAATTGGCCTGATCAATTTGTAGCTTGTGAAATCAGGAGAAACCTATTGTATATCTCCCAATTCACATTTTCTTGCTGCTTTTATGTATGCTCTCTTGCTTCTTAGTTTGCTAAACGTGAAGCTTTGAGCTATGGCAGGATATTTTGGTGATTTTTCTTTCCATTTCAGTCTTCTGTAACACAAATGTCTGCTTGTTACAGAACTGTTGTTTAATTTCTACATAATTGCAGGCATCCTATAATTTGAACTCTCTGAACTTCCTGGAATTTCTTCAACTTAAATTTTCCTTCTGATCTTAGGTAAAACAATCTTTCTCCTACCATTAAATTTCTTTTAGTCCTGGTTTCTTGTAATTCAGTGAAGATGAAAGTGCAAAAAGTATTGTCTTTTTACTTGATGTTTTCTATAAAAGAGTATGCTCAGGAAAGTAGGTAATTTTTTTAATGGACAGAAGTATGGAGCTTAGAAACTAATGCAGAACTTTTTTGCACTGAATTGTGATTATTATTCCTGGGTAAAATTTAATATTCTTTTGGCACTGCTTGAAAAATACTGGGTTTGGCTTTTTACCTTGGAGGTTCAGAGGTATGTAAAGGTTAGCTTTTTAGAGCAGCTTCAGCAATGTCTACAAAAAATAGCACTAAAGCCAGTATTTCTAGTTTGAACTATACTTGACTGGGATTTCTTATTTGAGGCATATTTGAGAAAGTAGAGAGAAGTTTCTGTACTTATTTACGTATCCTATTCAACCATTAGCATCCACCATTCCTCAAACCCATGGGATTGGCACTGTCAAAACACCGCTTTGTTAATCCCAAGGGGAAAGATCCAGAATTCAGACTCCTAATTTAAATTCTGCAGCTTTAAGTTATTATACTTGCAACTATAAATGTTTACTCCATTCTATCGCATTTTAGTGTAATTGTATCAGTTTGTCATTTGATTGCTAACATCATACATAAACATTTTACTACTTTGTTAGGTTGTGTCTGGACAAGATATTGCTGCAGTACGCTCTTCAGTCAAGAACTTTGTCAGGTGCCGATGCCATCAATGCTCTCAGACCTTTCTATTTTGCTGTACATCCAGATTTCTTTGGCCAGCATCCCAAAGAGAGGGTAAAAATACTTTAGTATGCTTTTTTTGTAAATATTTCATGTATCAAGGATGGAAATTTTCTAGTTTTCCTGCTGTCAGAGAGAGAAAATTAATGTTAGATTTAATTATGGTTGGTACCAGAGAACAACAAGATGCACTTCTGTATTTTTTAGCAGGGATAGGTCCCTTGAAAGTCCCATATTTGTTAATCATATTTTCTAATTGTTATAAAGAAAATACTGAATCCTTCCAGGTGAATTTATAATACATTTTCCTTTATCCCTTTCAAATGCTGTGCATTGTATTTGAATCAATTAATTTCTTTAAACTTGAAAGCCAGTGGGTTTTGGAATGTACACAAATATACAAGTATGTTCACCATACAAATTTATTCATGCAAGGTAATTATAAATGGTCAGAATATGAGCCATATTAGTACTTGTTAAAAGCAACTGACATTTTGTGAAACCTAATTCTGCATGTAAGATTAAAAAGGGTTAGATGAAAAATGCCCAAATTAATAATCTGTGATTTTTGTTTGTTTTTGTTTTAAACCAGGAAGTAAATGAAAACTCTCTGAAGAGGCTAAATGGCTACTTGGAGAACCTACAGAAACCAGGATTTCGTTCCTTTAAGCCGACGCAGCTTACTTTTTATGTAAGAGAAAGAGAACCAAACTCTTCTAATGTTCAGGAATCCTTCAGTGCTTCAGGTGCTTTTATATCGTGTAGAATGTATCTTCCTGTATTTAAATTCCTTCAGACCATTGCTTAGCCTTGTGCAGTCATACCGACTTTTCAACTGGATAAAATCCTGTCAAACCATGAAAATCTGTATTAGATCAGGCAGGTGGGACCATCCCAAGTAATTAAACATCTTAAGCTTTAAAAAGCCTTGAAAGAATGAGACATTACAGCCCTGAGGTCAAGTTACAGTATAAGGAAGTAAAAAAGGTGGATGTAAATGATCATATTTCTGCTTTTAATACCATTGCCATGTTTAACTGGAGCAACAGTTGGGTTCTTGTCTTCATTGCAGTTCATGTGTAGTACACAATGTCAGGGCACTTGTAGAATCAGTAGGAACTTACTCTCTAAGCAGAAGCTGTATGATATCTGAAGTTTCAATTTACTTAATTGTCTCTTATCTTTGAGACTACAAAAAATATTGCCAAATTTGGAATGTTTCCTTTGATTAACTTTACTCTGCAGTTTGTCTCCAGTACCAATATGCCTTACCTAACAGAAGAGTTTTACATTCTGTATCCTGACAGTCCAAACACGTAAGCAAATTGTGAGACACCCTCATGCTAGAAAATAAAATCCTGCTGTTTTTCAAGAAAATGGTAGGGTTATGTCTGGTCTCCTTAACGTAACATTTGAACTGGAACCTGTCTTCTGCTCTTGAGTCAAAAGCTTACTTTCTGATTAGGGAAATTAGGCCCAGTAGCTAAGTGATGGGACATAGTTAAACTGCACGTGAATTTTGCAGTGAGTATTGAAATAACAGTGTAATCATAATTTCCAACTACCTGTGCCTTGTTTACCTTCTTCTGTAAGAGGAAATAAATGGGAATGTGTTTAAAATAATTTTAATTAAATAATACATGTTTTTTACAGGGTTTCGAGCGGTCAGTTTTACGTTACATACTAGGGATCTCCTGAGCACAGTACTAGATATTCTCAACTCCTGCAGTCTATCTACAGAGCATGTTCAGAGTTTGAATGTGAACTCTCAGCTCCACAAGGAAGCAAAAAGCACAGTGAACAGACCTATCAAGTGGGATAAGACTTACTATTCATTTACTGGATTCAAGGATCCTGAGGAGGAACTAGAGCAAGCCCAGAGAGTGGAAACAACTTTACTGTATGTAATGCTTTCATTGAACTGAAATTTTGAAACCTAAATTGGTCTTATTCTAATGCTGAAATTTTTAAAGGTAGGCAATAAACATTCTGAACAATACAAAACGTTATTGTCCAATATGTAATTTTGCCATCCTTGTTATAATTAGAGTTCAGATGAGCTCCTGGAATAACTACAGTGCCAGCAAAGCTGAAGCATTCTTGTCTCTTTGCCCAGCAGTCATGTTTGGTCAATCTGGTTTTTCAGATTTATGAAATATTGGTGGCAGTTCAAAAAGAGACAGGGGCCCCACTTGCTCCAAATAGCTCCTTACCTCTTACAGGACTTCTGTAACACAAACCTATATGGCTGTTAACTTCATGGTTCTTATTTCATTGTCACATTCTGTTGAGGGATAATACATGAACACTACGGTTAAAAGGTTTTAATATGCATGTTAACACTATATGTTAGTGTTGTGCTTCTCATTTGTTGTTCAGCAGAAAAACTTGAATATTTAAGTCAATGTAGTTATAAATGCTGAACTTGCATTACATGTAGCATGTTTTGTAGTAAAGTTGGTAGTTTAAAAAAATTTGTGCTCATTTTGGGACACATTCACATTTTGGGGCCTTGAAAAACTTTTTGTAACAATGAGATTTAACAGCCATTTGAAATGAATGCAGAACTGTGCTGGAAGGATCTTCAGAGCAAAGTATGCCCCTTGTCCTGCATACCAACTCACAAATAAAACTACTTTAAAATACACAATTATAAAGCACTTAACTGAGATTTAACATGCTAGAGAATATTTTTACTTATTTTTACACATTTACAAGGAATGCCACAGACAGTTATGTATTAACAGTCTTCTTTTAATACATAGACAGCTGGCATCAGGCCTTCCTTTTTACTTGAGTTTGAATTTTTTTTCTTCAAATACAAATGAGAGTGCAACTGTTTGTTTGCAAAAGTTAGAGTATGAAAATTAATTTATACTATGAAAAAAGGCTAAATCTCTTAAATAGTAACCTTTTCCTAGAAACAAAATTACCTACTGAAATTTTAGATGTACTCAGAGAGTCATGTTTGTCTGGTTGTGATTATTGGCAAAAAAACTATAAAACTTTGACCTGTTTAATCTATGTTTATGTCAGCTCTGTAAAAGTTACCTAACTTAGCCCTTTAGTACCACCTCCCATATTTGATAGTCTACTATGATCACTTTGGGGTTTTTTTGTTAGGTCTTGGTTTGTTTGGGATTGTTTTGGGTTTTTTAAAGGCACATATGTGGAAACTCCTTAAATTAAGTCACAGAGTTCTGAAGGTCTCCCCTGAAGTCACAGTGATCTGTTGTTTTATGCCTTTTACACATACATCCAAGTCTTACAGTTTGAACTGTCAGTGATTTTGATTGTTAGATTTGTTAGGCCCCTCCAAAGATATTAAGTGCCAGGGTTTCCTTTGTAGATATCTTAAGGTGCAACATTTAGCAATTTCATCTTCTCTATTTTTAAAAAATCACTTTACCTGATAATTTAACTTGAAACATTATCAGTAAGAATTGAGTTGCCTGTACTGCTTACATGATAAATCATACAGCAGCATGCTTCTACTGTTGAGTATTTTTCCTCCTCTTTCAGGTCCTGGCTAGATGATAATGAAGCAAGTGCAGTAAAGAAGCTGAAAAAGAGTTTGCCACTTAGGAAAGAATTAGAACGTTTAAAAATTGAACTTTCTCATGAACTCCAGCTCTCAGATATCAGGTAATTAATTAGATCACTTGAACTTGGATTAAGATAGTCAAAGCAAGGAAGTGTTGTCTAATACTCTGCCATGAACTTTAAAAGCTTATTTCAGCAAAACAGCTATATTTCATATATGAAGAAGTGTTACTGCACTGAGTAAATTTCTAGAAGTGTTCTACTGGGACAAAAGTTTCCTGTTACAATCTGCTCTGAGAGACCTCCTATTTGTAACTGAAAACATAGGCTGCAGTTGAGGCAAGCACAGAAATAGAACTGATGTGTATGTGTTAGTTTGGATGTTTTGCTGGTTAAAATTGCATTTCCTAAAATCAAGTTACTATCTACAAAGGTAACCAGACCAGCAGTGAAGTGCAACTTTGCACATGGTACATAATGACATCCTGTGAATGCTTAATAAAAATGTTGTTTCTTGTAGTGTTTAGTTTCTCACTCTCCAGAGGAGGAGATTGCTTTGTTTGGAAGATCTGAGTGCAGTTACAGATCTTGAGACTTCAGAATATTTTCCAGAAAATAATTTGCGATCCTTTTTTAATTTTTGTGCCTTTTAGTGAGGATGTTGTGAAATGAGATATTCAGGGTGGGGAAAGTGGCAGTGAAGGTATTCAAAAATGGAAAAATAAACTTATTTCAAGGGCTAGTCTGTTCTATTAGGTCTGTTAGGTTCTATTTTTTTTAACCAGGAAGGAGCACTGGAGCTTCTAAAATCATGCTTTTGTACTTTCACCCTGCAAAAGACCCTGGTTTCCTTTAAGCTGAAGCCAGGTTTTTTGAACACAATTTCTAATGCTCTGTAACTGTTCTGTGGTGAGGGTTTTTAACATTCTGAAACAGTCTTCGGTATTAAACACATAGGTTTGATTTTATTCATGGCCTATATTAATTTTTGTAAATAGTTTGTACTTCTAAAATACATTAAAATTGTGTTCCATGAAGAGTTATTTATCTTCCACGAGTTACATTGTTTTAATTCAGAAAAGAATGTGAGTGTTGGAAATCTGGCAAGTCAGTATCTTAATAGGACACTATGACCTGTGGTTCTGGAGCCTTGTGCTAGTGTTCACAGAGATCTGAAAAACAGCAGGGTCACTGGCGTTATTCTGTGTATAAGTTTAGGACAGATGAAGAAATGGCCACCTGTTTCTGCTCCGGTCTGATGCTGCTGAAAGCAAAGTGATATTGCTAGGTAACAGTAAATAATTGTTTGAATTACTTGTATTTGATTAAATTGCCTCACAAGTACTGTGGCATAGTGCCATTCTCTGCAACCCAAAGAGTGAGGTTTTGCCAGTTAGGTTTTCCTAAATGAGATGTTGTGGGTGACCCCAGCCAGCAGCTGAGTACCCACGCAACCACTTGTTCATTCATACACCCCCAATGGAAGGAGGAGGAGAATAGGAAGAGCACAAGCAAGAAAATTTGTGGATTAAGGTAGAAGTTTAATAGCTCAAATGAAGCAAAACTGTGAGTTCAAGCAAAGCAAAAGGAGAAATTAATTCTCTGTTCCCCATTGATGGGCAGGTGTTTAGCCACTTCTGGGCAGTTGGGGCTCAGCATGTGTAATGCCTGCTGGAGGAGGAAAACACCATAACCATAAGGGTACCCCTTCCTTCTTTCAATCAGCATTTATTGTTGAACATGACATATGGTCTGGAATATCCCTTTGGTTTTAGTTGGAGTCACCCAGCCTGGCTGTGTCCCCTCCCAGCGTCTTGTCCACCCCAGCCTACTTCCTGATGGTGGGGGGCAGGGTGGGAGGAAAAAGTAAAGACCTGGACACTGTGCCAGCGCTGCACAATAGCCAAAATATTGGTGTGTTATGATCACTATTAATAAAATATAAAATATGAGTGTTATGAAGAAAATTAACTCAATTCCAGGCAGACGCAGTACAATAAAGGAATGGGAATTTTCCACTTTGAGATGGTTTTATTTAATAGTTTGTAAAAGGTGTATTTTTCCAATACACTGGGACTTCACAATTTAGATACTTTTTGAAATTTGCTTAGCAATCAGTCTCATCGCTCTGTGATGGACAAAAAAGTCAAAACTATGTGTATTAAAGCCAGCAAGGTAACACCTGGCTCTTGTATGATTTAACAAAAATTACTCCACTGTAAAATATGAATAATACATAGCAGCTTTCCATTGGAATTGTGATAATGTTTTGGGCTAGGTACCAAAAAAAAAAAAAAAAGAAAAGACAATAAATATCCTTACATACTGTATTTGCTCCTCTGGACAAGCATTACACAGTGTCCAAACAAACTGCATGGTCCATGACCAAACCAAATACTGGGCTCTCTGGTGCTGTTCTCTTACTAACCCTCTTCTTTCTGGGGGAGAGATTTACAAGTTCTGTCTGGTTTTATATTTATATTTATTTTTCCTGGTGTTGGTTTTCTTTATTTGTTTTTTTGGGACTCCCTTTAAGAAACACTGGAATTTTATTTAGGCTTTTTATCAGTTCGAATAGCATATGACATGGACAGCTTCTGGGTAGCCGTTGCTTTTATTACTGTTGGGGTGCTATTTTGCTTGTGTTACAAGGCTTTGAGTTGCATCTCAACTTCTGTAACTTTTTTTTTAATAATATTGAGGATTAAATGCTTTCAATTACATTTTTATTTAGGTGGCAGAGAAGCTGGGGCATTGCTCACCGCTGTAGCCAGCTACACAGTCTGGGTCGCTTGGTCCAACAGCGACCTGAAATATTAGAGAATGTTAAAGGTATTTCTGTTGCTTGTTTCATATATCCTAATATAGTATTGATTCAGAAATGAGCATGGGTCTCCTGTGACAACAGAGCTCTACTTCTTTTTACAAATGATACTTTTGATAACTGCAAAAACAAACTTGTCAGGCTTACTGAAAAGCTGGTAAGAACTTCCATTTAAAGCTACTGGGTATCTTTTAAAGTGACCTTTCCTTAGAATTGATTGACTGCACTCAGCTTCTAGTTTACTTCTTAAGATATGCAAGTGGAGTCTGTTGAAGGCACTAGGCTTGATATTAGCAATGAAAGTAAAAAATCTAAACTGAACCTCTCAAAGGATTGAGTTAGCAATAGATTGTTGCCCATGGTATATTCAAGTCAAAAATGTGAGTAGGTCTCTAGCCTAGCGATGATTTACTAGAATACCTTAAATGCTACTTGCTTTCTTTTCTCATGAGTTCCATAAAATAGCTGTATGAAAGTCAGTATTTTCTCAGGAAAAACTAAAATATTCTGTAAACCTGACCTACCATTCTTCTCATACAGCTGTTTGACCTGTGGCAGTAGCTGTTTCCTCTAATTGTAATTCCACATTTTATGCCTGTCTGCAGATACTCAGTTTTGAGTGGCTTTCATTTGAGGTTCAGCTAGTCCTTTGCCAGAAGACAGAGTGGGAAAGACAATGAGTAGTAGTTTTTAAATTGTATCAGATTTCAAATTAGTTTCTTTTCCTGAGCATACTAAAGATAGAAAGCATTGCAGAAGTCTGTCTTGTGAACCTGATGTAGTCTCCATTTTTGAAGATATTTAGTAATGCACTGGATAAATACCTATCAGTAACTATACAAGTACAGTTGATGTGGCCTTAGGGTACAAGGATGGATTAGATGCCTTGAAGTCAGTGTTGCTCTTTCTTTAGGATTTCTGAACACTGATTTCTAAGAGCAAGAGCTTCTACTAAGCCTTGTTTTGTAGATTAATACATCACACTGAAGACTTATGGAAGCTTATTTTGATAGTTGCCTGTGCTTTTACCCTAAAGACTTCTTGAAGATCTTTGTACTCAACTTAAAAAAACATACACTCAAAACTGATTTATCCCCCTAAAAATCCACCTAGAATTGGCGCTTTATGTTGTCTCTATTTTAAAAAAGAATGAAAACATAATGTGCAAGTGTTTCTTACAGCTTGCATGTTCCTGAGAGTTCAGAAATAGGGTTGAATGCCCTTACTCATAATTATTTTAGCAACTTTTAATTTGCATATGCTTCAAGTATATAGCGTGCGTTTCCGACTTTGTACATGATTTATACAGATTCTTTGAATGTCCTGTCTGATGAGATTTTCTCATATTTTAAAAGCAGTCATAAGAAAAAAGCCCAATTAAATAAAAGTCTATCAAGTTCAAACAGAGAGAAGGCAAATGCTGGGTTAGGTTTGTATGAAAAAAATTCTTAAACTGGACTTTTCAGGAACATTTCAAAATTTGAAGAATAACAGAAGCACCTACTCACATGCATTTGTGCTGCAGAAATACATTTCTTGTGACATGTTAGCAGCCTGGTTAAGTCTTCAGTAATTGTAGGAATGGTTGCAGTAAGCCAAATTAGTAAAGAGCTTTGTTCAATCTCTAGGACGCACGGTGGTATTTACAGACCGCTCGGGTATGAGTGCAGCAGGTCACATAATGCTGGGGACCATGGATGTTCACCATCACTGGACCAAAGTAAGAAGATTTCAAATCGAATGAAAATGCCCCTTGTTGTGACATCCTTTTTTAAACTATAAACAAAAAATATTAATAGGTGCAGATAACCAATGAGTGTTGTAAAGCAAACACTTAGCTAGCGCATTTAGCATAATGGTGTACACTGCATTTGAAATTAAATCCTGTGTGTGCTGTTACTAACAACAGTCTTTGCTAGATCTTTGCTTTCATTAGTAAGTCAGTATTACTTCTGATGAGAGATAAAGAAAACTAATTTGTTATGCACTGTTCCAGTCTGTACAGTGAGCCCTGGCAGAATACTTTGTGATCATAAAGAGCTTATTCCCATGAAGAGCTAATGGATTTTTATTCCAATCTTTTGTAAATATGAGATTTAAAGGGAGATGTGAACTGATAATTTCAGTCAATGACTCTAACCAACCCTGTCGCTCCATTTTATTCTTTTAGGTAGCTAATGTGGATGTTACAGAATTTTATCTTTAGTGACTATGTAAATTCTGCTGCTGCTTGTGTAAAGTTCAGAGTTTATAAGCTTTCTGACATCCTAAATGATAGCATCATATGCAAAGGACCAAAAACTAAATATGTTGCAATATAAACATGTCACTTGAGGAATTTTTCTTTAATCTTGGTTACTGAAACATTACTCATAATTCTATCAAAAATATTTCTTCATAAAGGGGATTATTGGTGGAATTTCATAGTTGGAAATTTCACCCTGCTAGAATACCAGAATATTCTATTTCTGTATTCCAGTCAGTGAATAACATGAAAAGTTAACACTTGATCTTCTATATTTGGTGATGCTTTGAATTTTTCCCTATATATGTTTCACTGAGGAGGGGAAAACAAACCATGGCTTGTTAGTGTGAACAATTTACTAAGAACTTAAACTGAGAAACGAGAATTTAATAGAAAACTTTCTGAGATTTGAGAGTGTTGATAGTCATTGCAATAGAAGTGTTCTGATTATACTAAAATAGACACTGACTTCTTGAAAAGATAAATGCTTCATCTCTCTAACCTTTGCTGCAGGTTTTTCCAAAGGCATCATAAAGCCACACAAAATGACATGCAGATGGAACAATGTGTGTAGTTAGTTGTAGTGATGGTATTTGCTTGGGAAGACAAAATAGTGGTATATATTTGAACCTGAAATCAGAGGCTTTTTATTTTGAAATGCAGTGCAGATTATGTGAAATGTTACACAGAAAGTCAGTGAAAATCTTGATGAGGTTGGTGAGTCAGTTTCTAGAGAGCATATTTGTCCAATTCTACCTCATTTTAGAAAGCAGTCCTAAGTGCTATTACTTTTTGATCCTAATTACTAGAAGAAGGAAGCAGTAGAATACTGTCCAAGTCAGTCTCTAGAATGCTTGGTCAGAGCTACAATATTTAAAGGATTTTTGCTGGTTTTCTCTGTTAAAAATGCAAACGCTGAACCAAATTTTATTGTGCCAAAAGCTGTTCTGACTCTGCTGTCAGAACTATCTACTGTCTATTCTGCTGTTCTCCTGAGTTTCTAAAGAGATAGGTCTGAAATCACTTGACTTGTTGCGGCAGCATCTTTTTCTTTTTTGTATGAAAAGCTACTTAAAATAATATCAACAGGGTAGATGGTAGGTAGTGACTACTGTATGAGGAATAGCTCTACCACTATAACTGTGGTGATAAATGTTTTATATAGGCATCAGATTATATATATTTTTTTTATCTGAGACTATTAATTTTTGAGTATATAGAGGATATTCATCCATGTTTTTACATCCTTTTGGTACCTTTATGTTATAAATACAGAAAATACTTAAAAGCTTGTTGGAGTATATCTTGTCTCAAAACATATATACTTGATATTTCTTACCTGTGGTATTCTTTGATTGTAATTTTTTTCCCCTCTGGTTCCATGTTTGCATTGTTAAGTGTCTCTTTTATGGTTTCTTGTTATTTTTTTTAATTTATTAAAACTAACTTTTAAGCTCTGTAACATAGAAAATGTTCATTCATGTGTATGCACAGATTTTTGAGAGACTGCCAAATTATTATAAGCTTCAAAAAAGGCTGCTGCTTTTGGAAGATCGGATAAGCCAACTTCTGGGAGGCATCCAAGTAATATACATTGAAGAACTGCAGCCTCTCTTCACTCTAGAAGAGTACTTTGAGACTCTGAACTCTTTCTATAATAAACTACGTGACAGCAGATTACCTTTTCATCCTCGCAGTCTGCGAGGCTTGCAAATGATTCTGGAAAGGTATGTATTGGCAGGGAAGGTTGATTTCTTTTAGAACTTTTACTCTTTTCTTTTTTTTTGTTACACTGCTTATTGCTCTCACGGAGAAGAAAAGCGATATAATCTCAGATTTTCATTATGTCAAAGTCTTTTTGTTCCTGAAGGTTTTAAGTGCATTTTTGTGGGTTAAGAAGGAATCAGATTGAAGAAAATCCTGCTTAGTTTTATTCAAGTTGGACTCAATTCTGTCTAGTTTAGAGTGTTAAATCAAAAGTTTTGTGCTGTCATGATGGTGTTTTTATTTTTTGAGTATTATTGTCAGCTCCTTTTGAAATGTAATTTTAAAAAAGCATAACCGACTATATTTCTCCATTCTCATGAACCAAACTGGATAACTTTTTACCAATTATTCTGATTGTGATTAACTTATATTCTTGTATCTCTAGATTTTTTTTCTGAAAGTAATTTATATAAATAGTTGCATTAAAAAATTATCCCTTGTTCTTTACTTCCATTGTGTTTCATTAGTGACAGATATGCGCCAAGCCTACATGAACTTGGACACTTTATGATCCCAACAATCTGTGATCCAGCAGCTCTTCAATGGTTTATTTTTGCCAAAGCACAGGAAGCAAGAGAGAATTTGAAAAGAAAGGAGGAGTAAGTGTTCATGTGACTTGATACACTTAGCTCTTTAAAATCTTTGCATGTCCTGTTTTTTATTTGGAAAAGGAGGAGAATTTTTAAAAATGTATTCATACTCTTTTGCTGAAAAAAACCCTTTTGTTTCTAAAATAAATCTTTACCCATCAGCTTTACTAAGTAAAGAATTACAGCATTAGTGAATGCAAACAGTTATTAGAAAATACCCTCTTTCACCTTTGTAGAGACAATTGTACATCATTCAGAAGTAAAATATCTTTGCTTACAAGACAAAATTGCATAATTGTTTTTACAATTATGTCCTCGAAGAAAAGGTGGAAAACACCTTCTTAATGAGTAAGAAAAGGAACAATTTTTATTAATGTTAATTAAAATGTGACAAAAAAGCAGTGAAATCTAAACTCAAAATAACTGAGACCAACTACAGAATCATTATTTCTAGTTGTTGATCAGGCAGTTGAGAAAAATATTAATTAGTACCTAACGAGGCAAAGAAAAAAAAAAGGGGAATAATGATGAGAAAAACACCTTGTGGGTACTCTCTCACAGATGACAAAGTGATTATGATAGGGAGTCACAGCACCATACTTAATATTAGGGCCATGGTCTGTAATACTCATCAGAACTGTGAGTTTGGTTCTTGACCTTGTACCCTGTATGTGTCCTTGAGGATGAAGTAGAGATACTGGGGTTTTTAAATAAGGTACTGTTACAGGTAAGTGGGTGGTACTTGTCATTTCAGAGGTTGTTACTGCAAGTCCTTTTTTCTGCTTTGGAAAGCTTTTAATGAGTTGTTGAACTATCACACTGTCATCAGTATACATGATGTATAGATCCAGATATGTTTCTGTGAAATTATTTTAGGCATGAGTCTTGCTGAAGGCTCTATGATTTTAGCTCTGTTAAGACTTCATTACTTGTAAAGATATGTTTTGCAGGTGGACTTCAGTAAACATGATTTGTTGGAATTTTGCCACAACCCTAGTCCAGCTTGGAAGTTAAATGTTTGCCATATAAATTGTAACTACTGAACAGCTCTCTATTGAACTGTCCACATGTGACAGCTGGGAAAGTGTTGTCTATAGATTTTGGGAGAGATGAGAGAGTAGCAAATATATGCATTTGCATTTGGGTAACTCACTCTCCAAAAAACCTCGCCCTTCCACACTTCATAAAGACACCAATCCAGGAAAACTGTGCCCTCAGAGTAAAAGCAGCTGTGTTGCAAGATTGTAAGAGCCAAGATGCATATCTTGTGTGCTGGATGATGCTGGTTTGTATGAAATAGTAAACAACTATACTGAGTCACACTATCTGTCCCCATCATCCATTAGCTTATGGAGAAGCTTTATGCATGGGGCAAAAAATGTGGTGGGTTTTTTACTCCATACTCCTTCCCAATTTGTGTCTTACTGCACTTGAGAAAGTACTTGAAGGTGAAAACATTATCTCATGTTAATAGCAATCAATAGACTTTTAATTTTCCCCCCTCTTAATTATCTTACTACTTTTTGAGGCAATTTGCATTTTGTGGCTCCAAATATCCAATGGCAGCAAATTGCATATTTGAGTCACATATGACATGTGTATATGAAAGAGGGTGGAGGTGATCTGTGATTTATATACCCAGCGCCTGATGATGTCATTTGTTGTTCTTTTGTTCTTGTGTGATAGGAAATACAGAACAGTCATTCTGTATCACCTCTGCTTTTGTTTTGTAGCTGTGTCACATTTCCTCTTACTTGTCTTTTATCAAAGCTGAAAACTCATTTTCCACTTAATGCTTCCTTGGACTTACTCATGTCCTTCTGATTTTCCTTAGCCTCATGTTGTGGTTTAAAAGGCCGTATGATAAAGGAAAATACTTTGAGATGTACTGGCTGTAATCTGCAGATGGACTTGAGTGTTTTGCATGCAGTAAACAGCATAGAGTGGCTGTAATTCTGAGCTGAATGCACAAGGAAATCCAAACACTGCTGCTCTAGAAAGTTCTGGTATCTGTGTGGATAATGTCAGTCTTCTAGTAATGCAGGATTCTCCTTCCCATGCTTCTTTAAAGTATCAGGTTTGTGTGGTGATAAAGGTACAAGCCTCCCTGTGGAAGGGACAGAAAACAAACTTGCAGTTCTCCAGCTAACTGGAATTCCTTCAAGGGAGCCTAGGATTTCACAGAACTGGAAAGCTTGGTGCCTTGGTACTTGGGAATGCACTCAGGAAGGTGGCATGGAAATGGCCCATAGAGAGGACAGGCTTGCCCTGGGTTAACTCGCTCGCTCAGCTCATCACTGACTGCCACAGTGGGCTGGGCTCTTGGGCCTCAGCAGTGCTCAGTGCCCTGTTAGTCCACAGAGGTCCCATCCTGAGCTCTGGGGAGTAGTAGCAAGGCCCTACAGTAGCATTTCCATGTGAGGCAAATGGTGTCAGTAACTGTGTCCGTGCTCAGTTTGGGCTGATTCACATCCCATTGGTGCCGCTGCTCTGTAGCTCCTCCCCTGTCTAGCACAGGGTCTGTGCTCTAGGGCAGTGGTGGAGCTGTGTCTGCAGCCAGGCTGGCTTGGAAGTGCAGCTGTGTTTGTGTGGCACAGTGCCCAAGCTAGTGGGGCTGGCTGAACCTGAACTTGTCTCTTCATCAGTTGATCAGTCACAGCTCCAGTGCCTTAATTAAATCTACACATTAACTTTCTTCATGAATAGTTTGAGTTTGCATGTGGTGTCTTATTTCTCTGGGGTGAAGGAAAAAATCATCTGCAAGCTTTGGGTTCAAAATTCATACAATCATTTAGGTTGGAAAAGACTTTTAAGATCATTGAGTCCAAACACATCAACAAAGTTCTGCAATTGGAAAGTTACTAACACACTTAATATGCATCAATTTACTGTACCTATCAGTTGTTGGTTTTGATGACATACAGAGTACTGGTTTAATTAAGACAGAGTAATTATGAACATGATTTTATGCTTAAAACCTAAGCTTTCAATGTTATTTAAGTATTTTCATTCCTTACATTAAAAAATGGAGCCTCACAGGATTTTTATTTTTGTGTTTTTCCCAGTTACTTAGTGAGCAAAACGATGTCAGGGCATGGGCTCTGAAATGTGAGTCCATGGGCATGTGGAGCCCATAGTCATGGAAGAATGTTCACTCTGATTTCTTTGATAGTCATGTCACAAAAATCTCAGCTGCAGCATACCTGTATATGAATTGACACCTTTGTTTACATGAATTTAATCGACTTATTTCAGTATTTCTTGTTTTAATATATGTTCAATATATATTGAAATGCTTCTTTTAAGGCAGGGGTTTTAAGAGATGAAGTTGTAAGTTTGTCACTGTGTGTTGTCTCCTTTTGCTAGGATGATGCTTACAGAGAAGGAGCTAATCAACACTTCCACGGAAAGATTTTCTTTGGATCGGCTGTATAAGGAGCCCAGTGTTTCCAGTGCACAGATGATAGATTGTTGTAAGAGGCTGCTGGAGGAATCCTTACCCTACCTACAAGGCATGCACCTTTGCATTTCGCATTTCTACTCTGTGCTGCAGGATGGAGACCTGTGTATACCTTGGAACTGGAAAAACTGAGGGATGTATCTGATAATCAGATGAATTGTTTTATTTTCTGTAAGAGGTTATAAATATGAATGTTTTTAAGAGTAAATTATTTAAATCTGTATTTTGATATCAGTATTCAGCTCACAAATTTTCTTCCAACTGCTGCTGAGGAAGGATTGCAGTTCTAGACAATTTGCACAATGCGCAGTATTGGTAGTCCTGGGAAAGACATCTGTACATTATCCATACTACTGTAGGAGTCCCAGTGTATGGTTACAGTTGTGAAACCCGTTTTTGTAGTGAATTCTGAAAATACATTAAATTTCAAGTCTGCAAAAACGTGCATGTGTATCTTTAATATACATGAATATCACCAGATAAACCATCTTAAATAAAGCTACTCCAGCCAGGCATTACATACCATCTTAAGGGGTTCACTGAATGCAGAAGTACAGAAGTTATCTGGTGGCAATGCTGGCATTTCATATTGCTGCCTATCACTGAATTGGAAAAAAAACAACAAGGGAAAAAACATTGGAATATTTATCCTTTGCAGAAGACAGCAGTACATTAACTTGGAGTCTACAGCAGAATTTCACATGCTGGTCCGACGTTTTTGCCTTAGAATTCCAAAATATGCCAGTTATACTGTCTGTGGTTACCTTAAAGCAGATGTCCTTTTTGTTTTCCAGCATTTGCTCCATAAATACCAACAATCCTCTTTACTTACACTATAACAGATTGCAAGTCCCATACACAACACTTAAACCCTGAGTAGTGTAATGTGACATCTAAGGGAAGGAAGCACTGATTTGTGTGGGATTGTCTGCAAGAGTAAGTACAAGTCAGTAAGAACAAGGAGTTTGCAGTATGGCAAATGCGTGGATCCTTACTGGTACTTTATTCCTTGAAAAAAAATGAAATAAAGTGTGAATGCATGTCAACACTTTTTCATTGTAATACATGCCAAGATGCATTTTGGTATTTGGATTACTACTTAGCAAAATATCATTTGAGAAAGGCCAACTGCTTAACATTTCTGGATTTGAATTTACCATAACTGGCAAAAAGAAAAGGAATCATCAAATGCTTACTTGCCTTGTATTTTTATTTGTATTGAGCTGGGAAATTGGTGTGGTTCTCTGTTTTCTCCTGTTAGAAGGCTCAGTATCAAGTTGTTTATTAAGATGTCAAAGCAAAAACCCCCACTGTGATCTCAAAAATATCTGTTCTAAAATGTCTGGACGGAAGCTGTGACTTCCTCAGGCTTTCAGTCCAGGGATTTACTGGCAAGGCCTGGAGAGGTTTTGAAGATCAATTGACAGTTTCTTCCAAGTAGTTAACTTCCATGGCACATGCCCTCCCTCAGTCCATTTAGCACTGCTGCTGCTCTGTGTCCCACCTGTGCTAAGCAAGTCAGCCAATGCCATCAGCTATAGCCCAGCAAAATTCCCTCATTCAGCTCTTGGAAAGTACGGTGTCTTTGGGAATAAAAAGGCTGTACTAGGTGGGTTTTTCTTGCTTGAATTGAATGACCCCTTACAGAGCTTGAGGGAAGAAGCAGCTGTCCAGTTTGACTGTAGAGATGATAAAAGGTCTAAGGGAAGGTGAGTGCATGCAAACAAGAGCCTGAGGCCATCCTGTGAGGACTGACACTAATGTCACTGAAAGCAGTGACTGCACCTTCTCTTTCAGCACAGAATGGACTACTGGAGCTGGCTGGAGAAGAAGACATAAAGGGCCTTTATTAAATAGGGCATGGGATGTTTCCACAAGTAATAGAGACCCTGATGTGCAATGGGGGTTGGAGAAGGCAAAGCTTGATGAGGGGGAATGGGACTGAGCTTAAGTGTAGAAGCAGTGAAGCAGTTGCTGTAAAACATTTTTAGTCTGGGATGCATCTGAAGATTCTCACTATTCCCTCTAAGGGAAAATAGCCAAAATCCTCTGGGAGAATGTGTCAGCCCTCAAAGGGTAGCATGGCAGCTTACTTTCCTGATGGTTCCTCCAGGCTAGGGTCTTGGGTCTAATAAACCAGAGTTCCAGTCCTGGAACCAGCAGGGTAGTTGTCTCACATGCCATGGGGATGTGCCTTCCCTCTTCTGTTAGGTTTTTTTTTCCCCGAGGTCTGAAGGAGATGCATTATGAAATCTCCAAAACTGCTCAGAAGTTTGGCAATATAAAAATAAAGGGTGAGTGCAGGTCAGCAATTCAGCAGTGTAAGGTCTGGGTGTAACTAGTTTTTTATAGTGCGCTTTGTGTAAGTTGGTTTTGCTGCTGAATTTGCTGCTGATCAAATTGCCTTTACAAACATATGGGCCTCTTTACATTCTTTAACATATTTAGAAAAACAGTGGGGGAAAAAAGGTACATGTAGGTGTTTATTTGGTCATGTTTGATTTATTTTGAAGACTGTCACCAAAGTAACAGAATTATCCATTTAGGTAAATGTATATGGGTTAAATCTGTCAGAATTACATTTTGATTTCTAACATTTTATATATGCCAGGGGAAAAAAGGAGTTAGAACTCTGAAAATCTTTTGTCACTATGGCAGAGTGGAAACAGATGATGAATTGAAACTCTTGTGGTTTTGAATAGTGCAGAGCACCTCAAATTCTGTTCAACAGACAGCGCTGTCACAACTCTGTGGAAATATATTTGAATGAGTACTGACATCTACCGTAGTTTTATCTAGTACAACACTCCTGCTTGCTCTGTGACCAATAACTGAAAACGTTTGGTATGAAATTTCAAGAAGCATCCTCTTTAAAAACAAATCCTAATATTAAATTAGGTGGAGTTGATGTCTTGCTGTTTTAATCATTATTGTTTGGCTTAGATTTGAGGTTTTCTACTGTTCAGAAATTTGCAGCATACATTTAAAAGGTAAGTAAGAAACCCTACCACTGATCAAAGAATTGAAATGTGTGTTGGTTATCCATCATGAGTCAATAAACTGTGATGCCCAGATCGTGTCATTCAGCCTCTCAGAGTGGTTTAGTATTTTAGTGCAGCTGCCAGAAGGAAATTCAATGCTAAAATAAAAGAGATGGGGGCTTGAATCAAAATTTATCACCTTAACAAGTTATTTTGATGCTGTTTAATGCTGTGACCTTGACATGCAGGCACTGGCAAACAACATTTTCCATTTGTCAGGTGTTGGTGTAACATTTTACAGTATCAGTTCTTTGTGAATTCCAGTGTTACAGAACTCCTGCCTGTGTTTTAACAGCTGTGTATGAAAATTGCATGCAATAATGCCCATTTTGTCATTGTTCTTATGGGTATTAACAGCTGGGATGCAGTCTCCAGCACTAGTAGGCTTGTATTCATGTTTTGTAAGACATTCAAAAGGTTGATAATGAATCTGGAGTAAGACTTAAAAAGGGAAAGTCTTCCAGAAAATTAGAGCTGATGTATCAAAGCATATCCAAAATTCATCAAAATTCTTAATGGAAAAATGTAAATCTCATCTGGTTTGTGTACATGACAACTTGAAAAACCTTTCTGAGGAAACTGAAATTTTTACACTTAGTAATTTCCAGTTGTCTTTTTGAAAATACTTGTCTGAAAAGTGTTATCTCTGTGACTCCTTGGACATACTCGTGTACAGTATGTGTGCAGTACACGTACACAACGATGAGACTTTCCTAGTATTTCTTTATAAGCTTAACATTATGCAAATTTGTAATAGAGAAGGGCAGGTAGTTTTGTTGGGTTTTTTTTTATAGAAAGGTGGCCTGAGAGAGAGAAAACATAGCTGTAAATACAGTTAAAATGTTAATTTTAACATTTGAGAGAGCAGTGATCCTTTTCAGATACATATAAGTACTACAGTAATTTAAAATGCAAGATTAAAAGCTGGTATCTCAATTCTGTGCATGGGAAAAATGTCTAGATACCTCCCTGGAAAGCCCTGTTAAAACTACAGTATATACTGATGTATTGGGGAAATAATCTTGTTTTGCAGTTTGTCCTTTTCAGATACATATTCCTTACACAATTGTTTAAATGCTGAATAATTTAGTACTTCATTTTTGCTAAATCCTCCAGTGGGGTGCTGTGTCTAAGTAGCCAGACTGATTGATTATGAGCTCAGCAATCTCTTTAAGACAAAAAACCTTTAGAAGATATTTTTTTTAGTAGAGCTGAAATTCAATATTTTCTTGCCAACTTTCATATTCTGAAAGTGTCTTTTCTGTAATCTTCTATTTCCATAGCTTTTGGCTATGGAAATGTGGCTCCATATTTTAGTGACTTTAAATGATTTTTAACCCATTTGCTTTTCCTGACATATTTACCAAAAGAGGTTTAAATGTCTATGCTATCAACTGTGCTAACTGCAGACTCCCCCAACATGCCTGAAATTGGGCTGCTTACCCTCTTTGTAAAGTTCTCTTGGATTCTAACAGGAAATAAGATTCCTCAGAACAGGGAATAAGATTTCAGAAAAGTGAGAGCAGCCCAAGTTTGTGCCAGATGTAATGGCTGCAATGGCCACATGAACGGTTCTTAACATCAAGATTAAATAAAAAGAGCAGGGTTAATTTTCTTCTTATTTAGTACCAACATCCCTGCCTAGCTATTCAGGACAACATAAGGCAATATACTGTAGATTAAGATACCAGTCACTTTTAATTTCTTTTTGATTGTTTCTCTTTCATCATCTCCTTTGTCATTTGATTTTTTATGTTGCAGGGACATAGTTGAGCAGTCAGCTAATGCCTGTGGTAGCTGTGTGCACCCTCTCTCTGTAATGAGATATTCTGGGACCATTTAATAAAAGCAGCAATCGGATGGGAACCTGATGTCCTCCCTCAAGACTGCTCTGTGATCTGGCGGCCACAGTTCAAGATCAAGGTGTTTCCTTGATAGTTCTTTGCCAGCCCACACGTTATTTTACCCACTGGTTTGTCATGCTCCTGGGAACTTCTCATTCAGAGCTGTTTGTTTTTTTTTTTTAATGGGATGTTTCAAGTTCATTGAGTCAGTGGGTTGTAGTTGTAGACTGAGTTTTTGAATCCTGCTTGTGCTATCATCCAAGGGCATGGGTAACTTCTGTTTTCAGCTTGCATTGATTTCAGACAGTCCTTTGAGACAGAACTGCAAGTTTTATGCAGTGCTAAAAAAAAGGAAATGCACAGATTTTGTGAAAAGGTTTTTTTCCCCTTAATATCCTGTTTTGAAAGGAAGAGCTTGCTTTGTCCTATAATTTTACTGTCATAACATGAAGGAGAAGATAGATTGGTACATTCTTATTGCACTTCACTTTCACACAATTCAAAGCACCATGAAGTACTTAACAAGGAGCACTGGGTGTACTTTAATTTGATCTCTCTCACCAATTGGCAGCTAGGGCACTACTGTGCATAGACTGTATGATTTGGGGCTCATCCTGCTAGCAGGGGGCAGTGAAGGTGATGTCTCAGAGAAGCTGAGCGACCACAGGTGAGCCAATGTTGTCTTCATCAGGAGTGCCTGTGCAGCCACAGGGGAGGACATTGATCACAGCAACCTTCCAGGCGGAGTGACCAAGAGCCCCGCTTGTCTAAAAAAAAGGACAAATAAATAAGTAAAATAAAAATAAAAATAATCACAGAAACAAAAGTGAGGAATGGCCGTTCTTAAATTATTACCTGAGTTTGTAGCAGTGCTGACAGAATTAACAGCATATGGTGTTTTCAGTCAATTCTCTGATTAAATTTTGCATCATTCAAATAAGGGAAGATTCCTGGAGGGTGATGTTGCTGTTTTCAAAATACACAATCCTTCCAGCCAGGTGATATTTAAACACAGGGCCATTAGTGTATTGCATGATCAGATGCACATTCCTCTCTGTTTAATCTTTGAGCTTGTAAGACCTTTCTCTAAAAGGTCACAAAGTGTTAATCTAAATGTGACTAACCAGTTCACAAAGGTTTTAGTAACAGGAAAGCTTGTCTTGGTCAGTATTTGTGTGATGGCTGGAATAGCTCAGTCTCTTGCACTCTGTATTTCCACAAACAAAATAAAACCTAATTAATGAATAAGAATTTAAAAGCCCATATGACTGCAAAATTTTCTTCACTGCTCAGTCTTTGTTGCCCTGGCATGCAGACTTTGGAGGGAAAATAAGCTGTGCTGTAAGTTGAGGGATATATGTGCATCCTGGTTTTAGCCAGGAATCTGTGCTTCATTTTGAGATGGGGAAAAGTGAGTGGGACAACAAGCCCTGCAGGTCCAAACCCCTCATGGCCAAAGGCAGGAGGTCAAAAAAAAAATTACATATACTGTATGGTTCTTTTCCTCTTTACTGGGTATAAAAACCATAACTGTAATCTTCTGACAGGAGCCACAGTTCATCTACAGTTTATGCTCTGGCCTAAAAATGAGGAAAAGGAAATGAGGAAAACAACCAAGTTTAGGATTGCTTCAGCTTGGCACTTATGACTTTTTACCCACCTCCTCCCTAATGTAGCTGAGATTTCTAATTCTAATTTATTAACATATCCCTAACTGGGTAGCAGGGGAAAGCCACGGAGACCTTACTGCATTTGCAGGTATCTTCAGATGTCTTCAAGAAGTCCTAAAGGACCTTCTCAGCTCATGGGTCTCTCTTAGAAGCCTTGACATTTAATCATGCCTTTATTTGAAAAATCTCTTGGAGACACTCTCTCAAATACCAAAATGAAAATATATTCTCTCATCCAAGTAAAGCTGTGTAAGTCTGTACAGGGAGCACGGTATATCTGCATAAAAGAAATTGCAAGCCACGGTTTCCAAAACTGCTTTCTGCTTCTGACAACAAAAAAAAAAGTTTTGCTGGGCACAGGCACAGTGTCCTAAACCCCCATCACAGCCCCTCAAAATGTAGTCTACCTGCCTTCAAATAGGTTCTTGCATGCTGTTCATCTCAGTGGTAAACTGTAGAAGTTCTATTCAAATACTGAGTCATCCATGGCACAGGGTACTTGGTAACTCCTCTGTTCTTTTTTGGTGTAAAACTTGTGCTGATTTTGTCATTCCCTCATTGTTCCCTTCTTTTATTATGTTCATTTATTCCAAAGTAGAACCAACCTTTCTTGATGACAGAGTTAATATAAGGTGAAACTCAATTATGCAGTGATTAATAGAGGCCTAGGTGCAGTTAGCAATTACTTAAAATGGGCTGGATTTCCAAGTGATTACATTGTTCTCTACAAATTTATTTTCCAGACAACTTACTAGACTGGATTTTTCTTGGATAATAAATTTGTGAAACATTTGCAGCATCACCCTGAGGCACTAACAGAAATTGCCTCCTCACTGATAAATAATTTAGATGGGTAAGATCTTGTGCAGACCCTGTACACTCAAAGGCCTCATCAGTTCCCAGCTTCTGGAGGGAAAAGGTGACCACAAAAGCAAGGAGAACTGCCCTGGAAAATTTGAGCATTCACACCATGGTGCACTGTTAAAGTCATGGAACAGGTAGGTAAGAGGCACAAACAGACAATATCTGAAAAATAACTTGGAGTAGCTGTAAGCTGTGCTAATGTTTCCCTTTCTGCTTTGTTAGTCATTGTGCACCTCCTGCTAACCAGGTTATAACCTTGGGATCACTCTCTAGATGATGAGTATATTTAGAATGAATATTTGTGTCCTATAACTTTAGCCATAGCATATGTTATTAAAAATTAATTTTATGGTCCTCTAGGATCCAACTCTGGAGGCAGCAAACAAGCATCTGGGTTATAAATTGTCTTCAATTATTCATTAAGAGCTATGGGGAGGTTTTCTAGAACGTATCTCTAGCAAAGCTCAGAGCTGTTCTAATGCCAATGACAAAGCTCTACCACTTAGTTTAACAAAAATGGACAAGATTTCCCTGTTGGATTTCTCTGTTTGAGCTGAGAAATATTTTATCACATTTAATAAAGTTTATTATAAACGTGACTTGGTACAACAAAAATCCTCATGGTGAGGCTAAAGCATCATTTAATTTTGAATGGACATTTTGCCAACGAGAATTTTAATATATAATCAGGTGTGTGAGCATAATAAATAGTTGAGGACACACAAAGATTCAGTATTAATTATTTTCTTGTACACTGGAGCCATTTTCTCAGAAGTTTGCACTCCCAGTTGCATTTATTCTATCCTCAGTGTTATTCTGGTTTGGACTTTGTAGTTGTTGCTGATTCTTTTTTGGTAAAGCAAAGCTGATTTCTTCAAATACTCCCAGTGCTGCATCCTCGCTGTGGGAAAGGGTCTCATTCCACTTTGTGCATCAGATGTACATGTGCATAAATATACAAGGATCTATGAGAAGAGTGTATCCAGGAAAATGCCAGCATTCTGAGAGCCAAAGTTGAATCTAGGATGCTAAAATACTATTGTCTGAGTATTTGTTCCCATATTTTGTTTTCTTTTTGGTTGTTCTATTTTCTTAAACGCATACTCTTAAGCCATAAGTAAACTTTTAAAAGTTTATTAACTGTTGCAGAAGTGGGTTTCCAGTGGGGAATTGCACCGGAGTTACTGGTGCAATTGTACATTACAATCTAAACTGTACATTACAAGCTAAATGTACAGTTTAATTGCTGTCAATTTTGTGATGACAAGCCCTTGTTCGGCTTCAGTGAAGTTCTTTCTCATTTACATGACAGCCAGCTAATGTATTTTATAATATTTCCCCTTTCCTGAAGGATTGCATAACATTTCTGTAATCCCTGTTGGATGCTTTGCATCCAGAAATTGTTGTTGAAACAATACTGCACCAAGTGTCCTGGATTCTTTGTAGATTTTCAGTTCCTGCTATAACAGGTCAAATGCACAGATTTTGTGAAAAGTTGTTTGGGTTTTTTTTCCCCTTAATATTCTATTTTGAAAGGAAGAGCTTGCTTTGTCCTGTAATTTTACTGTCCTAACAGGAGGGCACAACATGAAGGAGAAGATAGATTGGTACATTCTTCAGCACGGTTATAGCTGAACTTTCAACGAAGAAATGTGACATTTCCCTCCCACTGTAAAAAGGTTCTGAAGAGAAACATACCATGAGCTTCACACTGACAAATTCACTTGTCTGCATTTTCATCATGCAGGGATGTGGCTTTCCTGTAGGATGCCCCTTGGAGAAAGGTCCTGTCCATGTGCATTCCCAGTGATGCACTGCTTCCATTAAGTTACACTTGAGGGAACACCTAGGCCAGTCCTCTTCTATAGCCTGCCTATGTTTCCTTTCCAGACATTCTGTTTTATAAAAAGCTGGATCCTCTGCTAAATTTCCAGCAAACAAAAGCTGAGTGATGGTATTACGTGATCCAGCAGCTCAGAACAATTCAGCAGGCTCCAGCCTGGAGGGGAGGGCTGTGAGCACATGAGCTGTGCTGGAACCATGGAGACCC